>NW_023597054.1:59844038-59850784 GCF_011947565.3 Pollicipes pollicipes | reverse complement strand
CACCAGGGATGTAGATCCCAGTGGTTTTGGAGGCACAAGACAAAATTTGATGGGGATTGTGTGCCTTTAGTTCAGAGTAAAAGGGTACAAACAACAAAACCAGATGGTGACAGGGAAGTCCTTAGTGATGCATGCTTTCTAATGCTTCGGGACAGATGATGTGCCTTGAGTAAGGTGTGCTTCACTGTGTTTGAGGTGTGCTTACTGCTGGCACACTTGGTGCATCTAGTGGCTGGGGCTTACTATTTCTGTTTGTGGAGTGGTTGCAAAAGCCTTATGTCTGCCTTATTTTCCAGGTGCGGGGGAACGCACAGAAAACACGTTGACTGCGTTTGAATAGTAAGTGTACTATCCATTCTGTTATTTAGTTGCAAGCAAGCCATGGAAAGTACAAGCATGTCATGGAACGTCATTATGTACTCGGGTTATGCTGCGCCCGATGTCTGCAGCGACGGGCCTTCCATAACGCCTTCCATAAGCTCAGGCTGTTCCACCGCCGTATGCAGTATGTCGAGGTCTCGTGTGCGATGTGCACTCATTACGACACCATGACAATCACCGAATTACTGCAAACGGACGCAGAGCAATGGACCAGATAGTGACCGCAAACACATGAGAATAACACCACCCCGATTATCAGATCATGCCCCGCCGCCCTTCTGACATAAGTGCACGCGCCGCTTTCGGCTGGCAGCGCGGTGAAGGAGTGCGGCACGGACATGCTGGAGCTGGACTGTCAGCTGACGCGAGACGGCCGGGTGGTGGTGGCGCACGACTCGGACCTGCGGCGCGCCGGCCGGCCGGGCGTCACCTTCCCCGAGCTGGACTACGACGAGCTGCCGCCGCTGCTGCACCAGCTGCCGCTCGACTTCGTGCCCGGTGAGCGGACGCCGGCGGCGTGGGGCGGAGGACCGCACCGCTGGCGGCCGGCCAAGGGCGGCGGCGGCCCTGCGGCGCACCTCCAGGTCGCGGGCCACGGGACGCCAGCGCCAGCTGCTGGATTGGGGTGGTGCAGGGGACTCTGATGGGGAGGGGGGATGAGGGTGGTTATGGTGGTCGGTACGATGCATTCTTTAGGCGATACGCACGCCACAGCATTGATGCCGCCGGCATGGCCGTCCGGCGATTAACAGCGAATGCATTGGGGATGACATCGGCCCGTAAAAAGGCCGCGACGAGCCAATAACTTTCGATGGATATTTCGCGCGCAGATCCAAGCCGTGTGGCGGCCGAAGACCTCACCACTACACGAAGGTGTACCGGGGCCGGGTGGTGCAGCCGCTCGCCGGACCGGCAGCCCCTGTGACCCGGCTGCCTGACCCCGCCTGCCAGGTCGGGTGTTCGACGCCTCGGGTTGGCCGGACCGGCGCATGCCGCTGCTGCGACACGTGTTCCAGCGCTTCCCCGACACGCCCATCAACGTCGACATCAAGGTGGACAGCGACCGGCTGATCGCGTCCGTCGGCCAGATGGTGTCTGAGTTCGGACGGCAGCGGCTGACCGTTTGGGGAAACCGCTCCGCCACCGTCACCAGCAAGTGCTACAAACAGGTGACCCACGGCACGCGGACGCTGCAGCTCGAACTGACGTTCGACGACTGACGACGACTAACGTGCTGAGGCACGGCCACTGGCGAAAGGCACAGGGTGTCGTCGAAATGCCTTTGTACGGCATATGTGCGAAGGTACCTGCACCCGTACCTCTATCGTCATATATTTCGTTGTTTTCATTACGAGCACAGCTACGTTTGCTGACGATATCATCTCAGTCACTCTGAACAACACAATGAACGTATTCACTCGTGCTTGTCATATGTAAGCGCTCCCTCGCTTCTGTGAGAGTCCGAACATGTGTGTGCTTGCAAGCATGCATCCGTGGGTCGGTAATCTGGACAAAATTAATTGGACGACCCAAATGGTCACCTCCATCACCTAAATGCAGATCATGTTCTTTCTGGATTTTTTATTCGTGTATCTGGCGACTAAATTAGCATTAAGATGAACGACTTCGTTAAGTCGGTGGTGAAAGTGTCCATATTGGTGGCAATAATCCAATCGGTGGTGAAATGTTCACGTTGGACGTGACTCATCCAATTTTGTGGTATGGGTTCATTTTGGTTAGATGCAGTTTGTTTTGGTGACCAGTCAAAAGGCAATCCCCGACATTGATTGAGGTACCCTGCCTGTTTCAGGACCCGAGCATCCCGCTGCTCTGCTCAGCAAGCTGTGTTGTCAAGATTGTGTTATCTGCTTACGTGGGCCTGTTGCCGTTCCTTCCGCTGAGGGAGACGTTCTTCGAAGTGCCCATGCCGAGCATACTGTACCGGTGAGTGGCGATAGCAGAAACACCGTGAACGGTGACTCGCTCGTGACCCGGTCATGCACAGCGGCGGCTTGCTTGCGACCCGGTCATGCGCAGCAGGATGTGCCCATGGGCGCCTGGCCCCGCAGCCCCACCAGCTTCTGGCACGGCGGCTTGTGCTCTACCCATGAGTTCGGAGACGGAAGTGCCTTTTATGCCCTCGTGACAGAACCGCGTAAGACCAAGAAATTCCGGATTGCGGTACTGGTTAGTGCTCAGAGTCATATTTGACCTGCTTAAACTTTCATTTGGAAAAAGATGGCCTGAGAGTCAACTTGTTGTCTTCAATGTCCGGATCTCAGGCGTCTTCATCGACGCTAGCCTGACATGAAAAAAGCGCATTGTGCACCGATGCGGCCTTAGTTTAAGTCGCCATTGCGTGATGGAATGACGGATGTTTAATGGAACGACGGATGTAGAAGTCATACCGGGTAGATTTGAAAATGCGCTGCTGTACCTGACTGTTCACCTGAGGGGTATTTCCACCTGCGCGCTTTCCCCATCGCCTTCCTCCACGCTGCCTGTGGTGAGACGGCACCGTCTCGGCAGGTTCGCCAACAGCGCGTGGGCCAAGTTTCCCGTGTGGCTGGCGGATAAGCTGATGATGCGGCCGTTCATACTGAACCACCTGCGCCGGCGCGGCATGCAGGTGAGAGCCGCGCGGACGGTAGGGGCGCGACGCACGCCACGCCACCCATGGCAAAAATGGGCTGCAAAGCTTCCAAATTAGAGAAGTTTGCTTCCATGAATGGTATGGATGGAATGACCTGAGTGGAATTATGCCAGGACACATACAATGTGTCTGGAATATTATGCATGGAATGGTATACGTACATGCAATTATATGCAAAGAATGGTACACATGGGTATTATGGCATGACATGAATGTTATGACATGTTCGTCCAGATGGACTGGCGGGCGTGCTATTGGCCTCAGCAGGAGGGAATGGTAGGCATCGCTTTGGTAGCTTTTCAGCGGATTGTCTCCACCAATGGCGTTTTATGTTGACGGCAATAAATGTGCCCCCAGATAGTGGGGCAGTGCGGGCGCGGCGGCCGAAGTCGCCGCCGCCGGCCGCTCTCACGGCCATCGCATGATGTGCCTAGTTTCCCACGGATGGGGCGACGGTATCAACTATGGGAGACCATTTCAGGCCATTCAGGCTATTTTGGTGTCAGTTTGCCTTTGAAACTCAAGTTGACAGCATAGTTCCAGCTGGCTGAAATCTGACCAATGCCCTCCTGCCCACCGACTGGTCATATCGGGCCTTCCTAGTACGGAAGGCCAGAGGATTCCTGGAAGAAGCGGCAGCTAGAAATGATGTTGGCTCGGACCCGCCGATAAAAGACGCATGATTCTGTGGTGCTTGCTTGATCTGGTTGGCAGGTGTACCTCTGGTGCTTCCCTGACCTGGTCCTCGATGTCCGTGTGGTGCTCCCCTCGCCTAGTCTTCAGTGTACCTGTGGTGCTCCCCTCACCTGGAGCGCGGTCGGCAGGTGTCCCTGTGGTGCTCCCCTCACCTGGAGCGCGGTCGGCAGGTGTACCTGTGGTGCTCCCCTCACATTGGCGCGCGGTCGGCAGGTGTCCCTGTGGTGCTCCCCTCACCTGGGGCGCGGTCGGCAGGTGTACCTGTGGTGCTCCCCTCACATGGCGCGCGGTCGGCAGGTGTCCCTGTGGTGCTCCCCTCACCTGGAGCGCGGTCGGCAGGTGTCCCTGTGGTGCTCCCCTCACCTGGAGCGCGGTCGGCAGGTGTACCTGTGGTGCTCCCCTCACATGGCGCGCGGTCGGCAGGTGTACCTGTGGTGCTCCCCTCACCTGGTGCGCGGTCGGCAGGTGTACCTGTGGGTGCTGAACTCGGAGGCCGAGTACCGGCGCGCGTTCGAGCTGGGCGCCACGGGCGTGATGACAGACTACCCGTCGCTGCTGCGCTCCTTCCTGCAGGACAATCCGCAGTACTCGGCCCAGGTGCCGCGGCTCAAGTCGACCTCGCCCTGCCGCTAACTGCGCGGGTCGCCGCCCGTGTCGCTGCAGCCCGGTTCGCTGCGTCCGCCCGGCTGCCCCCGCCGGACTGCGGCCTCCGTACCGTTCGTCGGGTTTTCGTGCTGTTCCGGACATTTGGCGGACGTCGCCTTCCACATTTTCGCTTAGTTACCTGATTATTCCGCCGGTTGGGGTCGTGTTACGCGTATCCGCCCGAGTATGCGACCGGACTCGTCCAAGGCTCGTCCGGCTATATTTTCTCGCGTGGCTCTTCGCCTGTACCTGTAGGTCTGGTACCGATCGCTCCGTATTGCTCCAATCTCCTTGCTCAATTTGTAGGCGCGTGAGGCGCGACATCGCCTCCTCATAGTCCACTCACACCTCCAATAATCACCTGCCGCCACCCTACGCATCTCATTCCATCACTTCGTCACACGACAGCGCCGGTGCCGGAGCCGCGACGTAGGGACGCGAGCTCCGCTCCCGTGGCTGCGCTAGCTGGTGCGGTGGGCGCTCGGAATTGAAGGCAGCAGTCTGCCCTCTGTACCAGGAGCCGCGTCACCGTCTACGCGGGGGCGTTCTCGGGGTCCTCGGGACGCGAAGAGACGCGCTCACGCCCGGCTCCGCTTGAGGTGGTGTGCAGAGGTGCCGCAGGGAGTAGCGTGGTCACCATGGGATGGGTAGCTACCAGAGCACGTATTGGTGGGCAAGAGGTTACTGGACCGTGCCCATGAGCGCTTTAAAGCCGACAACAAAGCCCGGAGGGACGGTTATGTGATACGATTTGATCGTTGTTCCCATTGATGAGGAGTAAGCGCTGAACATAAGACTTGTTTGCGCCCGCATGTTCACGGTAGGGGTCGCTCGGGGAACATCACAATCGCCACGGCCACGAGGACCGGGGCGGCTGCACCATGTCCGGGCCGGTTGCCGCTGTGGCGACCCAGTCGCCTGCTGCTCCGCGGCGGCGGCGTCGCGGCTGCGGGACCATGGACCCTGCTCCGGCGGCGGGTCAGGGCGCTCACGGCAGTCGCCAGCTGCCCGGCTCCGCGCGGGCAGTCCGCGGGCCCGGCCCGGCTGGCCCGCTGCTCCGGCGGCGGGCCGAGCTCAGCGGGGCGGGCCGACTCGCCGCGGCGAGTCCGAGCCCGAGCTGAACCGTGAGGGCCCGCTGCCTCGGGCAGTGCGGGCCCGAGCTCATGTCCGGCGGCGGGGCTCAGCGGGCAGTCCGGGCCCGAGCTGGACCCGCTGCTCCGGCAGCCGGTTCATGGCCGGGGTCGAGCCTCGCTGGCTGTTCTCTGGTTCTCAGAGGCCGGAGTACTACGTGGACTACAGTGCCGTCGCCGAGGTGTCCAAGTCTCCGCGCCCGCATGTCATAGGCGTGCCATGCAGTATTAGTTTTCTCTCTGTCTTCGCCACGGCTGTAGCCTCGGGTAATGAAGCATTTTAGTCGTACGGACCCATCCGATCGAACACAGCAATCACGCTGGACGGCGCTGACTTTGTCGGGCTCTCGGCCAGCTCTTCAGCCCTCGCTCTCACCCTCTGTTGGCGTGAAGTGGCATGATGATTGTAGGACGATGTCGCCCTGCACACCAGGCCATTGGTGGCGTGTCTGCCGATGACCGCTCTCCGCTGCGCCGACCTATGTGGGCAGTATTAGTCGGTCTCCCGTGGTTATTGTGTGACCGCTCGATGACACACATGCAGTCCTTCACATGTCATGACTAGCCAATTATGCTAGTCACGTCTCCGCATAGTACGTCACATGGATAGTGCGCTCTAGTGAATGCTGGTTCGTGCCTGCACTACATGCTTTAAGATAGTATTGCTCAACGTCATTGGCGACCTTCTTATGGCTTGTGATTCTTAGGTGCTGAAACGAACAGTCGGTTTAAGTCACCTTGCCTGTCAGAATCTGAATACCTGCACTCGCGGTCCGTTAGTAGAATGAAGTCGTTTCATGTCACGTCCGCTGCCTATTCACGTCACTCATCTACTTATTTGAAGCTAGCTCTTACGGGGGTGGTGCCGTAGTTTGTGAGATTTTGACTTAATGTGATCTTTGTACCCAGATAGTCATTATTTTCAGTTTGTGATCATGGCAACACGAATGTTATTATCAATTACGTGATCATTTCCCGTCCGTGACACCGTGCATGATCTTCGCGAATGACTTCTCGAACAATTGCTACAGTAAACCTGTGAATGGTTAAAGTAGCGTTGACGCAGTTGTTACGCTGGTGCATTTGTTTCTCGCGAAATATATCGGTACATTACTGCCCCGGTCTTGTTTACGTCCAGCACCCTGACTTCCCAGACACTCTGAAAGTCCCTCGCCCCTTTCTTTCTGTCTCTTCTCTGTCTCTGTATGTCTCCTTCTGTCTCTGTCGTCTCGGTCTCTCTC
>NW_023597054.1:59492787-59843038 GCF_011947565.3 Pollicipes pollicipes | reverse complement strand
CTCGCTCTCTATCTCCTCTCTCTCTCTCTCTCTCTCTCTCTCTCTCTCTCTCTCTCTCTCTCTCTCCCCGTTGATTCCTTTATGAAGCTTCTCCGACAGCCACCTGGCTCTGCGCGAAGCTCGTGACGTTCAAAACCTATGGCGGAGTTTAACCACCTACGTCTTATTTTCTCATACACATTCTCCCAAGCCGTCCAGGTAAATATGTGCAATCTCATTGTTGCGCCACATGTCTGCCGCGCTGTGCATTCTGGCGCCCGTTGCACCCATGCCATTGTAACCTAGACTACCAGATAACCTGAAAACGCGCGTGCAAACGAGCAGGCAGGGGCGGGACTGCAGACAATCCCGCCTGGCCGGCTCATCTCGGCTATTAGCTTTCACCTAGGCTCTGGGCTCTCAGCCCGGCTCAGCTCGGGTCTGGGCTCTCAGCTCAGCTCAGCTCGGCTCTGGGCTCTCTGGTCACCTCAACTCGGCTCGGCTCTGGGCTCTCAGCTCGGCTCGGGTCTGGGCTCTCTGGTCACCTCAACTCGGCTCAGCTCCGGGCTCTCAGCTCGGCCCAGCTCGGCTCGCCTCTGGCTCTCTGGTCACCTCAGTTCGGCTCAGCTCTGGATTCTCAGCTCAACTCGGCCCTGGGCTCTGGTCACCTCAACTCGGCCTCTCAGGTCAGCTCAGCTCGGCTCAGCTCTGGACTCTGCTCGGCTTTCAGCTCGGTTCGACTCGACTCGACTGGGGTCGCTCGGCACAGACGCCGATTGCGGGGGCGGGGTTTATTATTGATAGCAGAAGCGGCGCGCGACAGCGAGGGGCGGACAAGCGGTGAGCGCGTGCGGCAGCCGAGAGCCGACACCGGTGGCGCGCCCTTCAGAGGGCACAGGATGAGCGCGTGTGGCAGTCGAGAGCCGACACGGGCGGCGCGCCCCTCGCCCCGCCATTGTACTGTTGAACTGCGCTCTCACACGCACGCGCGCACACACACACCAAGTCACCGTCCACAGCCTGACATATGCAAGGTGAGTGGCCCGAGCCCGGCACGGCGGCACGAGCCGTCGTGCCGCCGAACACTGGTCACTCCGGGCGGAGCTCACGACCCCGGCCGCTCAGGCCACGGCTCCCGGCCGCTGAGCCTTGGGCTCAGGTCGCCGCGATGCCCGGTGCGGGACGTCAGGCGGAGCCGCACTCGCGGCGGGCCCGCCAGCCGTGGAGCCGCGCGAGCTGCCGGCGGGCGCCGTCGGCCGCGTCAGGACGTTGCTCACGCATCAGTGTTAAAACCGCACGCATCCGGCGTGCGAGGGACTCCCAAAGCCACTGCTAGAACCACTTATCTACCGGCGCCAGACAGCGCGTCTCCCGGCCAGCTTGAGCCGGGCCGGCACCGCAACGGGGCTGCGGTTCGTCCGGCCGGACCGACGAACTGGGCGCGACGCCGCCGTCAGCCGCGGCCCACACAATACACATTAGACAAGCCGGACCGCGCGCGACCAAATACCAAAACCGCACGCGCCGCGCCGCACAACACGCGGCGCCACTTCGGAAGGCACATCAATCATGGAGTAGCATCACTCGGGTGACGTATGTACAGTTGGCGCGACGGGGCGCTGGCCCGCTGCGCGCCCGGTCAAAGCTCGCTCCACCGCGAGCCGGCCACAGCGGACACGGACGGGGGTCTGTGGAGAGCCACACGAGGTACCAGAAGGGCCGAAACGTTGTGAAAGGCGCCAACGAGGCGCACAGGGAATAAGACGAGTTTACCCACAGCAGTGGACAGCCGCGGGGGAGGGGATGGGGGAGTCGGATGGCGCTGGCAGATACCGGCCTCGCTGACACGGCGTCGACCGATGACGGGGTGGACGCCCAGCCGGTGTGGGGATGCCTCTCAAGGAGAGACGACCAACAGGGGGCGTGGACCGATCGATGGACAATATGTGGGCAGCTGAAGTGGACCCTTGTGAAGAGGAGGGGTGGCGAGTCCAGCACGGAGTCGCCGGTGAACATGGGGTGCGTGGCGGCCACTCCCCGGAGAGAGGAGCCGGCCCGCCGGCCAGCTGGGCGGCCGCCTAGTCGTCCTCAGGCTGCGGCTGCTGCAGGCCGGCCACCGAACGGCGCAGCGGGTTGGACGGCTGCAGCGGCGTCTGTGCGCGCACGGCGTCCGGGTACCGTTCGTGGTACCGCGTCAGACGGATGAACTTGACCGACACCAAACGGCCTGGGGGGACACGGAGGGCGGGGGGTCAGAGACCGACACGCGCGGAACAGTTACGGGATGACCGGGAGCAGCCAGAGCGGAAACAAACAGGGAGCAATCAGAGGGCAGCGCACAGGACACAGTGACGGGGACGCACAGGTGAGTCCGAAAGGACTCGCAACAGTCAGAACGTGATACACAAAGGGAGTGATCAGTGTACAGCGATGAGAGCAGTCGGAGCACACAACGACCAGCTGTAGAGCAGTGAGAACAGTCGGTAGAGATCGGTCAACGAGGACACATAGGGTACAGGTCGAAAGGACACTGGACAATGTTCATAGGGGACACAGGGAGGACTGAGAGCGGGGGAGGGGGAGGGAGCACACGAGGAACCAGTCGAGACTGGCACACAAGGAGCGGTCCGAGTGTAGCATTGACATGACGGCAACGCGATGTGTAACGTCCCAGATCCGAGGGTGGGCGGCATGGCTGGCATGCCAGTTGATGCTGACATAACATGCACACACACATCCCCTTGTGCCCGATATGCACAGCCACCTGGCGACAATGCCCGACGACAGGGGACATCAGCAGGTAACGAGTAGCAGGGAGTACCAGCAGGCAGCTTCTGCCTCCGTTCACTCCGCTCAGTCTGTTCTGTTCACTCCCGGGAGCGGGGCATTGTTTACGCTCCGCACGGCGGCGGTACGTGACAGAGCGCCGCCCGCGGGGCTGGAGCACGCCGCGCTGGACAGCTGATCCACTCCCCCCAGCCTGAAGGACCACGGACCAGCCGCGCGGGCGCAGCGCCACACACCGTCGAACCAGCAGCCCTGGATGCGCTTGAAGGCGGTGAGCGCGTCGGCTTCCGAGCGGCACTTGACGTAGACAAGGCCCTCGGTGCTGCGGTCGTCCACGGCGATGTGCAGCACGGCCACGTCATCGCCGCACTTCTCCAGCAGCGCGTCCTGCACCTCCTGCATCCACGCCGTGCCAGTCTCGCTGCGGAACACACGTGGCATGATGGTCCCGCCAACCACGACGCATTTCCAGTCAGCGCGGCTGAGAATGCGCAGGTCAACGGACTAATTTGGCGTCGGCTCATAGATTTGTCCTGATGTGAAAGCAACCACGAACGCATTCTACAAATGTCGCACGCGGCAAGAAAGCTATTGCTGAATACATTTCCGTCTTCAGAAGCACTAAGCAATATGAAATGATGCTGAATGTGCCGCGCAGCACAGCGAGCATAGGACTCGCCCCTTTTCCCCGGGCAGATCCGGTTGGGACGTTCAGGTCACACCTTCGAATAACCTCGGTGAGTTAAGTGAAAAGGGCTCCAAACTCAGTGAGGTCGAATCGCACCAGAAATGGTTTCGGAGGTAGCTGAATCGGTGGCTGAAGACGCACCCACGTGGCACGATCGGATAGTGGACGCCCCTTTTCCACGGGACATTTTCACTATCAGATGAAAAGTTGGAACAGTGCTACGGCCTACGTGCAGAAGATGTCACTTTACCTACATAGCTACCCCAGGATTGAATAAGTTGCATCCTTCACGCATTGACCACTCAGGGAATGGCATCTAGCCTCATAAAACACCGCACCACAAAGTCAAACTCAACAGCAAGATCATGTAATCAACATCAACTTACACAAAACCACCTCACAACTGAATTATATCGTAATCTACACTTACCGAAAAGTAAGACAATCGGGGCAATTCACTTTTCACCCTCGCCGCATTCGTGACGACAGAAGCTGACTACGAGACGTCGAAGCGGGATATCTACAGAGGCGCGGGGGGGGGATACGAACGGGAGGCGCCGGCGGCATACTGACCAGCTGGTGTCGAACATGTGCCGGATCTTGAGGCAGGAGGTGCGCGTGTGCACGGGCGTGTTCACGCCGCTGCTGGTCTGGAAGGCCTGGCCGAGCCAGATGCGGCGCCGACCCGGGCCGCCGGCCGCCTTCGCCGCGCTACCCGGCATCCAGCGCCACACCAGGTGCGACTCGCCGGCCACCAGCACACACTCCTCACGCACCTGGCCACACAGGAAGAGCGGTCACAACACTATCAATGTGACCGACACGTGTAGATCAAATGCCAGTCGATGCTCACTTCTCACAGTATGACTGCAGCCCCGCCGTGCGCAGGTACTCACACACCCGAACACTCCGCGGTCACCCCTCCTAGGCGGCGGCCGTGACCGGGCCGGGCGCCCCGGTCAGATCTCGCCCGCGGCGTCGCCTCCGGCACACGGGCGCGCCCAGCGCCGGCGGCAGGAGCGGCAGATAACAGCGACACGGCCGATTGCGGGCGGCCACCGCGGCCTGGACGCCACGGCACGCTCGCACAGAGGCGCGCCCGGGTCGGAGCGCACCGCTATTGTCGCCGCCTGGGCGCAGCCCCTGTGCGGACGTCTGCACCAGCGTTCCTACCACTTGTTGACTAGCTGAGCACCATCGTCGCGCGCGGGCGGTGTTCAACTAGCTGCTCCGGTTTAATGAGATTGCTTAACGCTAGCACGCGTACACAACAGAGATGACGCCGAGAGAGAGTGGACACATCACAGTGGCGCATCACACCACCGACTGTCACTGTCACGCCAGATGGGACTGTCCGTTGCGAACTCTGTCAGTCTGGCCGCCAGGCGCCGAGCGCGCTCGGGCAGACGAAGCGCAGGAGCCCTACCCCCTCCCACAACACAGACGCGCCGGTGAGCCTTCCTGTTCGGAATGCTGAAGTGCAGCTCCTATGTTCGGCGCGGTCCGTGAGACGCACGCTGGTCCGCCGTGCGCAGCTCCCGGTGCTCGGCGCGGTCCGTGAGACGCATGCTGGCCGGCCGTGCGCAGCTCCCGACGCGCGGTCCGTGAGACGCATGCTGGTCCTCCGTGCGCAGCTCCCGGTGTTCGGCGCGGTCCGTGAGGCGCATGCTGGTCCTCCGTGCGCAGCTCCCGGCGTTCGGCGCGGTCCATGAGACGCACGTTGGCCGGACGTATGCAGCTCCCGATGCTCGGCGCGGTCCGTGAGACGCATGTTGGCCGGACGTATGCAGCTCCCGGCGTTCGGCGCAGTCCGTGAGACGCACGTTGGCCGGACTGTATGCAGCTCCCGATGCTCGGCGCGGTCCGCGAGACGCATGTTGGCCGGACGTATGCAGCTCCCGGCGTTCGGCGCGGTCCATGAGACGCACGTTGGCCGGACGTATGCAGCTCCCGATGCTCGGCGCGGTCCGTGAGACGCATGCTAGTCCGCCGTATGCAGCTCCCGATGCTCGGCGCGGTCCGTGAGACGCATGCTGGCCGGCCGTGCGGGTCGTCACCATCAGTCATCGCGCGAATCCTCGCCCGCGTCACATGCGTTGACGCGTCAGACAAAGGCCGGGCGGGTTCCGACCGCGAGCTGCTGGGGCCGCGGCGACGGTGACGTATCCGTTGGACGGCCTCTCGGCGGTCAGGCCGGCGCCCGGCGGTCTCGGAGTCTCGGTGACAAACGCGTGGCCCTGGCGCTGCACGCGACACTCCCGCCGACGGCCGCGCGGCTCGCGCCTTCTCTGCACCCCGCACGGGCGGCGGGTCGCTTCGCTTCAGAAGTCGGCGCAGCCGCTGGATGGAGATGTTGGTGAGGCGACCTTCGACCGTCGGGTCTCTATGATGGCCCTGTTCAGGGCACTGGAACTCGAGTCAGGCCGCCAGCCGGACCTGTGCGGGCAGCACACAGAGCAGACCTTTCCTGCAGCTCACGGTACCTGAGTGGCGTGTCTGCTGGCCACGCGGACAGCAGGGGACTGGTGGCTTGATGGCATGATCTGCCTTGTCCATCGTTGAGGGCATTTTGCAGGACGACTTAGGGGTCGTTTCGAGGTGCTTCACTTTGCATGCGTACAAACAGAACAGCATTCTCTTGCTCAAATATTGGTGTGTAGTGAGGAAGACCGGAGCGCGCCCCGGCCAGGCGCTGAAAATTCAGTGTTCTGCGTCATGATCGCGCACACCGAAAAAAATCCGGATTCCTCGGGCTGAAGTGGACGATGGCCCTCCCTTCACAGATGCAAGAAAATAGCAGGCATCTCCATGGCCATCTGTTGCCATGAACCACGCTTCAGACTAAGATCTTGCCGGCAATGCCCATCTGAAGTGAGAGTCCCCTAAACGGCCGGCGCCGCGGCCGAGCTGGCCGGGCCAGACCGGGCGCCGCAGTCGAGCAGCAGGCCTGCAGACCGCTGGCATCGGCGCACAGGCGGTCCTGCCATCCGGCCTGGTGCTGGTGAGCTAGACAGTTCTTACAGCAGCACTGGTACCAGTGGCATTCGCCGCCTCGACAGCAGCTGGCTAGGACGACCAAAGCGGCGCAGCAGCAGAAGCGGTACCAGTGACATTCGCCGCCTTGACAGCAGCTGGCCAGGACGACCAAAGCGGCGCAGCAGCAGCAGCGGTACCAGTGACATTCGCCGCCTTGACAGCAGCTGGCCAGGACGACCAAAGCGGCGCAGCAGCAGCAGCGGTACCAGTGACATTCGCCGCATAGACAGCAACTGGCTGGGACGACCAGGGCAGCGCGGCGGGAAGAAGCGAGCTCAGGGCCGGCGGAATGCCGGACGATCTCCAGGATGTCAACACGGCCAACACGTGTAGATCCACACCGGCCCAAGTTCACTGCTCGCACAGGTCACTTCCACCACGCCACAGGTGGTGGAAGTGACTCCCGTTGGGCCTGTTGGGACTTATCGCGTGGTGGTCGTAAATACATGACCCCGTCCAGGGCACTGCCGCGGCCGGAATGAGCAGTGTGGTGCGGTCGCAACGGGCCGACACACAAAGGCACGGCCAATCGCGCAGGCCGCCGGGCCCGGCCGAGCGCTGGGACGACCCGCGGTGTCCGCAGTTCGGACACCGTGGGTCGCCCCTGCGTGGACCGCTCGCGCGGACGCCCGCCCAGGCGGTGGTAACAGAGCTGCCGCGCTCCGGTCATCGCCGCGCACCATTGGTGTTCATTTGGCTCGCAACGGCCGACGCGCTCAGGCCTACCGGCGTGGCCACACCTGGCCACATGGGGAGGAGTCACAGCATCACCACGGCCACCAGTACACACCCCTGCACCTCGCCACAGGGGGAGGAGTCCCAACATCACCACGGCCACCAGTACACTCCCCTGCACCTCGCCACAGGGGGAGGAGTCCCAACATCACCACGACCACCAGTACACACCCCTGCACCTCGCCACAGGGGGAGGAGTCCCGACATCACCACGGCCACCAGTACACACCCCTGCACCTCGCCACAGGGGGAGGAGTCCCAACATCACCACGGCCACCAGTACACACCCCTGCACCTCGCCACAGGGGGAGGAGTCCCAACATCACCACGACCACCAGTACACACCCCTGCACCTCGCCACAGGGGGAGGAGTCCCGACATCACCACGGCCACCAGTACACACCCCTGCACCTCGCCACAGGGGGAGGAGTCCCAACATCACCACGGCCACCAGTACACTCCCCTGCACCTCGCCACAGGGGGAGGAGTCCCAACGTCACCACGACCACCAGTACACACCCCTGCACCTCGCCACAGGGGGAGGAGTCCCAACATCACCACGGCCACCAGTACACTCCCCTGCACCTCGCCACAGGGGGAGGAGTCCCAACATCACCACGGCCACCCGTACACTCCCCTGCACCTCGCCACAGGGGGAGGAGTCCCAACGTCACCACGACCACCAGTACACACCCCTGCACCTCGCCACAGGGGGAGGAGTCCCAACATCACCACGGCCACCAGTACACACTCCCACACCTGGTCACGTGAGGAGTCCCAACATCACCACGGCTACCAGTACACACCCCTGCACCTCGCCACAGGGGGAGGAGTCCCAACATCACCACGGCCACCAGTACACTCCCCTGCACCTCGCCACAGGGGGAGGAGTCCCAACGTCACCACGACCACCAGTACACACCCCTGCACCTCGCCACAGGGGGAGGAGTCCCAACATCACCACGACCACCAGTACACACCCCCTGCACCTCGCCACAGGGGGAGGAGTCCCAACATCACCACGTCCACCAGTACACTCCCCTGCACCTCGCCACAGGGGGAGGAGTCCCAACATCACCACGGCCACCAGTACACACCCCTGCACCTCGCCACAGGGGGAGGAGTCCCAACATCACCACGGCCACCAGTACACTCCCCTGCACCTCGCCACAGGGGGAGGAGTCCCAACATCACCACGGCCACCAGTACACACTCCCACACCTGGTCACGTGAGGAGTTCCAACATCACCACGGCCACCAGTACACACTCCCACACCCGGCCACATGGGGAGGAGTCCCGACATCACCACGACCACCAGTACACACTCCCACACCCGGCCACATGGGGAGGAGTCCCGACATCACCACGGCCACCAGTACACACCACTGCAGCTCGCCACAGGGGGAGGAGTCCCAACATCACCACGACCACCAGTACACACTCCCACACCTGGTCACGTGGGGGGTCACAACATCATCACGGCCACCAGTACACGCTCCCAAACCTGGCCACATGGAGAGGAGTTCCAACATCACCACGGCCACCACTACACATTCAGGTGCCTGCCGACAGCATCGCACACACTCTTCCGGTCAAAACACTCCTCCCGCACCGAACCCCGTATGGGCCGGCGTTCTGGCCCCGCCACACCCTGCCAGACGGGGCGGAGTCAGCACAAGAACACAGCGGGGGCGGAGTCAGCAGGCAGCAGGCAGCCAGCAGCCGACCCGCGGCCGTCGCGTCCACTGACCCGGCCCTCCCCATCGCGGATGTGCTGCACAGCGCGCTGCCAGAGCGCCATCTGGCCGCGGTTCGAGCGCTCCGCCGGCGTCAGCAGCTCGTCCCGCACGTGATTCTCCGGCACGAACGCCTGCGGACGGGTGGGGCCGCTAAGACGGACAGCAGCGTGACCCCGGCGGGCGCGCCGCCGCCGCTGCACTCACACAGAATACTTTTTGAGGAGAGAAAACCGTTCAAGGCAGGGTTTTACATCAGTATGCTTATATCACTGGATGGCTAAGCACCAAATCACATACACCAAAACACACAAGTGCTTAGGGGAAGTTCAAGATTGGCCGACACCATGCAGACGCGATGTGGATCAGCACGCTCGCAAGTACAATATCCAGCGTGGATCCCACGCTACTCCCTGTTCCGACCCTCTTCCGCCTGTTATCCTTCTCAGTGAATGGGGCCGGAACCTGCCTCGTCGGCGCCACCCGGCGAGAGGGCGTGACGCCGAACCACGTCCACGATCCTGTCGACCATGTCGCAGAGTTCCTGCTGCTGGCGCTGCAGGCGTCGCCGTCGCCAGGCCAGTCCGGTTCGCAGCGCCACCGCACCGACCACCACTGAAACACGGACACCGGAGAGGGTCAGAGGTGCCAGACACCACCACTGCACCGGCCACCACCGAAACACGGACACCGGAGAGGGTCAGAGGTGCCAAACACCACCACCGCACCGGCCACCACCAAAACACGGACACCGGAGAGGGTCAGAGGTGCCAGACACCACCACTGCACCGGCCACCACTGAAACACGGACACCGGAGAGGGTCAGAGGTGCCAAACACCACCACCGCACCGGCTACCACTGAAACACGGACACCGGAGAGGGTTAGAGGTGCCAAAAACCACCACCACACCGGCCACCATGAAACACGGACACCGGAGAGGGTCAGAGGTGCCAAAAACCACCATCGCGCCGACCAGCACCGAAACACGGACACCGGAGAGGGTCAGAGGCGCCATACACCATCGCAGCGGCCACCACTGAAACACGGACGCCGGAGAGGGTCAGAGGCGCCATACACCATCGCAACGGCCACCACTGAAACACGGACACCGGAGAGGGTCAGAGGCGCCATACACCATCGCAGCGGCCACCACTGAAACACGGACACCGGAGAGAGCCAGAGCGCCCGGCCACTTCCTTGAAATATGTAAGTGGAAGTGATCTAGAAGCCCTGTATACCGCATAACACACGACCAGTCAGCCCCCACCAACCCCACTTCCACTCCATCCGCTACGCAGTTCCCTGCGCCCCATACGTGGCCCGCAGTCCCTGACTACAACGGCCACGGAGGTATCCATGCGCAGCCGACGCCTGTCGACAAGGCGCGGCGTGAGCGCGGCGTCGCCGCCGCGCCGCTGCCACTGACCGGCCGTCAGCGTGAAGGTCCACTTGGCAAGCAGCCGCGCCGCCTCGACCAGCAGACAGAGCCAGGGCTTGGTGACGCCCACGGCGGTCAGGCTGATCTCGGCGGCCGCCAGGTCAGCGCGCAGACCCAGCTCCTTGTTGTAGGCCACCACCGTGGCCACGTCGCGGAGCCGGTCCTGCCGGCAGCGGGGCGAGCCTCAGGCCGAGGTCCGCACACTGCGCGGCGGCCAACACAGCGCCGCAACATAGGCCACAGCCAGCGCGGGCAGCACAGGTTCCGCCCGAGATCGGCCGGACATGCGCACTGCACCATTCGCGGCGTATGGCTCATCATTAGCGCATCATGTGGGGCATCAACACGGCATAACACACAGTCCGCGTCAGTGTAACACAGTCTTCGGTGGAGATATGTAACCACACGTGAATTACATCATAAATCCGTCGTTCACACTGTGCTGCACCGCAACTTGCAACCAGTATCTCAACATGGGCCACCGGCCAGTGTACCGTACACTGCACTACAAACAGCATCATGGCGTTCACCTTCCGTCGAGTTGAGTGTACAGCAGCCCAGGCCTGTGATCCCAGCGCCACGTCACCATTACCGTAACACTCGCCCGCTCCCGTTGTCGGCGAGGGCTGCGGCTAGCTGAGCCGGGCGCCGGTCCTGAGATAACGGCTAGCCGAGCCGGGCGCCCGGAGGCCGGTCCCGAGTCAGCGGCTTGCCGAGTCAGCGGCTAGCCGAGCCGGGCGCCCGGCCGCCGGTCCCGAGTCAGCGGCTAGCCGAGTCAGCAGCTAGCCGAGCCAGCAGTTAGCCGAGCCGGGCGCCGGTCCTGAGATAACGGCTAGCCGAGCCAGCGGCCAGCCGAGCCAGCGGCTAGTCGAGCCAGCAGCTAGCTGAGCCCGGCGCCCGGCTGCCGGTCCCGAGCAAACGACTAGTCGCGCCCGGCGCCCGGCCGCCGGCCCCGAGCCAGCGGCTTGCCGAGTGGGGCGACCAGACGTCGGTCCTGAGCCAGCGGCTAGCCGAGCCAGGCGCCCGGCCGCCGGTCCCGAGCCAGTGCGCCTCTCACCAGGTCGTCGGTGTCGGTGATCTCGGCCAGCTCCGAGAGCGGCACGGCGGCGTGCTCGCGCCGGCCGCAGAGGGCGTCCCGCGCCGTCGCCACCACCGCCGGCTGCACGGACGCCAGCAGCACCACGGCCGCCTCCAGCCGCTCCCGCTTCACACAGCCCAGTTCCAGATCCACGTCCTCGTTGCCGCAGATCGGGAACGTGACCACTGCCCGCAATGATGGCGATGAGTTTCCCACTGCCCAGCACGTTGCCGGGCGTCACGATGGATACGGCGCGCACCGGCCGGACACACAGCCCACAGAGGTCACAGATAGCGCCAAAAGAGGTTCAGACGGCCAGCGGACGGTACAAGGGGCGTGGGGCGTGCCAGGCGCGGCCGCCGTGTACTCGCAGTGCCGGACAATACGTCAAAGATGAGTGATCTACAGAATAGACCCAGAGACCTGGGGCAGCACGTCTGTCCCCTGCGACAACGCCGTCAATGCACGGACGAGAACGTCAGGTCGTAGATACCTCTCCGTACCTCCGTGAGGAAGCACAGAACGCCAGACATGTCTGTTAATCCCGTAAGGAAGTTTTAACTTACAACTGTCGTTTTCAGGTACACACACCAGAAAAAATCACGTCTCGCTGAAGGCAAACAAGGAGCAGACAATAAACCTGATACAGTAGAAATGGTTCGGCTACGCAAGTTCGCTAACGGGTAAAAAAGTAAGTCTAAAAAAGTAAAAAGTAAAAAGTAAAAAAGTCTACGCACGCGCACAGTACCCCTGTGATTGACGCCGCGTCTGCCTCCTCCCCTGCTCAGTGACGCAACTCCGCCGGCGGGCCGTCCTTCCACAGCATTAGGCTAGATCAGGGCACACGCAAGAGGAACGTGTGGCTTCCTTCCCACACAGGATTCGTTCGTATATATTCGTATATCGGGTTCGTAATAAACCCATTAGGCCTACAACGGCACCGCCTAGTACGACACAGTCCAGTCGGTGCGGGCGGCCGACTCACCGGAGCCGGCGTCGTTGAGCGCGGTCTCCAGCGGCGGCCGGCTGCCGTTCGTCTCGTCGGAGCGGGCCAACCGCAAATACGACAGCCCCAGCATGCCGAAGAAGAGCAGCGCCAGCAGCAGGATGCACAAGGGCACCAGGTGCGAGGCGGCCGGGCCTGGCTCGGCGCGGAAGCCGGCGCCGCGCTCCGCCTGCGCGCCGCCACCGGCCGCCCGGCCCAGCGCGCTCATTCGGCTGCGGAAGGCGTGCAACTGTTGGCTGGGCGTCAGCGCCGGCTCCGCCTCGTCCGGCTCCTCGCGCTCGCTGTCCGAGCCCGTGTCGTAGTCGGCGGCGGCCGGGCGCGCCGGCGGCGTCTGCCGGCACCAGTCAGCCACGCGCTGACGCAGCGAGGTGGTACGAGCAGGCGCCGGCTCCGGCTGCCGCACCCCGTCCGCCTCGTGTGGAAAGGCCCGCGCGGCCGGCGCGAACCCGGCGCCGAAGCTGTACGCGGAAGGTCGGGCGGCCGGCACACCCGCACCGTCGGCATATCTGTACGACGCCCGAGGCGAGGCGCGGAAGCTCAGGCTGGCGCCGTGGCTGTCCGGTTCGTAGCGCGACGCTGGAGTGGGAGCGGGTGGCGTCGGCGCATGAGACCGGAGCGCGCTGGCCGACAAACGAGGCAGGTACAGCGAGCTGCCACCGGATGGTTCGGAGAACCCAGTATCCGACTGGTACCGAGACGATCCAGTATCCGGCTGGTACCGAGACGACACAGCATCCGTCGTGTAACGAGACGACACAGCATCCGTCGTGTACCGAGACGACCCAGCATCCGTCGTGTACCGAGACGACCCAGTATCCAGCGCGTACCGAGACGACCCAGCATCCGTCATGTACCGAGACGACCCAGTATCCGTCGTGTACCGAGACGACCCCGTATCCATCGTGTACCGAGACGACCCAGCATCCGTCGTGTACCGAGACGACCCAGTATCCGGCGCGTACCGAGACGACCCAGCATCTGTCGTGTACCGAGACGAACCAGCATCCGTCGTGTACCGAGACGACCCAGCATCCGCCGTGTACGGAGACGACCCAGTATCCAACTGGTACCGAGACGACCCAGTTTCCGATTGGTACGCGGAGGACGAGGCCTCGGGCTGATGCCGAGAAGACCACGCGTGCGGCTCGTAGGTGGACGCTTGTGTGGGCAGCTGAACATACAGCGGGTCCCAGCCGTACGTGTGCCGAGTGAGAGGTGGGCGCGACTCGTCCATCTCCGAATCTTCAGACTCGTCCATCGGCTGCGAGGGCTCGTCCGCCTGGTCGGCCGGCGGCGGCGCTGCGGGGGCCCGGGCGGGAGGGGCGCGCCGTCGTCCGCCGGCCGGCCGGTCCCGGCCATAGCCGTTGCTGGCCGCCGCCTGAAGCTTGGCCAGCTTGTTCAGGTAGACCTGGCGGGTGGCGGGCGTGATGGGACCCGGGCTGTGGCCCAGCCGCAGCAGCTGGGCGCGCAGCTCGGTGTCGTTCGGCTCGTCCGGCTCGTGTCCGTTGGTCGGTCCGTCCGCCCGCTTCGACTCCCGCTTCCGCTTCGGCTCCGGCTTCGGCTCCGGCTCCGGCTCCGGCTCCGACTCCTGCTGCAGGAGCAGAGGATGGCCGTCACACACGGGAAGACCGCTGAAGCGGGGCGACATTGAAGTCACATACTCGATATGGATGGAAAAAGGTCTGTTTCAGGCGCATACAAATATGGAGGTCTGCCGGTCTAAAACCTTATCAGTGAGCATATTAAATATACCATCTAGAGACAGCAAATCGAATACAAAAGTGCCCATGAATGCACTGGACAGTTATAGTGCTGTGAATTCAAATGGCACTGAGAACCCACTATCACGCACGCATTACCCAAAGGCTGGTCACTTCACCTCATCATATCCATTTGGAGGAGCACCATTTTTCTCCTGCAATTTCTTCAGTTTCTTCAGGTAGGTGGATCTGGTGGCCACCGTGATCGGGCCTGCATTGTGGCCCAGACGCAGCAGCTCAGTTCTCAGCTCAGTATCACTCAGCATGGCTGGCAACTTCACCTCATCATGCTATGCAACACACCTCTGAAAAGATAAAACATGTGTGAATAAGTTGCAATAGTGAGCAAAAAGAATAAGTTTTCTTACAATTTGCATTGGTGTCACACAGGTTACAGATGTCTATTGCTTTTGAATGGAATGTTGTTAAAAGGGCAACTATTACTCACTGCTTGATGTTTTCTGAACATTATTTCATGTAGCTTCATGTTTACAGCCTAAAGATCATGTTTTGCAATTCTACCACCAATACAGTCATAGACAAAGGGGAGATATGCCAACTATGAAAACATACTGAGTAAATGGGTAAGACAGCAGCTAGACAGATATGGCCTGTACATATGCCTCTAATACTAGGGCAATAAAGCATTACATTATCAATAACTCATGGGTGTTCAAAGGATCATGAAAATGATATGCATCTGGCACAAATTTACAATGATTGACACACCTTATATCACTGGAAAATATTACAAGTATTACCATACATTTCATACCAATGTGTTCATCTAGATGAGTGCAAAAAACAGTGTGTTATATCATAACCACATGCTAGAATTATATTAAAGTGGTGTTGTTATTGTTGTTGGTTTAGGGCGCATAGCCTCTTGGACCCAGCCGTAATTAAAGTGGTGTGTGACATGACAACATCAGTAATTTTGTCTTGTAACAGTGCAGGATGGTTTCCATGCCACAAACTGACATTTCTTACAGGAGAACCACTAAGTGCTATTTCAAAAATTACAGCAGCAAATTCAGAACAACTAGCTCTTTCTGATGTTAATAATATAATACAATTTTGTACTCTGCACTTGATATACATTATGTAGGTATAAAATACATCATGTGTTGTGAGCATAAACATTAATAAATTAATCATTCCACACAGAAATAATCACACAAACACAAATCACTACTGAATGGAGGTGTCTTGCATCATAAGGAAAAAAGCTGCAACCAACATTTTTTCCAGAAATGGGCTATTGGCATTATTTCATTTGTCCCCATGAGCACACATTTTGAACAGGTGATAAATGTAAAACTATAACCACATATTTTCACAGAACACATGAAGCTTTTTATCACATGTGAGATGAAACAAATTTTAATTCTGAGGTACTATAAGGCCAGTAGTATCATTTCAACATGATTAAGTCCAAGGTGATGCATAACACAAATGAAGAGGAAGAAAGTGGCACATCATTATTCATGCATACAATATCACAGGACTACAAATATAATATATCTAAGAATATAATAAAATGCCTGACTGACAACCCAACCCAAATAAAACTGCACGTATGCAACTTCTTGAGGGCACACGGAGGCAAAAATAATCAAAACATGATGCATCATCTCAACCCGTATGACACTGCCAACATGTTATGCAGCACCACAACACCAGTACAGGAATGTCAAAAGTGTCATGGAATGTCCAAAACACCCCCAATAGATCTAATATCTAGAAAACCAAATCCCTGGACATCTACACTTTGCAAACAGGGAGCAAAGCCAAATTCATCTTAATCTGAAAAACACCCTAGATTTAGTCCAAACAACAAAAGGATGCTGAGGTGAGACATGCCTCATTATGCTTCATGACCTTTGCTAATACAATTTTTTGTCAAACAGAGGTACTTTGGTCAAATTCCTATACTGCCATTACCTGTTAAAATATCACAGCATATCCAAAATTCAAAATGGCTTGAGGGCTGGAAAAAAATATCAGTGCCTCATAATTTCTTTGCATTTTATTTGAAAAAACACCATCGAGGTGGGAGCGGGCAATTGGTATTCCAAACAGCATCCTTTCTTGAAAGTTTATCTTGTATACCAAAATTTAACATGACCAAACAGACCACATTCAATGAAGTACAGATAGCGGTTTTCTCAGCTTCAGTTCAGATTCAAAGAAAATCAAATGACGCATCAGATAAAAAAACAGGACGCAAAAATAGTGGGCGGACGGTGGTGCGCTACCATTCCCAGCTCTCTCCCCATTCGGTACCCACACCGCCGACTGATGGGAGAGCAAAGCTGGCTGCAAGGTGTGTGTACTATCGTGCTGAATACGGGCCGTGACGCACCGGCTGATGTTGTGACGTCACTGATAATAGTATCGTATTGCTTCAAAACCAGGTACACTTTTCGGCATTTTCGGCATTTTCTTTCCTACATGGCCAACGGCAGACTACGGAGAAGCCCAAGTAATGTCGTGCTGAATGAAGAGTGCTATTACGGATTACTGAGTGAATGACATCAACAGCAAATAGTTTATACAGATCCACTTATGCCAAATGAAGCTCGTGGAGCATTAGCTGATAATATAACGTCACTGGTAGTGGATGCAACATAGGTCGCAAAAGGCCACTTTCCACCGGGGGGAGGGGGGATTTAACGTTTTCATCGGGGGGGGACCGAACACGCTGACCTTGCTCATCTTTTTCCCGAGATGTATTTCTTCACGGATTTTCTCCACTTAGCTCTGCGGTCGTAATTAAGATTTGATACAAGAAAGAAAGGCTTGCAGTTCCCGTTTATTTTCAGTATTATGGGCTCAAAGTTGCCACGCTGAGATAATCACGCTCAATATACATGAAGGTACTGATTAAACGGCGTTGTGGTGCTACACGGCGATTACATTAACGGAATTCAATGCTGCGAGCTGCCCCCATTCTCAAGACCATATCTCTTGAGGATGAGCGCTCATCTCTTGACGCGAATTTTCCGCAGATTTGCTCACTTTTTCGGAAAGTTGAGGAGGCTGAAGTCCAAGTGCTGTGGGTTCCCACTGAACAGAGAACTACAATCCTATAACCTAAGGTTGTTAGTTTATTACGTGCGTACTCATTGCACGTGAAAATGGCTGATGACATGAAATAGAGAACGCAAGTGATTTAAAAACCCCACCCTGATTCGCCGTTTTCCGTAAGTGGACTAATAGCGGGGTCGATGCGACATCCCCTTTCTGTCGTTTCTAAACTAAGACAAATTAAGTCCAGCGGAAAACACCAGTGGATTGGTCTCAACGGGATTTCGCGATCGGTACCAATAATTTGTTGTTACGATACCATCATGGTTCAATTTTCAAACAGGTTCAATTTTCCTGAGGATCAAACCTGCTCGGCTATGCACGTTCATGCCATTTACTTATTTATCTATTGATTTTTATATGTGTTCATTCATATATAAGATCATGCTTTGAAACGACACGAACTTGAAACAGATGGGTTTCTTGGGCAGTCCAGAGTAAAATGATGTGTAGTTTTGTGTGTTTAGTATATAGGGGAATGCGGGGCAACACGGACACCTTAACGTTTTTTTTTTTTAATATGGGAAGTTCATAAGTCTGTCCAGAAAGTCTAGCAGGTGGATATTGAAGGCTGATCAATCGTCTATCTCTTATAAAAGCGCTGGTTTGATACCTCTTCATGTTAAAGTGTGATCCTCCTAAATATCAGGCAACGCTTTTTTCCTCATTTTGCCCCTGGCTTGGGGCAAAATGAAGCAGTGTTCGGGGCAAAACGGACAACTGATGAGACTGAATAAGCGAAATAAATATTTTCAAAGTTGCCATTTTTTAAAGAAAACGCATCAATAAATGCATTGCTCGGTGAATAGGTATTTATCTGGACATCCAATAACTATATTTCTTAGGCTTGGGCTCTCATATCTTGTTCGAACCATCCCACTCCATACTCGTTTCCTCAGTATGATCCCACGAATAAAAGTTACAATGGCCAGCAAATGTGTATTACAGCTTAGTATGAAGCGACAGCCATTGCTGCATGGCTTAGACACAGAACTAGAGGAACACAGCCTGGTGGTTACACAATGAGACGACAACGATCGAGTCTCAAACAGACAAGTCATCGAGCAAAGTTCGTTCAGGAACACTCACTCGCTCTTCTCATCAATCCACTTCTTAGTCACTGTGAACGCAAAACACGAAAAGAGCACAGCCTAGTGGACACGTCAGCAGGTACGACCAGTGGAGAAACTAGGCATGACATCAGCCTGCCTATTCATCCCGGCACAGTTCGCACATGAACACGCACTCGTCCTCTTCATCAATCCCTGCACAGGTATCGCGCGCCCATTTATTGCAGAGAGCACATCGCGACCAAGACTCGCTCGATTTGGACATGGAGAAGAAGGACCCGCAGTGCAGACAGGCCACATTTCTTCGTCCGAGGACTCCTCAAAGGTAAGTCTTCGCGGCGTACGCTTCTTTTGTTTGCGCTGCGGTTTCTGAGTTTCTACATTCTTTCTTTTTCTTCCTTTAGACTGACTTCTGTCGTCACTTTTATTTCCTCCCTGTCCACCTTCTTTTCCATCGAGTCTCTTTTCGAGTTCCTACTTGTATGGTGTGCTATTCAAGACATATGTTTTACCTTTCTTTCGTCCTTTACCTCTCTCTTCCCTTGAATGCACTCTTGGCACAGGGAGGATCTCGCGGGGAGACACATAGGAGCTTGCGGGTGTGTCATTTTGATCTTGGGAAGCATGGCTCGGTCCAGCTGAGCATGACACTTCTAGTACGTCATCTTCGTCATCGCTAGAGCTTGAGAAATCATTTGGCAGGGCCCCAGCGGTGAGCGACTTTACCGGAGTTTCGGCGTTAGTCGAGCTTCCTTGCCCTGATATTCCAGCCCGCGTTGCGTCTCCGGCGACAGTTTCCGAGGACTCCCGAACGTTCGTGCTCAGCGAGACATCAACGTCAGAGGGCCCAGGCATGGGCACAGGAGCTGCTGCTGAGTTGAGTCCCACTGATGCGTCTGCGGTGCCGGTCAGCGGGAGGTTCGTTGTTTCTGCCGCTGCGAAGTCTTCTTCGTCCAAACACATGGCGGTTTGTGGGAAAGATCCCCGTGACTTCGAAGCCCTTCAACGCCGTCTTCACTGCTGCCGCTTCCACGTAGGCTGACAAGATCAGGTCCCCCATCGCATACAGTGTGGTGACTTTACCAGGTTTTCTCGGAGCCACGTTCTCTGACCTTGGAAGAAGAAGGTGCTGACGGGAAGCATGAACGCCCGGTCCAGTGGTTGAAGGCGGTGTGAGGTGTGCGGAGGAATGGTGAGTATCACCACACCTGCTTCCCTGCACAGCAGGATGGCTGCGAGGCTCTTGGTGTGGCTGTCATGTCCATCCAGTATGAGAAGGACTTGATCCTGTTTCGAGTGCTTCGCGTGCTGTATGAAATGGTCAAGCCATTTCACGAACACTCCCTCTGCATCCAACCAGACTCATGGTACAGCACCAGGCTATCTGGGGAAGACCCTTCTCCAACTGCTGGTTGGCCCTCTTTCCTGGGAACATCACACCTGGAGGTGTGTAGCTCCCCGCAGCGTTGATACTCATCACCCCGGTAACCAGCGTGCCTCGTTCCGCAGATGTCAGTTGGCAGACCTGCTTGCACCCTTTCCTCGCCAGCACCTTCTCTTGTTTTGTTGCGACTGTGTCGAATCCCGTTTCATCCATGTTGTAGATGCGTGTGGGACCGAACTGGGCTAGAGTCCATCTGCGACTTAAGGTTGTCGAAGAACGCGCTGACATTGACTGAGTTGAACGCCGCGGCGCGAGCAACGCATGTGGCCTCTGGTATCCTTAGTAAGACCGGGGGGTTCCTTTTGCGGAAGCACTGTATCCACGCCTCCACTGCCATCTTCATCATCGTGTTGAATTGGTGAGTGATCTTGTTTCCGAGGTCTTGAGGTCAGTCAGCGTTATTCCGAACATCCGGTTTTGGAGCTCCATCATGTGCTGAACCAAATCTCGCTCCTGAGCTTCCGTGAAAACAGGCTTGTGTCGACCCAGGACTTCTCTGTGGCCCTCTATTATCGACATTGCCCGTGCCTTTTCAGCAGCCGTCTGTCGAGAGTCGACTTCGGGACCAGAAAGCGGCGTGCCGCTTCTTTGGTGGACATTTTTCCCACCTTGACTGCTTTGATGGCCTTTGCCGTCGTATTCCTGCTTTCAGGATTGCCGATCGGTTTTTCTCTTGTATTTCGAACCATTCTCCATCTGGCGAAGTAGTTCTTCTAAAAAAGAACGTCAGCGTGAACGTTGAACGGATTCGAGAGGGTCATTTGCCCCTTAAGCTCCCCCGTTCCCACCCCCCCCCCCCCCTGGACTCGTCAGTGTACCTATATTCCTTTTTATAAACTAGGAAAACGTTTACCTGCCATGAAAAATTAAGTACAGTTATTAAAGCGAAATACCTAACTGCATGCCTATAGCTAGATGGTAATAGTAAATATCATTTCTTGTGTTAAATTAGTTACATTTAATATTAAGGGCGATATGATAAAGCACCTTCTAGGTAATACTACACAATAAGTCAGTCCTAATGTTTAAGGAACAAGAAACCGTTGAACTGTTTAATAATTTAAAAACAAAACATCGAATCGCATATGTTTAAAGGGAATGTAAGGCTGTTTCCCGCTTTATTGGAGTCAGCAGCGTTTCTGGGCACAGCATGATAAAGAAAAATTTAAACTTATTACAATGCGCTGGGCATTGCCAATAAGCAGAGAAAAGAAACCTTAAATTTATTTTTACGCCAGTTCTGTCAGACAGATACCTATGCGTAGTACTAATACCTATGCGTTAGTACTTACGCCAGTGCCTGTGCATGCAGAGAAATACACCATTTAAATGTACGGAAAAGTACGAAATGTACTGAGCTTTGTGCGGCAATGACCAAAAATGTATTAACTTTTCACCTTTTTCATAGCCCAAGTTACTTTTTAAGATACTTTTCATAACGGGTCGGTCGGAAGTCGTTGCTTGTTTGCTGACTAGTAAGTAATTCATAGAGGCTGTCAAAGAGATGGGCAAATGCGTGATACTGAATCAAGTCATCACGAGTAGGTACTTACAATTGTAATGTTCACAAATAAGCTTTCTTAAACAACATTATTACAATAAATCAGGCCTAAAAGGAACGATAAATATAAGGCTATTACATGCGCACTTTCAATAAATCATAAACGGCTGAAATCGCAAGGCCGTACATTCCCAGTTTGACGCAGTAGTTCGACCACTATTTAATCATAGAACTGAAACAGGATCGATTCACTTGTTCCGGACTCTACTCATGTGCCTGCTACTACCATTGAAACATTGTGTTCATGGCTTATTAAAGCCAAACTTTCCTTGCGATAGTCATATTTCAGGTGGGGGAAACCGGGACATTTTGTGTCCTATTTTCCCCCGAGTGCCCATTTTGCCCCAACCAGTCTGCCCCATGGACGCCAACAACACATGATTAGTTACAACACGCAACGAAAAATGTCTCAAAAAATTCACAATTGCTCACAAGGAATCTGCATGCATACACCATTAAATCGCAGCATATTTGAATTCACGATTCATTATACTCGTAGAATAAACAACGTTCGAATCACCATAAAAATAATAACAAAAAGTGGGAGCTGAAAACTCACGCTCTCCTCCAACGACGGCCGCCGACAGAAATGTCCCGGTGCTCGTCATTTCCGTCCCGTGTCAGAGAAGCTTTAGTTTAAACCATTGATTTCCGATGGCGCCACCTCTAAGAGCCGAAATCGCGGGGTGCCCGTTTTACCAGGGTGCCTCATTTTGCCCCGTTTTCCCCTAGGTATCATGCATGGCTACGTTAAAGTAATCGTGTAAGAACGCCGTGTACGTTCCGCGGAACCGTCCAATGCCGCCAACCGCCCACACCGGCCGTAAATCGCCGTTGAGTGTTCCACGTTGATGAGAAACCAGGGATGTTATATGTGGATCGATGACGATGGCAATGGCCAATACTGGGTGGAAAGAGGAGGCAGGCGGGAGGGTGCAAGAGCCGAGGCTCGTATTGTAATTGGGATAAGGATAAAATAAATTTCTCTTCTCAATTTATTTTGACGAGCTTCCTTTTGTTCATTCCCGTGATGTGCTGTGCTGCGCGTGCTGTGCTACTCTTCTTTCTGTTCCTGTCCTCTCATGTCATCTCCATTGGCGTCCTCACGTATTTCATGTGCTGTTCTACCACCAGGGTGCCGATAGTGTTGTGGTTAACGCGTATGCGTTATAGGGAGTTTTTCACATTTGTATGGGGTTTTGGACTGAAATAGCCATCCTGAAGATCATTTAATGCAGTCCACAGCCCTACTCTTCTTAAGACCCAAGCCCTTCTAGTTTCAGAGCTACACGCCCGCAAAGATGTGCAGACTTTTTCGGAAGACCACTTTGAGATCACCCAGGCATCCATGACGCCATAATAACGTCATTCGAATCGTGCTGTTCCATTGACCACTCGGCGAATAAGGACCAAGAATAATATAATTGTGGAGTTGTTCACATCTGGCGTTCGTGAGTACCATTTCCAGGCATAACGGCCACTAATTGGCTATCAATCAAGATTGCACAAAGTAAGATGTCGTATCCAAACAATGACGTACTGATGAACATATTTGCTAAACAGGGAAATTGTGTTGTCTGAAGCAGTCTTTTCCACCCTCAGTCTGCCTTCAGTTATAAGTGAGTATTTTTAT
This sequence comes from Pollicipes pollicipes, assembly GCF_011947565.3. Lineage (NCBI taxonomy): Eukaryota > Metazoa > Arthropoda > Thecostraca > Pollicipedomorpha > Pollicipedidae > Pollicipes > Pollicipes pollicipes. The sequence goes on along the minus strand of NW_023597054.1, from coordinate 59,819,994 downwards.
CACATCTGATGCGTGCTTCAATATATTACAATATGGGACATTTCCTTTAACCATTGCGCGTCTGGGAAACCAGAGGTATGGAGGTCGATTCCCCGCTATGCCCTCCTTTCCTGCCAGGATGAGAGACAGATGACGCCATATAGCCTCAGTAGCTGAGTGCGTTGTTAAGTCCCGATGGCGACTGCTGTTTTGCCATGTCATCTGCTGTCCTGTGCTGTTATCCTCTCCTCTGTCCTGTTCTACCTTGTTCTCTTTTATCATGCCCCGGGCGCTAATCTGTCTTGTTCTGTCTGGTTGCCACCTATCCTCCACCTCCCATCTTCTGGCTGGCATGTCATGTCCAGTGATGGGGGAACCTCTATGGAGATTTGGGGACGGACCTCTTTTTTCGGACCTCTCAGTTCAAAATGCAATTTTCAGTTGAAGTTCCCCTAGATTTTAGTCTCACTCCATCCTGATTTGCCTCGAGATCTCAGAGTCGTAATTACGCCCATGTCCGAGGAAGACAAAAATTATTCCATAATACGTTAACTTAAATATGCCTTTTAAGCTAAATATGCTTAAATTTTTGCCGGAAGCAGCGCATTTATATCACCAGGATAAATACGCACCGTACATGGGATTAGTCAAAAGTCTGGTTTTCTCAGGCTTTATACAGATTGATAACATCATTGGCGCCGAGACTTCAACGCGGCGCGGTCGCCAGCCGTAGGACGTGACACTGCGGGGCAGCCGTAACGTCGGGCATCTCCGCACAGATAATGAACAACTGTTAGCGGGAGCCACATGTGACCAGCAAACCGATGACGTTGAATTTAATGGCAATACGATGATGTGCTTTGCAAGCTTATGCCGCTAACCATTGGGTGCAATGCAAAGGCATGATAAGTGTGGACGTACTCACGGTAATTACACAAGGTAGGACGGCCGGAACATCAGGCTCTCTTCGCGTCGATGATGAACAACTGCTAGCGGCAGATGTACGTAACTATCGGGCCAATCGCGTGTAATTTGACGCCGAATATAATGATGCACTTTGCAAACTTCTGCGGCCAATCATGAAAGTGAAATCGCCGTTGAAATTGAAAACCTTTACGCGAGGACTGTTGTTGAAATGGGCAACCGGGATATCGGACTGCCTTTGTACCGATAATTGGCAACTTTTTCTAATATATTTTCTATTCACATGCTTTTCAACACACGCTCAAAAAACGACACACACACGCACACACATGGCAAATTACAGCCACAAGCCACCGCTGTCGGCGCCGCTCCACGACCCCCCACAGCTAACCATGAGGGGTAACGCCGGCGCGGCGACCACTGAAAAAAACAGCAACAAAAAAAACGTACGCTCATAGCAGACCACAGCCCATACCTTACGAACACCAAAGGCGGAACATTCGTGCATGAAGTATTGGTGTCCCTTTTCATACATTGCCTCCTTTTGGGTGGCCGAACAAATCTGTCTTGGTATAAACCCCATGCTTTGATATATTTACTAATTGGGACACACGGATTATGCCGTGCGTCACAATCGATAAATATATCGACATTAGTGGCAAATATATGACATACGAGCCATTCATTGACTAACGGGTTATGAAGAAGTGTTGGGGGTAGGTGCATGCAACCCGGAGGCCAAATGCCCAGAATGTAATGTGGAGCATAATGATACGCTAATTACGAGTGCGTATGTCTAGCGAGCTAAATGTAATTCGGCGTAAAAACCGAAAACACGCACGCACTGGCTGTTGGAGATGCAACCTGAATATCGGGCTACTTCCCCATCAGTAACAACTAATTATTGCTGGTAGGTGCGTATATCCACGAACCGGCCAGGTGAAATTTTATGGAAGCATGAGCATGTGTTCTGCGAGCTTATATTCAGCAAAGCAGTTAAAATCTAATCGACGGGGGAAGCGAATACGCTTACGCACGGGCGTGAATAGAAGGGGGGGGGGATGAGTCCCAAACTTTCTTAAAATTTAACACTCACTCCATTGGTCTGGAATGGAAGGAGGTAAGAAAAATGACTATCGACCCCTTTCCCCTAGATTAGGAGAACGCCCGTTGCCGTTGCACCCATGCGGGAGCCGGCCAACATCACAAAAAAACTGAACAAAACATCAAGCAGATGAGGATGACCATCACCTAATAGTTGTTCCAAAGATAATTCCAAGTTGGTAAGACAGTAGTAATAACCCTCGGAGGAAAGAATGGAAAATGGCCCCTGAATGTTGGTGTTTTACAGAAACTGTGGCTCGTTGTTTAAAAAAACCCTGACAAATCAGGTAGGCTCATCGGCAAGCAATTTTTTATTCACTTCTGCTATTTGTTTTGATAAAGACATGTTTTCGAAATATCAACAGATGTCTACATATATCTGTATATGTCATATATATATATATATATATATATATATATATATATGTTTATATATGGGAATATGTATATACGTATATACATACATATATGCATATGCATATATATATATATATATATATATATATATATAAATACATAAATGTAAGTGAGCCTTATGCATCCAAACCGAGGACGGGTCAACACCTTCTCTTCCAAACGGTCTGTGCAGTTTCCTTATGTTCAATGTGTGATGTCTGGTTTGGTATCATTAAGTTGGGCTCTATTGTTTCTATCCATAGTCCTTGCCAAAGTCGTTTTGTCAAGCTGCGAATGGATGTCTCCATAGTGTCATGGCCAACAGGGCTGGGTGTGATGTGGGGGGGGGGGGAGGGGGGGGGGGCGGCAAGGCTTCCTTGACCAATTGGTCGGCCCGCTCATTCCCTGCGATGCCTTAACAGCCTGAGATCCACAATAAGGTGATGTCTATGCCCTGTATGTTTCAAAGATTATGCAGGTTTATGATATTGACGAGAGGGTGGTGAGTTAAGTCGGGGTCAATAAGTGGCTGCAAAGCAGCCTTTACATCGGAGCAGATCACTAGGGTCCCGGTCCTACGATTTTGTCGTTCTATGTATTGCTAGGAACGAAATAAACAAATTATTCCGCGAGGTAAGTAGATGTGCTATCTGGTAATCTGTGTTTTTTTGTGAATAATGCTTGTGACAGAAGCGCACATCCCGTGCCGTTTTCAGATCTGTAACCATCGGAATAAATAAAGTGACAGTTTGGAAATTTTGTGACCATGCGGTTGAGCCTCTGTCGCACATGAGCTATTGTCACAGAGCTTTTAAGATTTGTGGGAAGAAAGAAAGCTTTCCGTGGTGTCAACGGCCAGGGAGGCACAATGAAATCTGGAGCATGGAGAACCGTGGTACAACGGAACTTAAGTTTTGGAAGCAGACGGTCGCACGAAAAGCGATCACGGCCCAATAGACGTTCTGCCGGTCTTCCGTATATTTGAAGGATTATCTTTATCTCCGGATCTTGTCGAACTTTTGTGATGTACCTTAAGATGCAATCAACACGTCGAGGGCGAGAGGCATTTTCCTCAAGTGCGAAAATTGGAGATATCTGCAGCGCTCCCTGCGCTAGCCGCAAAAATTATTTTGAATGACAAGGATTTTGGACCATCATTACCACCACCTGCAAAGGAAACGGAGTCATATTCAATGATCGGAACAACCAATGATTTATGGCGGTCAGCATATACATTGATCCTGTAACGTATCTGAACAAATTCAAACAATCCATGTATTTGGTGCGGATATGTCCGACATGTTTGCACATTGATAATGTCCGGTCAAGAACGATGCCTAGAAACTTAACGATGAAACAAAATGAAAATGGTGGTCATCAATATGAAGAAAACACAATGGTGTATCTCGTTGTATTTTACTGAAAATCGTATGGAGCGATTCTTGAAGGAGAACTGGAAACCACAAAGCCTTGACCATTGTTGTATCTTGTCTTATGCGCCTTGGACATGTGGTAGTCAGTAATCGTGTTCTGTGACTGCGCTGTCATCGGCAAAAAGTGAAGAGGAAATGCCAGGAGGGAGTTTATCAAATAAATCATTAATCATTAGGTTGAAAAGCACAGGAGAAATTCAGCTACCTCGCGTGAGTCGGATATCTAGGAAGTGAACACCGGAAACAGCCGACCGACCCCTCACGCGGAACTGCCGCGTCCTCGAGTGAAATCCCACAAAGCAGGGTGCCAGATTTCCCTTCAATCCTAACTTATGAACTTGAAAATACGGACTGGTTTGAATATCATATCGTGGGCGCAAATGATATTTGGGAATACCGCTGTGACTTGCCGTTTTGACGAAATACACGAGGAACATCCGCTTCTAAGCGGATAATATCGTTACAGGTGATATGGTTGTTTATAAATTTGCAATTTTGGTCCGATATCAGCTTATCATGGTCTATTACCCAGCCAAGGCGTTTTCCAATCAAGCGTAGCAGTTTTTTAGGGCAGGTGGTGAGCTCAACGGGTCGACATTTGGTTGGGTGAGTGTCTTTGCCGATTTTAAGGTAAAATGATTATTGTATCCTTTCACGCCTATGGAAAAACGTGGGAAGACCACAGACCATTGACAAATTTCGGAGTGAGCTGAAACATTCCGCTAGGTAAACGTCGAAAGAAAGTGTGGTGTTATTAATATTGACCTATTCAAGTCTAACCGGTAGATTTAGTTACATTGCGAGGCTCTGGCGAGGAGAACAGTACTCTGTAAGCGTCGGTATTGCCAGAAAGGGGACAGTTCGGAGGCAAATCAAAGCTGGGCCGTGCATGATTGATAAATCCTGGCTTGTTATTGTGCAAAAAACTGTAGTGGACTTTTTATTTTCTGCGGCGGTGTAATAACTAAAGCGTTGTTTACTTTGGGAATTGGGAGTGAAAACAGCGGCCGCTTGGCAGATCATACACAAAGCAGTCTTCAAATTTTGCTTAATAATGACCACTGTGGGCTGGAACGAAAAATTTTGCCAGAGATCCCATTTTGGAGGCCTTATGAGTTTCCTGGCTCTTAGCGTTCATTGTGCGGGCGATTAACTGAGGGATGCCGTGATGTCGTTGACGACTTCGAAAAACACGTCTCCGCCTCGCAATGGCCTCCTGAGTGGAGCTACTTTTGTCTGTCCACCACGGCACGGGGCTGCGTCGTGGTGGCGGCCGATCGAGTTGGAATCGACGTTGAAGTCGCTGTGAGAAGGATGTCTGATATGGCCGGTGCACTGTGCTGGTGTGGTGTATTATGTTTCGATGTCAGAACGAATTTCTTAAAATTTGGCCCATTGACCTGACCTGAGTAATCCAGATCATTTGACAGGTAATTCAGGGTCGGATTTCTGGTTGCTGGTTCTGGATTGGGGAGAATTTCCCAGACACGGATTGTAAAGGCTAATCCGAGTTGCAACTTCTCAAATTAAGGCAATGTAGCGCGCCACATCAATAAGTGTTCAACCTGACAGCAGAGCGGAGGAGGGATTTTTATGGATGGATTAAAGCGCAAAAGAGCGCTTTCTCCGACACCGGTATTGCCTCAGTGTGAAATAGATCCTGAGATATGTGCATGGGGTTTGTTACCAGCCATTTATGGCCATTATACGGGCGCTGAATATGCATGTTCTCGCCTTTTCCGTGCATGCGCTATTTTACATTTGAACTAAAGTGATATCCTCGTCGTTTGCCGGTGGCCCGCTGTCGCCAGCCGCTCGTGCACTGCTGCCTACGTCCGAACCACGCGAATATGGCGTGACCTGAGTAAAGCTCCCAAAATAAACACCTTCGATTGAGGTGTTTATGACGTTGATATTGCACTGCAGCTCATTCATCTATGGTCTGTGTGGTTCAGCACTTTCAAAGGAATACTGCAACGGTTTCAGATATCTTCCGCTACAGGTGACAATTTAGGTCTTTCCGCATTTCGTCGGTAACAGAAGACACCTTCACCCCTGAACGTTCCTCAAAACTCCCAAACCGGCTGATAATATTGAAATTGCTACGAAATCGCACTAAAAAACTGTGATAAACACGATGCTCAAATCGCGACGAAAGAAGCAGGGCTGGCAAGAACAACTATCCCGTAACAACGGAATGTCACAACCTTCAATGTGCACTGCTCGAAAGCAACTTTTCGTTACGTCCAATCTGTTCATTCATGAATCCCACAACTGTCATTTGGCTCCCGCAAACTCCTCGTTTGTGGAAAGCAGTGCGGCGAGCCGAGTTACTATGACTCTTCTCGCCCTCGCCCGCCCGCAATCACATCCAAAAGCCCACCAAGTATTCAGGTCACATGTTCGAGTTCCAATATCTTGAATGAAATGATCATGTAGGTTCACATTGTATTCATGGAGAGATTGGAACCGAGACAGATTAAGGTCAATAAATAATTTCTAATCACCTACACAGCTACAGATACATGCATTATCTGGGAGCAGACAGGTTTGCCTACGACACTGAACGGACACGTTTGTCACATCTCTAAATCACGGTTGTTTATCACTAAAAACGGAGCCGATTGGAAAGTTCGTGCTAGAGAACTAATCAATAAAGCTTTACATCAGCACACAGCCAACAGCTTTGCGGTGTTGAGGACTGGAGAAGCGTTTGTGTGACAAGGCCGTAGTGGCTGAATCAACGTCACCCACGGGCGTGCCTCTCGGCTGGCACGCGCAGAGCGTCGTGCTGGCGGCAGAGGCCGGCGGACCGGACGGTCGCTGCCGGAACGCGAGTACTGCACTGACTGCACGGCAGCATTTTGTACCTTCAAAATTCAGTCATCCGTTTTGCGTGCACACCAAAAACGTTGTAGCGCGGCGCCGTGGGCTGGCCAGCGGGCCGGCGAGGTAGACGGTCGCCCGCGAGTCGCACGCCGGGGGCGCCGGCGACCCCATCGCCGGGCGACTCCGAGCAGTCCGACCGCTCCCAGTTCCACGCGCAGCCAGTCTCACAGCTGTGGCCGCTCCAGGTCAACGGTAACACGCTCTGAAGCTGTGGCGACTCCCAGCTCCACGGTAACACGCCTCAGACCGGCGGCGATGTCTAACTCCACAGTAGCACATCAGACATGGTGTCCGCCCACCGCTGACGGTCATGGCGTTGTCAGCTTAGGGCTCTAGTTCGCTCGCAACTTGACGCTAAATGTCCCCATACTCCAAGCGCAAAAACTGAGAGTTTGAAGTGCCCTGGCCTAACAGCTTTGAGCATAGTGGGATGAAAGCTTTGACATAAACGGACCATTCACTCGAGGCTCCCAGCCCGCCATCTCTGCGCCGTCCGACAGTCAGTCCAAGGCCGCATGATCCGACGATTCGGAACTGGTCAGCTGTAGTGTAACAAAGCACAGCACTAGCCAATCCCATGATACAGTTTGTACTGTCCAGCGGGTTGGGAGGTATCAAAACAGCTGGCGATGACACGCTGTCCCTGCGGCACCAGGTTACTGGGCGGCACGGGACGCGAAAGCGGTGGGGCGGCGCGGGACGACCGGGTCGGCAGCTCTCAGGTGTCCAACACTCCGATCGGGCCACTGTTCTCGCCAGAAACGCGGCGACCGGGGCGTGAGGAAGCGCAGTGACGGCGGGCCCCGCACCTAAGAGCTCAGCTGAGGGCAGGTCGGCTGCCCGGAGCCCTGCCAAACGGAAGGCGGACCATGCGCAGTCTTGGGAGGCGATGACCGGACGGCTCGCACCCCTGGGAGACGGTAGCCGGACCGATCGGAGCTCTGGGAATCGGCGGTCGGACCGATCGGAGCGCTGGGAGACGGTAGCCGGACCGATCGGAGCTCTGGGAGACGGCGGTCGGACGGCTCGGAGCGCTGGGAGGCGGCGGTCGGGCCGCTCGGAGCGCTGGGAGGCGGCGGTCGGGCCGCTCGGAGCGCTGGGAAACGGCGATCGGACGGCTCGGAGCGCTTGGAGACGGCGGTCGGACCGATCGGAGCGCTATGAGACGGCGGTTGGACCGATCGGGGCGCTGGGAGACGGCGGTCGGACGACTCGGAGTCTCGAGAGGTACAGCATCGGACGCCATCCACCCGAGCTCCAGACGTCAGGCGGCGGTCGGGCGGCTCGGAGTCTCGACAGGTACAGCATCGGACGCCATCCAGCCGAGCTCCAGACGTCAGGCGGCGCCGATCGCTGCAACAGCCAGCGACGAACGTTACCCACGCTGACAGCGCGGACAAAGAGGTGCAGTCAAACAGAACACAACACACCACGGCGGGCTTGCCGCAAACAGCTGTGGCCACAGTTACCACTGTCCTCCATGATGGCCAGTCACGGAGGCACCGGGCGGCGGCAGGTTCGGTGGAGGAAATGGGAAACTATGCGCACGAGCGGCGGCGAGCAGCCACGGAACAACCACAGCTGGCAAATTGGCATGCCGATTGCAGGTAAATTATCAGTGAGTAGGCCCAAGGGCACGGCAAAATAAAACTAGCAAAAGTACAATGCCAGGTAATTTGCGAAGGAACCACGCTACGATGCCATCGTTCGATAACGAAGTATTTCCATCAATTATCTCTTTGTTTCTTTCTTCACCGGCTCTGTCTGACTTTGCCATCAGTCATGGCCAATGCGATTTATATAAAAGTAGCAGCACAATCCCATAAACAAAATGCATCTTTACATCCGGCGACCAGTTGAAGCCAAGCTGATCAAGCTCAAAACCTGCGACTGAAGGCAAACTCACCAAATTCAAAAAACTATAACGCCGACCACACATGGATGGCAGGCAATTAAAGAAAATGTGCCGAGTACAATTGTGCCAGGGAATAAGCAGCTGACGTAAGATTTGTTACGATCCAGCTTCGTGATCTTCTTCAACTTATCGGTCTTGCGAAGATACTTTCTCTTACGTGGCTGAATGACATATGCTACATCTCCAAATTTTTGCAACATTTCGTCCGTCATAGGCCATTATCAGGCAGTTACACGTACGCACAATACACCTATATACTCCCACCTATTTGCGCGGCATTGCGTGCGCATCGGTGCAACAGGAGACGACAGATTTCACGGACGACAGGGTCAGGATGCCCCGTACCACAATCAACCACACCAATTCCAGATGTTAACCAATCCCATAACTCTTGAGTCTCCAGCTATGCACGTAGCGGCTCTTAGTATGCAGGCGGCACGCTATGCTTGGCGATAGCTCTTCCGCCATCGTTTTACACCCTTCCTCCCCATGTTTACCAACTGAAAACGCTGGGCATGGACCGCTCTCCCACAACCTGGTTACGTATTTTATTTTTTCTGTAGGTTTCAGTGCGATTTGCAACCACACCTGAGCTCGAGGTGACGTTGCCCAAAAACCCCTTTTACCACACTTTGATATGCTCCACCAAAAACCACCTCGCCCTTTATGCGGCACAGAACTTGCGGACGGCCACAAACGATAATTTGCGGTGTACCCAATGTCACCAATAATTTGTATGCCCCACGTCCAGCATGCATTTCCGGACATTAATGGCGGAATGACAATCACAAACACCGGCGAATCGGTATAATAGTCGGAAAACGGCTTTCAAACCATGCCAACCATGCGGCAAGGCTACACACGGCACACATAGCATGCTTGTCGTTTCACGATAATTGAGGCTTGCGACAAACAACAACGGCATCAAGTTCAACCTTCGCTGACCGCTGTCTGACAACTCTCCCAAACCCATAAAACCTGCACAGATCGAAGCGGCTCTTTTCAAGGCAAACGGGCGACACACGTTGCCGGCCCGGCAGGCTGCCGAGCGTGAGCCGGCCGTCGGCCGAGCCTTGCAGACCGCCGGGGCGTGCCGACCAGCGGGCATCGGCGCCGCCCCTCACCGAGACAGTGGGGCGGCACACAGCCGGGCACGCCCACCTCAGGTCACGGAGACAGCCGGCTAGCGGCGGCCGGCGGTGACGGGTGTCGCCTCGGCGGCCGTCATGGCGAGCGAGTCGAGCCCGAACGTGGCGCCCTCTACGTCCTCGCCGGCGGCGCCGCCGTCCGAGCCGGGGCTCAGGCTGCCGCCGCTCTCCAGCTCGTCTGGCGGCCGGGCAGGGGCGGCGTCAGGCAAAGCGACGCGGCCAGGGTGACAGCGCAGGACCAGCGGTCGGCAGGACGCCGGGGGAGAGCTGACACGTTTCAGGGCACACGTGAGCACACAAGCCGCGCGGGACGCTGTCAGCTATTTGATTTCCGACCGGATCGGAATTTACCCCAAGCGTTCACACCACGTCCGAGCCCTTTGTTCTGAGATAGCTCTTGCGTAGCCTAAACAGCCATTAATGTTAACAGCTGTTAAATTATGCTGACGCAACCCCCAATCCAATGTGAAATGTTGTAACAAGGATTAAAAGTTCACAACTGGAGTTTAGACGTGGCGTCGGGTATTCATGAACAAAGACTTCCAATATTGGGTGGGTTGCAAACAAACGCCACTATATTCGCCGAGCTATTTCCTCGGGTGACGTCAAGGGAAGCCTTTGCCGAGCACACCCTGCCGTGCGGGACCCGACCCGGCCGCCCAATGGGTCCGGACTACGAGCTCATTTTTCCAAAACTTGCTGAGCAAATGACACCTTAAACTTATTGCACGCCAAGCACAACCCCAGCCACGACACGAGCGTCATTGGTACACAACCGTTCTCAGTAGGGGCTCCCATGAGCTGGATGAGAATCAAACCACCAAGACAGTATGGCTCGGCACCAACGTGTCTGCCAGTCACCATGGGAAGAAACAGGTGCGCAAACCACCATGCCATGGGGACGGCGAATGCGACATGGCCACAGGATTTACAGACCGACGGCCAGACGCAGTCTGTCGCGCCTCGCGGCGTACCGATCAGACGGGCGGCCGGCCCGGCGCGATCGGCCGGGCGGACGGCGTCAATATTGGACGAGCCGCCCGCCAAACAGTGCGGGCAGAGCACCGCTTCCGGCCAGCCCCGTCCCGAGGCGAGCGTCGACCCTGCGACCGGCCAGCGCGCCGCCGCCCGCCGCCCGCCTGCTCTAATAGCCGATGAGTCGGCAGTTTGCGCGCGCGCCCCGCCCGCGGTCGCGCCCGAGGATGGCGCGGTGTCGCACTCGGCCGGCAAATTAGCGTTCGATAAAAACGTTCGGCGGACAAGCGGCCGGGCCGGGCGGCGCCGTCTTTGTCTGGCGCGGCGGCGGCGGCGGCGGCGCCCGGCGCCCGGCGCCCGGCACGAGGAGGAGGCGGCGGCGGCGGCGGCGGCGGCGGCGGCGGCAGCGACAGGGTCTCAGCCGCGTGCCAGGGACTGACCGGCCGCGCAGATGGGACGGTGCCGTCCCTCTGACGCAGCTGGGTCGCGTGAAGCGTCTGAGCTCGACACCGTGGATCCACATCGCCCGGGGGCGGGGCTGAGAAGCAGAGCCGTTCAAAGCGGCCTCATGGAACAACTCGTAAATAGTCCGTGGATGGAACAGGTCAAAACGGATCAAGGTTAGCCGGCGCATCGAGCAGGGATTTCATCCTCGTCGTATGGATAGCCATCAAGGTAGTGTCGTATTCGTATCCGAATTATATGTCGAGTTTAGATTTCCAACATCGAAAACCCCTAGTCGAGCTCATTGAGTTGTTCAGGGATCGGCAATCTTCTTTTCTGTAAGTCACTAAGTTTGACATATACAGGATAACGAAAGATCGAAAGCTGGGTATCCTGGCCTTCCTTCGTTTATCACACGTCCAAAATACGCACACCTCGTTTGTCACACGTGCAAAACCTAACCCTCAAGGTTAAAGCTCACGGTCACGCGAAACACGGCACACTGAGATCCACAAGTGGACCAAATAAATGAAAACAAATGGGCATCGTAGTGATGTTTGCGTTGCCTTCTTTCGCCATACCAGACACCAAAACAAGGGTCAAAGTCACACAACAAGCGGTAACCTAACATTTATTCGCTTAATAAACACTATAAAATAAGGATCTTATTGATGCCGTGATGTCTGCTTTCCCACAAAATCAAAAACTTACTATCGAGGTGAAAGGTCAAGGCTAAAAAGTGCAAAGCCAGTCATTCATCCCGTCACCAAAAAAGGATAAAAGAGCTTTCGAAGTGATGCTCGTGACGTCCGCTTTCGCCAAACGTAAAAAAAAACAATTAATTCCCAAGGCAAATGTCGAGGTCACACGAAACGCGGTGCCCTGACATCTATTCCTTGGCCAAATAAATGAAACAAAATGGGCATCATAACGGTGCTCGTGGCGTCCGCCTCCGTTACACCAAAATACAAGTTCAAGGTCAAAGGTCACGGTCATACAAAAGGCGGCAACTATGCATTTATTTGTTTGATCAAGAAACGCAATAAAACGGGTTTCATATTGATGCACGTGATGTCTGCCTTTCCCCAAACAGGCAAAAAACTTACTCCAGGTCAAAGGTCAACGTCACACAAAAAGCGATGCCCTGGAATTTTTTCGTTTGCTTAGGAAATGAAAAAAGCTGTGCCCTTTGGTCTTGTTTTGAATCGTCTTCTGAAAAGTTTTAACCTTTGACTTAGATGATTTTGTTTTAAAGAGTGATCAAAGCAGGCATCCAGAGCATCAATAAAATGCGACTTTTGTCGCATTTCTTAGATAACGTATACATGCCAGGGTACCCATTTTGAGCGGCCTTGAATTTTGCCTCCAGAATTAGTTTTCCTAGGTGTGGCGAAAGTTGACATACTGAGCATGGACATGATACCCTTTACGTGGTATCTCAAGGTTAACGAATAATTGCCAGGTTACCACGTTTTTTGTGACAATGATATTTGACCTTGGAAACACTTTTTCCCGATAAGACACGTGGATATGACGACCACCATGATACCGATTTTTCCACTCCTTAAGTAAAGAAGCAAATACCAGGGTGTAGCGCTTTGTAGGGTCTTGACCTTTGAAACTAGACTAGTTCTTTAATGCGGCATATTATATTGGTCTGAGTGCCGATATACTACTTTTTGGGGCATGTAGTAATTTAGAATAAATGTCAGGGTACCCTGTTTTCTGTAAACTTGACCTTTGAACATGTCTGACGAAAATAGACATCGAGTATCAATAAATACGACCTCTGTTGCATTTTTTGGGTAAAGAAATAGATGGAATGGTGCAGCCTTCTTGGTGACCTTGTCCTTCGCCCCTGAAAGCAATTCTCTAGATGTGACGAAAGTGGATATCACGAACACCACTAAAATACACATTTTGTTGCATTTTTAAAAAGTAAACTTATAAATGCCCGGCTACCATGTGTTGTGTGACATTGACGTTCGACGCTGAGTTAGTTTTTTAGGGTGACGAAAGCAGACATTCCGAACATCAACATGACGAGAATATTGTTGTGTTTCTCAAGTAAACGAATAAATTTCAGGGTGTCGCGTTTTGAATGAGCTGGGTTTTTTGCTTCGGAATTTAGTTTCACCCAGTGTGACGAAATTGGACATCCTGAGCATCGGTATGATGCCCTCTTGTCTTTGTTTTTTTTAAAGCAAACAAATAAATACCTACGGTTCACATGTGTGACCTTGGCCATTGACCTTCTAAATAATTGTGTCTAGGAGTGACAAATGTGGACATCCTGATTATCGATATAATACCATTTTTGTGGCATCTTTCAAGTGAAAGAATAAATACCGGGGTAACGCGCTTGTGTTACCTTCACCATTGACCTTGACTTAGTTTATGAAATTGTGACGATGGCCGACGTCTTGAGCATGGATACCTTACGAGCACTGATCGATGCTACCCTTTTTGCAGCATTAATTGGGCAAACGAATAAATGTCACGGTACCGCGTTTTTGCGACATTGACCTTCGACCTTAAAAATTCCAGAGTACCGCGTTTTGTGTGAGCTCGACCACTGACCTTGAGTTAATTTCTACTTGTATGAAAAAAGCAGACAAGAGCATCAATGTGATACCCGTTTTGTGGTGTTGCTTCATTCAACGAAAATACTGGTAAGGTACCGCTTTTGTATAGCCTTGACCCTTATACTTGATTTTGTCCATCGGTGTGGTGAAAGTAGATACCAATGGTATCAGTATGGTGCCCCTTTTTGTTTGTTTTCTTCGGTCGACACCCAAATGTTAAGGTACAGTGTTTTTTGCTTCCTTGACCTTTGGCATTGAAAGTTAGCTTTTGCAGATGTGACAAAAGAGGACAACACTAGCATCAATATGACGCCCTTTTTGTACTTTCCTCATGAGCGAAGAAATGTCAGGTTATCCAATTTTAGATGACATTTACTTTTTATTCTTAACCTTAGCAGTTGTTTGCTAAGAGATAACGGAAGCGGACATCTCGAGCATCAATATAAAACGATCCTTTTAATGGATGCTTTCGATAAACGAAAGAATGCTAGTATACCCCAGTTTTGACCTTTCATCAACCTGTGGAAGTCAAACTGAATGACTTAGAGAAAAAGGGATGCAGATTCGTGAATGGCTCGAAGTGTTTGACCGACGCAACCGCCGTTGGAAATATGAGCTGAAAACTGCATTTGAATACGAATACGACGCTAAGTTGACGGACATGTCGCGCGGTACCCTGCAGGGGTCCAGCAACACCGGGGACATATTTGTTTTAATTCCAACCGTTTGCAAAGCTGCACGTGCAGCGCCTGAGCTGCAGACGTCCCCGAAAGGATAAGCAGCTCGTCTGCAAAACTCCGTTTGATAGTGGCCTCGGGCGCTGTGGTGTGGCGCATGCCGGCTTGCAGGCCCACCATGCACCCAACCCCGCCGCTCAACGCCGGCCCTAATGCTTGCACGGCGAGCCGAGCGGCCAACGGTCCGCCGACCATGTATGGCTCGCGTCCGTGCGACGCCTGTCAGCGTGACCCGGCGACAGCGGTCGCCGGCTTCGTATTCCGTGGCCGCTCGGTCAGATAGCGAGCGGCCGCGCAAAAACCGCCGCGCCGGCACGGACGAACGCGTCGCCCTGTTCGCATGAGAGATTCGTGGAAGCTGACGCCGCGCGCCGCCGCCGCCGAGGCTGCGGCCGCACGCACCGCCGCCGCCGCCGCCAACCGACGAGGCCGCCTCGCGCCCCGCCCACCGCGCCGGACGCCGATCGGCGGGGCGGGGCTCACGTGCGTCGGAGCAAACCCCGGGCGGACCCCATGACGCCGGCGCCGGCCGCCACGCGGCGCTCGGCACGCTGCGGACAAAGGATCGGAGCCGGCAGGCCGCGCGCGCGCCGGGTGACGCGGGGTCGCGCCGTCGCGGCCGGTTCTGACGTGAGGCAGGAGGTGGCTGGCTCATAAGTCAGGCGGCAATGACCCGCACTCAGCGACCTGACGCCGGAGGGGCGGAGACGACACGGACCGCTAGGCCGGAGCCAAGCAACGGCGCCGCGGCACCGGCCCGCACCGTGCCGCGCCATCCGGTGCTAAACTGGGCACGGCCGCTGCGGCCAGCCGCGCTGCGCCGCCGCGCTCACCTGAGTCAGCCCACTCGGAGGTGGCGTATCCGGACGACACGGACGAACAGGAGGAGGAGCTGCAGCTGTTGGAGGCGCGCGACTTCGGCGTCCGCCAGCTGAAGCTGATGAGGCCGTGCAGCCGCTCGGTCAGCAACCGCTGCTCACGCGCCAGCTGGTCCTTGTACCGGTCATTCATGCGGTCCTTCTCCTCGAGCGACTGCGGACGGAGGCGAAGACGCGGTCAGCAGCATGTCATGCCCCGCTGACCCCGGCTGTCCTAAACAAGCCTGACGTTGATCCAGATCCAGAACAGACACTGATACAGAACTGAACGCGCGTATACATTGGCCTAGCCTTCAGTTCGCACCTATCCCAGCGACGGCAAACAGCTGACCAGGCCCAGTGACCCGATCAGCTGATCGCGACCCAGCCCAGCTCAGCAGCTCCTGCGCCACCTCGCTGGCGGCCGGCCGCGGCACGCGTGGGCGAAGTTGCGACAGCGGAGCCTCCCGCATCCGCCCGCCGCCCCCTCCACGCACGCCGCCCCAAACACGTCAGCCGACACAAAGTCGGCGGCCGTCCGAGTGGCAGCCGGGGTGAACGCTCGCCCGCCGCGGGCGGTCAAGCGGCCGGCGCCGATATGGTCGCGTCACGCGGAACCCTGATCCCTGTCAATCAGCCGATCGGTACAACAATACGCCCCGGTGTTCCGCGGGCCGACGGGGCCACTCAAGCGCGGTCATCGGGGCGGGGACGGGGAGGGAATGGCACGGCAGCGGCGCCCTCGCACGCTGCGGTCGCTCACAGCTCAGTCCCGGTCGTGGCCTAATTCTCGGGTCCTACTCAGGCAGCTTAGCATCCCAAGGTTGCTGCAGCCACGACGCGATCAGCATTCTGTTTACGTGCAGGTGGAACGAGGCCGCGCCGGCAGGGCCGCGTCAAGATCAGCCGGCGCGCCGCCGCCTGCTCCCCCGACACCCGACCGCGCAACGCCGTGCCGGTGGGCCACAGAGCCGAGGTAGGAGAGGCGTACGGACCCCGAGCGGCTCCCGGGCCCATGACACTCACTGTTTTCGTGGGAGCTTGCCAACAACCAAACGGCGATGCACGAAGCGAGCTGACCCCGAAAAGGGGTAGGTTCCAGGCACTTTTTGGGACGTTCCCCCGCCGTGTGCGATAGCCTATGACTGTGTTGAGACTTCGAACCTTAGAGAGCTGCGACTGCCAGGTCATGACATGTTAAAACGAGATCGTCCCGAAGGGTAGCTTATGCACTAAAGAACTGACTCATAATTCAGATATCAGTCCACCCAGATACGCCTGAGCTCCATACAAGGACGGGGGATGACGTAGACTATCCTTGACAGACAAAGCCCCGGTAAAGCCGCACCTGACCTCCGGCCGATGACAGCCGGCAGGCCCCGGGCCGGCGACGCGCCGCGCGGTAAGAAGCCCGTCCCCGGCCAGGGGTCCCAGGTTGACCCTGCCCAGCGCCGACCGTAACCTCGGGAGTGCCCCCACGCTGCCGTCAGCGCACCACTCCGCCGCGGCGTCCTCTGTCAAGCCGCCGCCGGCCGGTGGCTCTCCGGCACCGCGGTCAGTGCGTCGGCAAGCCGGCCGGCCGGCGGCACCCACCGGAGCAAAAACGCTCGGCCGGCGGCCGGCGGCCGGCGGCCCGCTCTCGCCCGGCCCGGGGTGCCGCCGCGGGCCGGCCCACCGAATCCCATTACACGCGTCCGCGCCGTCCCGGCACCGCACCGTAATCGCTTTATCGGCCTGATTTACGCCAAAGACGCGGCGGGGGCTGCGCGGCTATTGCGCCGATCGAACGCAGGGAGCCGGCGCCGGCCGCTGTCGAGCCGGCCGCGGCTCGCTCGGCCGATGGCCGCGTCTCACAAACGTAATTAATCGGCCGCAGCCATACGAGATCTCATCGGGAGCGCCGGCTAACGGCGGCCACTTCGTTACAATAAAAATAAGGAAGCAGTTTTCGGACGTGGATGATCGGCTCACGCGCACTGGCCACACAGTCATGTTCATTTGTGGGCTGTAATTGGATGTTACTGTTATGTTTTCCGCTAGCTCACGCCGCTGCCGCCGCCCCTGCCTCCGTGACGGGCGGCCGCCGCCGCAGTCGACCCCTGACCCCCAGGCGGATCGGGTGACCCGCGGTCACATGACGCCTCCCAGCACCCAGTCAAATAATGTAGAGCTTGGATTTGGTAAGCGTCAGTCGAGTGGTTATACAGCACGCACTCGGGAGTGAACGAATTTGCTGCTGCTGCGCGACCCAAGAACCAAAGTGAAACACGACAGTTACGCTTGCTGGTATATCTAGCGCAAATCGCGCTATCTTAACATCGCGCAGACAATGAAATAATGGAGCCCTGCCCATTACTATACCTGAACCGACATCATGCATTGATTCAAAATTTGAACTGCTCATCTCGAGCATTTCGCCTAGTCACCCGGTCACTTATGTTTTATGTTCTGGTACTAGTAGTCTAGTACATTAGCACGAGTACATATACGGTACTATAGCACTAATACCATTGCCGTTAGGACAAGTAACGGGAGATGACGGAAGTGCAACAGACGACTTTTCCGACCACGGATACGCTGAATGGAACAATGCCGACATGGACGCACGACAAACAGCGGGACAGAAGTCGTGTCGTCTCGACGTACCTGACAGTTATTACCACAGTCGTAATCATGTGGTCAAAACTACCGGTCGTGGTGTTCGTTTTGGACACGCGCCACCAAGCGAATGGTGGATTGGCAAATTACCGCCCTCACATCCCTGGTTTTAACGAAAATACTTCAAGCGCTTAAGCCACGCTCCACGCCTCATCGCGCAGTTCACAGCAGAAACAGAAACAAGGCAAGTGACCCTGTAAGGCCTTTGGATTTATGACTCTTTCACCTGTTGATACACCATACAATTTGAGCCTAAATGAGCCATCTATCACGTTATGCGTGTACACAAGGCGAAACACCGCATATTTTGTTTGGCTGGGGTTCGATAGTTCTTTAGGCTGGCAATGGCTATTTTCGGGCCATGTGATGAAGAGTGGAAAGTGATTGGGACGACTGTATCCATCTAGGAGTGCCCCGCTGTCGAGACTTGCCACGCACAGAACACTGTTCGGAGTTTCTGCGGTCGCTAGGGGCACCTAGGCCTGCTTCAAGCTGATGCATGCAGCTGGCTCCGGATAGGCGAGGCATTGCGGGGTTCAGGATGAAGCATGAATGAGAAAACAATGACGGCTGCCAACGCACTCGCGCCGATAGACCGACACGCAATTTCACCGGCCGGGGCGGACAAGCACCGATGTCGCTCCGATGGCAGCGCTACCTAGGAGGTGCCGTTCCTGGCAGCTGGCGTGAGTCCTGAGGGCGGCACAGCTCCGTCAGCTCGGCGCGGTGCGCGCGCCCGTCCGCCACCTCACCGGCGTCGTGCGCTGCGCCCCCCGCCTGGAGCGTCCCTGCCGCCGCCTCCGCCACGGGCGCGCCGTGCCAGCCTGCAGTGCGCCGTCACCGGGCGCCGCTTACCCGGATGTAGTCCCTGGCGCGCGTGAGCAGGCCGAGCGTGGTGTGGCGGTTGGCGTCCGGGCCGGGCGGCACATCCTCGCGCAGCCGCTCCAGGCAGGTCCGCAGGTGCGCCCGCCTGCCAGGCACACACGCAGGCGGTTAAAACGCCGCGTGCGTTAGTCCGCTGGCTGCCGCACGCCGCCGGCACGGCGCGTCGCCCCCAATCGGCCCCAGCACGGCCCGAAAACGCAGCGTTGCACCATCGGGCGGAGGCGGCGCCTTTCACCGGCGGCTGCCCCGTCGCCGGCCGCCCGTGGCGCGGGGTCGCGGCGGCTGACGGCGTCACCCGGGGCGGGGGCCGCGCGAGGGGGGTTGGCCGGCGATCTGACAGCTGGCGGGCAGATCCTGCGGCGCCGCGGCGCCGTCACGGGTCAGCTGGTTGGCAGTGGGCTGGTGGGCAGCACCGGCGGCTCGGCCGCGCTCCGGCGCGCGATGGGTCGCTCGGTGGGCTGGGCAGCTGTCGGGAGATGACGGGGTATACCGGCTGACACCTATCTCCCAGTGTATCCATTGAACGCATGTCGAATGACAGTGTGTGGCTGGCGGTGTGCCAGATGACAGCGCACGGCTGCCGCCGTGCCAGATGACAGTAGGTGGCTGGCGCTGTGACTGTCCGCGTCGGATGACGATACAAGCAAGGCAGCGGGTCGGACAGCGGCCGTCTTCTGCCAGCGCGCCCGCGCACGGCTGTTGGCCGACGGCACCGATGACCTCCGCCGGCGCTGCGAGCCGCTGTGCCGCGTGCTGCCACAGTCACCACTTTCACCCGGCCTCATTCATCTGCGGGCGGGCGGGCGGCCTCGCGCCCGTCCACAAACGCACGACGATCAACACAAACACGACCGCGGCGAGAGCGCGACGGCGGCACGGAGAGAACGGCCGACGCGGCGCTCGGCTCCGCTCAGACCGGCCGGCAGCACGGTCGCCATCAGCCACGCACGGTCCGCGGCGGCCCGTTACCGAGCTGGCGCCGCTGGCGGGGTCAACCCCTGCCGCCCGGCGCACGAATCGGGGCACCGCCGGGCCGAGGTCACGGCCCGGCGCGGCTCGGCCGCTGTGAAGGACTCCCAACCAGGCCACGCCGTGTCGCACCAAACGAGGTGTTCCGTGCGCGTGATCGCTGCCCAAGGCTAGCTGTCGGATTGTCCTATAAACGGGGGGCGCTGGCTGGCCGGCCGGAGAGTGCTGCTCGCCTGCGCTGGCATGGCGGCGCAACGCTTGCCGGGCGCATCCGGTGCCACGCCTGAGACGCGTGCCAGGTCAACAGAGCAGACCAGCGCGGCCGCCCGCCCGCCATCGGGTGACCGAGTGGGCATCGGCGGCCGCTCGCGCCCCCTGCCTCGCACGGCCGGCCACCTGGAGACCGACGGCACGACACAGCGGACCATGGAATCGCCGCCTAAAATAGCGCGCCGCGCGTCCGGAGCCGTGGCGCCGGGTCCACAGGCTCCAAGCGCCAAGTGTCGGATGAATAATTACGGTTCGGGTTTTATCTGGTCAACCCGCGGCCCCGACAGGCACGTCACTAATCGGTGATCATGTGCTCTGATAGATTAGGTACGGCTACTGCAGGCACTAGCCAGCTTTGTGTACTGCGTTCTTGACAGAAGGCTGTGATGACGCAGAGCTCACAGGTCGCGGGGCTCACTGACAAGCATCACGTGCAAATACAGCTGTGTTTAAAGCCAAGTCGCGGGGGGGCGATGGAGTGACGAAAGCGCCGGTTGCATCAGCCCGCTGCAGGTCACATGGGATGTAGCGAGGGGGTCTCGAGGATCGGAGCACCGCGTGGCTACCCCGTCCGCGCGCCGCCTCAGATGGTCGCTGAGCATTCGACACGGACCGGAGGCTGAGTAATTCGACGTCAACACGAAAATCCGCAATTTACAAAGACTGATGCAAATGGACCCGAGTGAACACACCTGACTACGTTACTTAGTGCACTGCAATGCGCGATACATGTATACTCGTATTGCTATTATCGTAGTTAGCATGTGGTGCACGCGATCGTTTACTCAGCAACATCTGTGAAACCGCCAGGCTGACGAACGCCGCCCTCAGCTAACGGCATCCATTCAAACAACGCCACTCTGTTAACTTGCATCCAGGACTGACCACGTTTCTCCGGCCTCTGAGCCTCCCAGACAGGCGATCTACGCCAACCGAAGCCCTGTTGCCTATCGTCGAAGCCAGGTCCGAGCGGCCCCTGGACTCCAGGGCCAGCAGGCGCGCGGCCGTCAGCGCCCCGGCCAGGCCCGACCGCGGCCAGGGCCGGCTGCGACCGCGGCGCTGGCCCGGCTTCGGTACCGCACATAGGTGGGTGGCGGGCGGCACAACGTCGCGCCGCCGCCGCGCTTTTTGTCCGTCGTCTGGAGAAAAACGGGGCGGCGGCGAGAGCGGCGCAGGCCAAAAACAGCGGCCCAAAAACGTCGGATGCCAAGGGCGACGTTGGGTTGAATTGCCGCCATCGGCCACTAAACAGGATACGGGTGCGAGACCTGCAACCTACTAGCACACCCGTCCCGGACCTGTAACCTGGTAGCTGGCGCGTCCCCGTCGAACTGGCCGCGGCTCGCCTGCCAAAGCGGGCCTGGCTGACAGTCTGTGCGTGCGTGCGTGCGTGCGTGCGTGCGTGCGTGCGTGCGTGCGTGAGTGCGGGCGGCGGGGTCGACAGCGGGGCCAGTGGCGACGCTGCCCGGCTGGGCGTCCGGGGCCGAGCCGAGGTGATCTAACCCACGGAGGCCCCCTCTCCCCCCCCCCCCCCCCGACGCCATCACGGTCAATCCGACACCGCCTACCTCCACCTCGCCTCCGCAAACGGTGCCCGGAGCACGCCCACGTCGTCTCTGTACCGCGCCGCTATCGCCGACAGCATACATTGAAACAAAAGGTGCTCTCTGCGCTATCTGCCCAGTACGCGCTACCATCGCCACTAAGGTAAACTGTCGCAGAAGCAGGCCCTCTGTCGTCCCTGTACAGCACTCCGCGCCACAATCGTCAGGGCAAGCCGTGCCAAGACCTATGACCTCGCTCAACTTTGAATAAGGGTGGCGCGGGCTCGATGCCCGGCCGCGCAGCCGCGCGAGCCGGGCCGCGAGAGGGAGGGGGCCGGAGCGTTGCAGCCGGCGCATGGTCCGGCCCGGTCCAGCCCGCCGGTGGATGACCCCGCGCGCTGCTCACCCCACGCCGGCCCGGCCACTGTCACGCCGCTCCCTGCACCGCCAGGAAGCCGGCGACCGGTCTCAGTGGCCACGCCGCCCGGAAAGTGCCAGCGTTTCCGCCTATGACGCCCAATTACAAGCATTAAGCATGCTAATTAAAACGAAACGCGACGCCAGCATGCCGGTCACGTCCATTTAACGGCGAGCCGGCGCCCCGGGGCACGACCCGCCGGCGGTACCGCTGCTGGTTCTGCGATCTATACGCGCAGACGGCCACGGTCAGTCGAAGCGTGGTCGTTGGTTGGCCAGCGCGTCCATCACGCGCCTCATGCATGCTCCTAGACCGTAAGCGCCGGTCTCAGGTCCCGCGCGCATTCTCCGGTCCCTGGTGCGGCACGACACCCATCAGCACCCCGGCGGTCCACCCTTTACGTCAGGTGCTTCAGAACAGAGCGCTTCCTTTCCGCGTCCGGCGTCCATATCCGGGATGGTCACCGGAGCGCCGCGCTAATTAAACGACGCACGTATTCCCGCGCGCGCCAAGGCCCTCTTGGTCCCGCGCCCGGTCCGCGCGCGGAGCTCATTGCGTAGCAGATTCACGCGGCCAGCGGCACCGCCGGCGGCGCACCGTCCTGAGACGCGATCAGGCACCGAGCGGCGCGCCATGAGCGTCATAAAGGCCGCACTGCACACCGCCCGCCAATTACCGTCGCGACCGCGCCGCGAGCGTCGCCGACCGACGCGGGCGAGCATGCCGAGCCGGGCAGGGGCTGTGAACGCGCGTCACGGGATTCCACGACCGACGCCGACGCCGCGGCAGCTTTGCAGCGCAGCGGCTGCGGCCGCCTCCAGCGCCGCGGCGAGCACCCCGCCGAGGCTGCCGCCGGAGAGGCGGCACGAGCCGCTGCGGCCGCCGCCAGCTGCACCCACGCACGCACTCGTGCGTCCCGGCGCGCGCTCTTCTCACGCCATCGATTGATCGATTGCAGCCCACTGCCCTCTGCTGGAGGCCGGGGAGGGAGGGGGCAGTGCCAAGTGGCTGCTTAGTGGCCCGGCCGCCGCCCCGCCCTCGAGCGCCGCTCCGGTGTCGCTTCGGGGCGGCCGCGGCGTCAAACCGAGCACGGGACAGCGGCTTTTGAACGTCCGCAACGGCTTAGATGAGTCGTTAGTGCCGGCGGGCTTTGTCTTCGTTTATACAATAGCTTAATGGAACGGGATTCGAAAACCGGGCCGCTTTGTTAGCGGGCGCCTGATGCGGGACACCTGACAATGTTGGGGCGGCGGAGCGCGCCGGACTGCGACGCCCTCCGCTATGCGCCCCGCCACGCCCCACTCAGCCCTTCATCGCACGCGGCCGGCCGACTCGATCGGGGAGCCCGGCCCTGCGGTGGGCTGACGTCCCTGGCCACACCGCCGGCATGGGCGGGCTGGGCGCCGCTCGGAGTCGGCCAACCGCCGCCGCACCCCGGCCTGGCCGGCCGTGAGTCGGCCCACCGCCGCCGCACCCCGGCCTGGCCGCCCCACGCACATCGATCGGTCTGACCCAGTTAGTGCAGGCAGTGCCACGCGATCCGGACCGGTCCCGCTCTGGACGTGCGCACGGCCCGCGCGTGGCTGCCGCTGTGGCTGCGGCTGCGAGTGCTGGTGCTGGTGCTGGTGCCCGTGCGGGTGCGGGCGTGAGTGCTGGTCGCCCTCCCCACCAGACCTGCCACCGCTCCGCTCCGTTCACACCCGAACGCCGATGCCGAGTAAAGTGACAATTGTCACCAAGGTGTCATTTGTTGCGCCCGAAGCCCGGGAAGCGAATCAACCGCACCGCGATAGCCTAATGCGTCATCGTCTCCGCAGCTGAGCCAGCGCCGTCCGACCCAACGGACAAGGCACGGCTCGTGCCGAGGGAAACACGACGTCAATGTCCAAGGCGCTACGCTACGTCGCGCCGGGCCTCGATTTATTTCCACAAATAGGGACACCGAGTTCACATGTTTCAAATTATGTCTAATTAGCTGTCCGGAGGCTTCCCAAACAAAAGATAGTTTACGCATCCAGGAGGCATGCGGTCATTCAAACGGAAACGGCTGCAGCGGCGCCCGCGTTGCCTGTCGCGCTCCAGCGGCGGAAGAGACCGGCCTGGAAGGCGGCCGGCGCGTGTCCAGCTGCTCGGCCAGCTGGCCGCCGCTTCCTCCGGATTTTCAGCCCCATCGCCGCATCCCGTGCAATTAGCGCACGCACGCCCTGGCCGCCAGCCGAGGTCGGAGGAAGCGGCGGATACGGCGGGCACTCCCGCGAGGAGAGTGACTGCGATCGACCATCGGCCAGCGTCGACGGAAACAATAGACCGGTAGCGGGGCGGCTGCCGGCCGGCCTCGGCCGCCGTCAACGCGACGCGGCGCAACCGGCTCACGCGGCTGCAGCGGCGGGTTGGCCTTCGAGCCGACCTCGCCGCACGCACACGGCGCCGGTCTTCTGAAGTAGCCGACCGGCCCCAGAAAAACTGGTCCAGGCAGAGCCGTAATGAAACGGGCCGACACGGCCTGACCGGTGACTTCGGGCGGTTACCGGCCGGCCCCCCACAACGGCACGAGCCGGCCGGGCAGCAGCTCAGCTGAGCGGCCGCCGATCGGTCGCGACTCTCCCAGTGAGCTCGCCCTGGCGACCCCTTAGCGCAGTTTCCAAGCCCGCTCAGTGCACGACAGCTGCTTCTGGGACACGCCCGATTCGGCCCGGAAACCTCGCTACGCGTGCCGGTCAATGCAAGATCTGAGCAGGGGCCTCCGCGCGACGGTGCCGACCCCTCCCCCCCCCCCCGCCCCCCTGCAGTGGGTGGCGGCGCGGCAACGCGACTGGAATCGAGACAACGGCCGCGGCCGGCCGCCCCGCGCGCAGCGAAAACAAAGCGCATCCCACTTCTCCACCGCCAAAATGCCGTTTCGGGCGACGCTGAGCGTCCCAGGAAGTGGGGAGGGATGATAATAGTGCGTCCCGGGCTGAGCGCGCAGGAAGTGTGCGCCGGGCGCCGCCCCATAAATCCCGAGCAGGTAAGACGTCCGCACCTGCCGGCCGCGGGCGGCGGCCCGCACGACGTGACGACCGCGCAGCTCTCGGTCACGCCGATTCGGAGCCGGAGTCGGAGCCGGAGCCAGCTGCTGGCAGCCGGTCGGGCCGGGCCGGACAGCCGGCCGCAGTGTCGGGTGGCCGCCGCCCCGCCGACCGTGCCGCTGCGGTTGCCTTGCCCTCCAGCGGCCGCGGGGCCGCGCTGTGCCCGGCATAATGGCAGGTACAATTAGCCGGCCCGCTCATTACGCTGCGGTCGTGCCTTGCCCTCCCGGCGCGCGCGCAGCCCCGCACACCGGTGCCAAATGTTTGGAGGGAAAATATGGCCCCGCTCCTCGGCCCTTGCCAAAGAAACGCAGAAAAACGGGCCCGGGCATAAACAGCTGGGATCGGAGGCAGCCCACCAAAATAGCGCCGCGTTTGCGACAGATGTGGCGTTCAAGCCGCGCGCCCGGCACCGGCTCCTGCACGTGTTTGACACCTGATTCATCAGAGCTGCGAGGCAGGCAAGCGGCCGCTTCCGCCCAGTGTTTGACTTGCCGTCCGTCGCGTGCTGCGTGGCACGCCTACGGATACGCCACTCGGATCTTGAAGGATTCGGAGACGGGCATGAACAGACGCCTCGAAGTCGAACACTGACAACCCCGTAGTCATTGATCGCGCAAATATAGCGTAACCCAGCCGCCAGTTTTAACTACTGGAGACAAGAAATCAGCTGCGTAAACTCCCCCTTTCAATCGAAGCCGTCATATTGACCTCACACAAAAGACGAGCCGTTAGAGATGTTCAAACGTAACTGATGTTCTTAACCGCCGGCGCCAGTCTGATCTCGCCGCTAATATTGAGCTTCACGGCGCGTGGCAAAGCAAGTTTCCCATTTGCGCAAGCTTGTTGGCAGGTAGAACAAACATCCGACGCGGATATTACACGGTATTGCCGAGACGCATCTACTCGTCAAACGGAGCATCCCACCTTTTTGTACCTTCCACTTATTGTCACTCAGACGCATACAATTGTATTAGTAATACCAGTTTTCTCGAAATCCTTCTAAGTAGCTTAGAGTTTTGATTTGAAGTAGTCGACCCTGCGGGAGAAATCTCACTTCACCCCCTGCGCACCAATATCGCAGTAATATATTTCATTTACCTTGCTTTTTCCATCGTGCGTGCTCTGTAACGTTTGCAACACTCATATGTGCCGAATATTTGTGCAATAAACGCTACGGAAGCTGAACCACTCTGTTCAGAGAAAAATGTATGCGTCCATGAAGGTGGTAGCCAGCAAATTCAAGGAACGTTTTACTATAGCTTTGATTTCTATCCCAGGCGTTTCACACAGCAGCTCTTCTCGAGACGCACTTTGGCTTTGGGAATGGGAGCACCACATGATCCATGCGACGCGCTGGTCAAGTTTCAACCAATGCACTCCTCTGTAACAGGCTATCGTCTGCTGGGCCAATCACAGACGTTCTCTTATTCGCAACAGAAGGGGTGCGCGCGGTGGTTGTATGACGGTGGTCGCGACTGGAGGGAAAAAGTACAGTCCCTTCAAAAGGGTTGACAGCGCAATTAGGACTCGCAAATAGACAAAATTGATGTCATGATTATGTCTCCACGGTGCTGCACTGACATTCCTCAGACATGATGCATCGCATATGATGATGAGGTAAGCTCACGCGTAATCATTGATATACTTGTAGGTGGAGGAGCCTGCTCTAGACAACACAACTTCTCTGTCTAGAAAATATGATTCTCAATACGTCATTGTTTTATTGCGTCGTAGCGCCTTGCAACATTGGTTGAGAGCTGAATGGCGGCAATCACATCTGGAAATCGTGTTCACGAATGCCAGATATCAACGACTCGACAATCATATTGTCCTTGGCCTTGATCGCCGCATGGCTAATGGAATGACGGCTTGAGTGACGTTAATATGGCGTCATGGATGCCTGGATGATCTTGAGATAGTCTCCCGAAATAGCCCTCACATCCTCGCGGGCGTGTTACTAAGGAACTAGCAGGGCTTAAGCCTTAAGAAGGGCAGGGCTGTGAACTGCAGCGCACGATCTTCAACACGGCTGTTTCAGTTCAAAACCTCACACAAATGTGGAGCTCCGTTTAATCTGCAACAAATAACAACTGACGCCCATCGATGCAGGCGGCAACTGACGCACACTTTCTAACAGCTGACGCCGCAGGCGGCGATACCAAGTGGCACATCACGCGGTGAGCGTCGCCAGGAGCGACCAAGCAGCGGACAAGCTAAGCCGACCGGCGTGGGCGACGTCACCGGCGACATATGCTGGGGCTTTCCTGCCCGACACACTTGACCGCAAGACTGCGAGTTGCGCTGGCATCGACCCAAGAGGTAGCCGGCCCAACACGACACAGCAAAAACACGCCGCTAGAGAGACTACCGCCGCCGTTATCGCTGGCCATTAGTGTGCCGAACTCGAGTGTTTTGCCGTTATTAGACGGCGCGGCCGGTATCAGGCGGCTACGGCCGCCTCGCGCCAGCGGAGAGGTGCCGACGACAGATGTGCCCCACACCGCTCGACCGAACCGAGTGGCCTTTCAGCGGCCGCGGTCGCGCCGTACACAGCCGGCACAGACAGGAGCGCGCCCCCTCCGGCTGGGAGCGGTCGGCCGCTCCACTGTCGGCGCCCGCCACCGTCGGGGGAGCGAAGCGGCACACCATTCAGGGTGCGTCCCCCGCACCGCAGGCGACACGCGCCGCCAAAGTCAGACAGAAGGGCACTCAGCGGCACCGGCGGCCGTGTCTGGCGCGCCACCCGACCGTCCGGAGTCCGTCCCATATTCAGCAGGCCGGCCCCACCGCCAGCGTCCAGCCGGACGGCAAGTCCCGCCAAGGCCATGACGGCAACAGCAACGGCCCAGATACCCGGACGAGTCCACGCTACTGAGACGTAGGAACGTCCTAGAACGCGTGCGTATGGGGGTAGGGGCATGCCTCGCAGCTGTATCATCTCCGCGCATGACCATAGGATTAGTGCTTAACCGACATGAAAATTGGGAGTTATAGCCCTTGCCCACGCTCTCCTTTCACCGTCATGATATAATTGTAAAACTGGACGCACGCCACGGGGGAGGGGGTGGGGAGGAGAGACATAGCACCAGATAAAACATGAAAACTACGCCAAACGAACGGCAGTAAAACTGTAAACCGAAGATGAGCGGGGAGCTGAATGTGATATCCCCGACTACGCGCTGCATCTGATATCCTCTACATTCAACTCAACTCGCATTTACCCGCCTTCCAGCACTGCGCAACTATTCCGTTACCATTGTCAAAATATATCAAGCGCACGCACGTCAATCAGCCAGCCATCTCTGCTTTCCATTCACGATTACAATGAACTGATGTCTCGATAAATACGCTGGGTGACTGCCTTTGTGTGCTGTTGGTACGATTGCCCGGTATGTGCCCATCCCGGCCACGATAAGGATCATCACCAGCACGCACCTACTTCAGTTCTCACGCCAGTCAGGGGCCGCCCAGATTCAAACCGGGGCAGCGCGGCCCACAATAAGCCTGATCGCCCCGTGCGCTGGCGCCCATGACGCCCGGCCGTCCCGGCGCCCACGCGAGGCCGGGGCGGCGCCGCGGCCGTGAAACTGGCGGCGCCCCGCTCCGCCCGCACTGGCGTCCGCGGCGCCCCTAATGGTGCCATTGAACCGGCCCAGGGGCACCGGCCAGGCCGTTTGCAAGCCTCCAAACAGAGCGCGCGCGGCGCGGCGGACAAAGCGGGCGCGGCGCGCCGGCGCGCCGCGTCAGCTGACCGGCCGCCACGTGATCAATAGCAAGGCAGAGCGGCCGCGGCACGCTCTCGGCCAACAAAGGAGCGACGCTCGGACGGACGGAACGCAGTGGGCACGACACGGTTCGGCACGGCACGGCACGGCACATGGCGTCACGGCCAGTCCGGTTGCCGCCGGCCCGCCACAGCCACGTGCATGGTTCAGCAGTTCACTGAGGTTCAGACCTGAGGTGAACAGTGCAACATACATGGAGCGCACCATGCCACCACTGGTGGTTTCCGTCACTCACCGATTTTTTTCCAGCTCATTGTGAGTGGACCTGGAACATGACAGAACCATGATTTTAAAAAAAATGATGCAACATACTACATCCCCAACTGCCGCTCAGACTAAAAAGCCAACATGTCACATCTCTCCCCCAAACTGTAAAAAGGCATGCATGCCAACAGCACCAGCAAGGCATTGTTTCACATGTGTATGAGATTTGCATTGTTTCACATGTGTATTTCACATGTCTATTAACATCTATCTGAAAGCTCCAATATGACAGGAGTAACCACAGTCATTAAATGAAACCAAGAACTTGTGCAGTATGTCTCTGGAAATGTTCACCACATGTAGAAAATAACAAAGGTTACCACTTTCTACTGGTATACCTAAATGTTCATGAAGGATCACTGAAGCAAACAAAGTATTTTACTAACCTGCTGTTAAAGCTTTTCCTGGCCTTGAGATGCTTTTTGATTTTGTGCTTGGAGTCAGCCCGATGAATATCAGCAGGAATGATTGACACAATAGCATAGCCATGCTCTGCTTCTGCAAAAATGAAAACATGACAACACAGTGCACATATAGGATGATCAAAATAAATTGTGATATGACTAACAGGGCATTTAAACAATGACATTTTTAAGCACAATAACTTTCAAACCATTGGGATACTGATAATTTTCCATAAAAAGAGAGATATGGAGAAGATAACTTGACCCAGCAATATCAATTCACATGGAATGGATCATCTTCATGAGCATACATGAATAGCATATCACATATGCTGGCTACAAATTGACTTTGACACAGCAACGCATCCAAATGGACTACAGAAAAAACTTGCTCTTTAAAAAAGAAGATATTTTGGTATGAAACCTGACTGGTGCAGGCCTAAGTCAAGGATTATGCAGACAACAATTACTTTTTCACACATGCCTGGAGTCTGCTTTGGATCGATTCGGAAGTCCAACGGATTTATAAAATTAGCAGACATACGGGATTTCCTTACCTCTTTCCCTCCTCTCTAGAAAATCAGCAGCCTCAATTAGAGCAGCAATGGACATAATTGGGGCCGCTTGATTCCAATAACTTTCAACGTTCACTTTCTCCCACCTCTCCTACCAGAAACAGAACCCACGTATAAAACGGGCTTAAATGCAGAACAGGTAGCGTTACTTAAGCACTGCACGTTCTTCCCGTCAAAAAATTCACCAATCAACAAATCGTAGCCTCGCAGCACAAACAGAAGCGCCCGTGCCCAACCCCCTCTCCTCGTGCTCCACAACGAACTGATTCAATGCACAGGTCTCCAACTGCAGCAGAAGGCTGCGATGACGTCATAGAACGCATCTGCTGCACAACTTGATTAAGATTTCCCACCGTTGTGCGGCGGTCCTTCCAGCCCGCATGGCAAATGTTCACCCAAATGAGTCCCTAGGTTTTTATAAAATTTAATTTTCCGAAAACAATGAATATGCCGTGAATCACAGGTCTCAGTACAAAAAATACAAGAAACTTAGAGACTGGTAAGATTTAAGCATGTTGACCTTCGTGGATGGTAAAAAATCTCAACTTATCAACACAAATCCAACTGATCCATAACTACAGTCAAACCAAGCAGTATTTTGCCAAAGAAGGAATGCGTCACAACACGGCGAATGATATAAAAACATTTCACAGCCGCGTGCCTGAAACAAAGGCGCTCCCGATCAGCTGATGATATATAATACTTCTTGATCATTGGCTGGACGATTAGATCTAGAATAATTTGTGAGATAAAAGTCATCTTTTACACAGAGTCATGATATTTTTGTAACTCAATTTTAGTTTGATCTTGAAGCTAGGTTGATTCTGAAGAGCAAACAAAATGTATATGACAGACACACAAAATAATCCGAAGACGGTTTCAGTTATGGCGCATATGTTACAGTTGTAGTGACAGTAGGCAAACCACTCTGTGCATTCCAGACCATGTGGTCAAAGCTCTTAAAGATAACTCAACCTTGTATTGCCGTGGTGCCCATATATTGTGTCAAGGATAATAGGGGGCTGGGAGTTGACAAAGTGCAACCATCAACAAATGTATTTCCTTCCCAATCATACATATTGAGGAATTGTAGTGTATGGCAGTTGTTTAGGGCGCCTACGCGTCAGGCAAGTGGAGTTGCGCGAGAGAGTTGGCTTGGGTGGTAGTGCGTGGCGGGGGCGTGGCGTGTTGGGACCCCTCGGACGTTATATTATTGCTGTTGTTGTTATTACCAAAGTATTGGGCAAATACTCACAGTAACACCTGACTTAGTGTTTGGTCGGGCTGTGAGAGCGGACTGTGCTACAGGATTATAATTCACATCAGTGGAAAATCAAGTCAAAGTAACTTAATACACAGCACCTCTGCACATGTAGTGAAAAAAAGCTGTCTGGCCACCGAGCAGATGCGGCCCAAATCTAATTTTGAGTGCACTTTCCCATTGGGGTCACCATGCATGCCCATGTGAGACCCATGCATCCTGAAATTGGTCTGATAACAGTTGGCAAATTTTGGAAGTATAGTATGTGTATTGTAGTAGCATGTGTGATAGTTGTGTGTGTATAGTACAGAAGTATATATAATTAACTGTGCATGGGAATATCTATGAGAAAAGTGCTGCAAAATCACATTGGTATGTTTCTGGTATGTTTTCAAAAAAAGTTGCTTAGTGACATGATAGAGTGGGCATGCAAGGTTAAGTGAGCGATATTTTTAAAGGGAAAACCACACAGCAAGGATAGGATCACCACTTTCTTGAATCATATATGAGCATTTAAGGTAGACATACTCTAATGAAGTGCAGTGTAGACAGTAAATGTTCAAGGAAGACCTGCCCTAATGAGTTCTGGTGTGGATAGTGCTATCTGATTTTTGCCTGAGCAGTAACATAGTGATAAATCTTTGACCCTCAGCCTTTGGAACAGAATGTTGTCAAATTTTGGGAGTGAGGTCCATGGCAAGAGAGTCTGTGAAGCTTGGGGGTCCACACCACCAGGCATTGCAAAACCAAAAATCTGGGGGTTTGGGAGTCCAAGGGTCCTTTGGCAGGGCCCTATTTGTCCCACATGACTGGAAAAGAAGAAAAATATGCATAATTGGCTTATATAAATGGGAAATGCTGAAAAGGGTCTTTGATAGAATACAAGTCTGGACAGTAACAATTTGATCCTTTTTGGTGCTCAGTAGATCCCACATTCTATTCTTGGCTGCTCTGGCTGTTCAGTGGGCTCTTTCTGGCTACCAGAGGTTCACTGGTCACTTAAGGGCTATTATAGCTACCTGGGGTCTCTGGCCTTTCAAACCTCCTTCAGAACACAAAGGGGCCTCAGGGCTACTCAAGGGCCATTTGGCTGGTCAGGGGTGGCATTGTTTGCTGGTTTGGAAAGGCAAAAATTATGTTACAAGTTTGAAAAGTCCTTATTACTGTATGGTCTAAGTGTTTGCATTAGCACTGCCACATCCAAGCATCTGAAGCATGTATGCACATGTGCAAATGCACATATGCACACACACACATGCACACACACACTGCTTATATATATATATATATATATATATATATATATATATATATATATATATATATTATATATATAGGATATATATTAACAAGTTTAGAAGCTGTCAGACTGGGTTGTCACAGTATCATAACTAATATGAAAATTGTCTTCATTTGAGGGCCTATTATATAGGATATCTTGTTCTGTGAATTCAGGACTCCTTAAAGGGTGGTCATGATACTTGCCTGGCAGTCCTCTCTTGCAACCAGCTACAGAATAATCTTCACATGTAATCAAAATCAAAACATGACTAATATAACTTACCACAGGGAATAACTGCAATTTACATGATGTAGGACATAAGAACTGTTTGTTGCTATATGGTTTGTTGCTTATCATTATTTGTTGATTTCAGTTGCTATATGATTGTAAATGTGGTGACTTCTACATGTCATGGGTAGATCTGGCTGGAGTGGCCGCCTATAAGTCTATGTTATAGCTGTTTTGCTTTCACAGTTTTGCCACTACATATCGACTATTTTTAGTAATATTATTTATTTTCAATATAATTATTCAATAGTAATAGGCTGACAGATAATGGGAATTAGCAGACATAATCACAGGGGCTCTGCTAAATCATCATCCAAACACAACAAAGACCATGGCAATTTAGCAGACCATATAGCTGTTTTTTACATGATGCCATGCTTTGCTAGATATAGTTAACTCCAGTTTCACCTTTCCAAGCTGCATTTGGGTTTTGCTACCCTCAGTTCAGGACAAATTTGTGTAAGTATATCTGTGTGAGGACTCAGGAAGGACATTGCTCCCTGACATGCAGTGTTCTAGTCTCAACCCTTTTTCAGCCATGCAGATTTTGTAGGATTTTATTTTGATGCATTAAGATAGCATTCCTTTGTTGATTGCTGATAGTACAAAAAGGTGCCCATGACAATGTCTGTTTCTTCCATCCAGGAGCACCAGCTGTCTGTTCTGATGCCATACTTGGTCACAGAGGCCAGTGAAGACCCTTCTGTCTGGGAGGACGAGCCAACCAATATGACATCGCAACCCCCTATGAATGGCAGCAAAACATCTGTAGCCCAGGAGGACCAGCTGTGCACTGTAGCGTCACACCCAGTGAAGGAGGGGAATGAATTGGGCTTTGGGCGGGCGGCCGAAGTCCTGATTCGCCAGGCGCACGTCCTGAACCGGCGCGTGACCGTCGCCGTCGTTTGGTCTCTGCCGCCGCCGCCGGATGGTGACGTCATACCGTGTGACGTCACCCGGACGCTGTGTGCCCGACTGGGGGTGGTCTCGCCGGAGGCGGTGGCTGGCTGTGCGGCGTTGGATGTGCTAGATGGCGGGCAGCCGGCCGCTGGCTGCCGCCAGCTGGCCATCAGGAAGCTTGTGCCTCGCCAGGCAGGCTTGGAGGCAGAGCTGGAG
Organism: Pollicipes pollicipes; assembly: GCF_011947565.3. NCBI lineage: Eukaryota > Metazoa > Arthropoda > Thecostraca > Pollicipedomorpha > Pollicipedidae > Pollicipes > Pollicipes pollicipes. Next base: position 59,785,818 of record NW_023597054.1, on the reverse strand, counting down.
CTTGTCGTCAAAGGTCAGTGTCTGCAGAGGGTAACGCGTGCTACTCACGCGTCCTCGTCAGGCTCGGAGCTGCTCGAAGATCGCCCTACCGTTTGCTATTTTTCCGCAACTGATGTCCATGTGATGGTTGTATTTAAAGACTTAAAGAGAGACCAGAAGCTGCACATCAGAATCATGTAGCATCCACGTAATGATATGTGATATGTACGTGATGATGTGCAATATCTTGCTGGATGTCATGAACATACACACCATATATTTAGCCATTGGCTGATGCTATATTTATGGTCGCTTCATGTTGTCGCATGAGGCTGCATCATCTTGTGCACCTTGGTTTATTTCAGATGGGTCGTCTGTAGGCTTCCTTCCACTTCAAAGCGGCAGCAGGCTAATTCCGCCTTTTCCGCACAAGCTGCAACTAGTTTCCGGTGATATCCGCCTGGTGGCGCCACCATCTGCAGTTGACACCCCGTCCGCCAGGTGGCTCGCTGAGCACGCGCTACCGAAAATGGCGCGATGGACTGTAGATCTGGCGACGGAGGCAGCACGCCCGCTGGGGGAGCACTCTCTGCAGCTCGTCGATGCAGAACAATACACCAACCTCTATATGGAACTTAAGGAAAAATATGGCGCCGAGTTTGTCAAGGTAGTTGGGTCATTATTTGCTTCACTGGTCATTTAAGATGCTTCTTTGTTGTTCAGTATAATTCTTGCTCTGCGTGGTCGAATCTGGTGTTATCCACGTGCGCTCCGCCATTTGGTTTTCCATTTTGCAGTTGCATGCTGAGGTAAAGTTCGCCCCATTTTGCAGTTGCATGCTGAGGTAAAGTTCGCCCCATTGTGCACTTGCATGCTGAGGTAAAGTTCACCCACAGATATTGAGGTGCATGAATGGATGACGCATGCCGCCTCCTGCCGTTTGGACATCATTGTGCCTATCTGTGTTTGTCTTATTTCTGACGCATATGACAGGAACGTCTGCGATGCATGTATCTTTAAACCAGTTGCAGTGCATATGTTCGACATGGTCGATGATCCACTGTGACACCGCGCAGATCTGGCCGGAGAACACGGACCCACTCAAGTTTGTGTACGAGGACGTGGCTATCGCCGCGTACCTGCTGCTGCTGTGGCAGAACGACCGGCGGACCCTCCAGCTGGAGCTCCCGCAGACCTTCGTCGACATCGGCTGCGGGAACGGCCTGCTGGTGAGTGCTGGCGCGGGCCACGCTCGGTGCTGCCGAGGCGGGGGCGCTCCGTCGGAGCTCGCTCGATGCCACCGAGACGGGGACACTCTGTCGGAGCTGGCTCGGCGCCGCCGAGACGGGGACACTGTCGGAGCTGGCTCGGTGCCGCCGATACGGGGACATTGTCGGAGCTGGCTCGGTGCCGCCGAGACGGGGACACTGTCGGAGCTGGCTCGGTGCCGCCGAGACGGGGACACTGTCGGAGCTGGCTCGGTGCTGCCGAGACGGGGACACTGTCGGAGCTGGCTCGGTGCCGCCGAGACGGGGACACTGTCGGAGCTGGCTCGGTGCCGCCGAGACGGGGACACTGTCGGAGCTGGCTCGGTGCCGCCGAGACGGGGATACTGTCGGAGCTGGCTCGGTGCCGCCGAGACGGGGACACTGTCGGAGCTGGCTCGGTGCCGCCGAGACGGGGATACTGTCGGAGCTGGCGCGGTGCCGCCGAGACGGGGACACTGTCGGAGCTGGCTCGGTGCCGCCGAGACGGGGACACTGTCGGAGCTGGCTCGGTGCTGCCGAGACGGGGACAATCTGTCGGAGCTCGCTCGGTGCCGCCGAGACGGGGACACTGTCGGAGCTGGCTCGGGTGCTGCCGAGACGGGGACAGTCTGTCGGAGCTCGCTCGGTGCCGCCGAGACGGGGACACTGTCGGAGCTGGCTCGGTGCTGCCGAGACGGGGGCGTTCCGCCGGAGCTGGATCAAGCGCGCCGCCGCCGACCGGAAGCGGATGGCGCTAGAGCTTCGTGTGTAGAGGGCAGCGCCGACGCGCTGGTCGCAGTGCGTCTGACGGGATGGCTGACGTGATAGCATTCGGGTGTCGAGCCTTTCTGGGTTGTTTCCTTTTTGTGCTGGGGGTGGCGTTTGCTGTGTTGGTCGGGCTGTCTCGTTGCGAGGACTAAAGGTGTTGCCCTCTGTTGCTCGTTGTGATGAACTGTGGGCAGAATAGCCAGATCTTGTGAAACCGTGGGTCTGACCGAGGACTAATGGCTATGAACGGTAACAGGCTGTTGCATAGCAAATGTAGTGTTCAGGTGTCGACACGACCACGTGGTTTGTTTAAAGCTGAAGTCGAGGCCAACCAATAATGACGGCAGAGCTGAACGTCTAAAACACTGAAGTCCCTGCCTACGTTTAAGCCAACAAGTCTGTTGTCAGAACATGGACATAAGAACAGCGAATGATCTGCTGTTGCATCGCGTAGCATATATTCCACTGCCTTGCTGCCTGCCTTCACGAGGGGTGTAACTGCCACCGGCGTCCGTTTGTTCTTGACCCCGGTAACTTTTGAATTACTGGGGTAAGTCGAATATGGTGAACTTCAACTTGATGTTTCGATCATGAGCCGTACGCCTATTCCGTACCAAGCCAGTTTCTATATTTCGGTGATACCCAACGGCAGTGGCGTGTCCTGACGCGTGTGAGGTGCGGGTCGACAGGTGCACATCCTCTGCTCCGAGGGCCACCCGGGCTACGGCGTGGACATACGCAGCCGCGGCATCTGGAAGATGTACCCGACCTCCACCCGGCTGGAGGTGAGACCCGTCCCAGTCTCCTGCTTCCGTGTCCGTGTCCGTGTCCGTGTCCGTGTCCGTGTCCGTGTCCGTGTCCGTGTCCGTGTCCGTCCTCGTCCCCGTCCCCGTCCGTAGTCTGTCTGTTGGGTTGACAGTCTTACACCCACTTGTGCTATCATGTCCTCATCCGCGGCCACTCCGCCGAGTCGGCAGTCCCACCTGTCCGTCTCATGCCGTCTCCGGGGTGAAGCGAAAAGAAGGACCAGTTGAACGGGCCATGAATTTCGGGCAGGATTGAAGGCTCAAACGGTGGGTGTACGGACATGACAGCAGCACATCAAAGTAGTGGGTTGCAGAACGACTCGAATGATTTCAAACATGGTTACAGGAGGAGCGAAGTCAGAGGCGTAGTTTTGCAAGACCAGTTGGGCTTGAGGGGGGGGGGGGGGGAGGGAGACTGAGCAGTTGAAATCGCGAAACTTTCCCCCAAATGAGCTACCAAATGGGTTTCCCACGGATTTAACTCACTTTTCTTTCGAAGTTCGAGGGTAGGGGGTGGTCAACTGCGTAGGAAACTACAACCCTGAGCGAGGCATTGCGTAGACATAGAACCCAGGACAAGCCTAACACCTCTCCCCTAACTCTCGTTGTTCCGGCTGCCCCTGCTTGGCTGGACCGCCGCACCAGGGGACTTTGCCCAGTTCGTCACCGCCTCCGACAGCTGGGGAGTCAACTGCGTTGAATGACCACGTATGGGGAAGCGGGCTTACGTGCTCAGTAGAGTTCAATTGACGCAGGCCCATGACCTTGAAAGTACCGACAAATGTCAACGTGTCGTAATGCATTTTGTATTATTGTCACCCAGTTTGTATCGTGTTCCCGGACTCGTTTAATCCCACGACGCGACACTGCGGGACGTACTCAGCAGCGCTTCACGGTCGCGGCGTCAGACATCAGCAGTCATGTCAAGAATAACCGGGAGCGTTAGGCCAATGCTGACGGAGCACCTTCAGTTTGTGTTCACCACGCGATCGTCCAGATCGTGATAAAAAATATAAAAGCTTAGAGTATGGGGAGACGAACACAGAGAACGGCCGCTTTGCTAGCAAGCAGAGACTGATCCTGTAACGGAAGACCGGAAGGTAGTGTAGTGCTGTCAAACAAAATTCAGCGTTTTCATTTGACCAATACAAAGCAATGAAACAAACCTGCTCTCATTCGCGATATAGGAAGAAATCAAATTTGCTATCTACTTGCACCAACAGCTGGATTAACCTGCTTGGGTTCTTTGCTGGTAGTTGATCGGAGTTGGAAAGTTGTTATCGATCGATAGTTGACCTGAACAGCATACAATCTGGAAGCCTCACAGTATTCAATGGCATTTTACCAACATTATCTTACAGCACTGCTGGATTAGATGTACTAGACCTGCGTCACTTTCAGCCTACTCGTCTCGTCCTACCTCACTCGTCTCCGGTGCGCGTCCCGCGCGCCAGTCGTGCGGCCTCCTCGCCGGGTCCGCGGTCACGGCGTCACCGCTTGTTCCCTCATTTAGCCGCTTCTATTTCTGGTCGTCCGCCAGTGTTATGTGTCGTCCGACTGCTGCGCGTTTTCGAGCGCCATTCACTGCCCAGGCTCAGCCCGGCGCCGCCATCGATCAGCGGCGTACGTGGCGTCGTTTGACGGTCGGTGCCGTGTTGAGCAGGCCGCCTTGCGCACTGGGATGGAGCCGTCGACTTGTGCTGTTTGACCGATTCAGTGGCTCTGTGCCTAAGACTTTTGCCTGTGACAGCTAAAGCACTGTGTTGACCCAACGCGCGTGGCGTTCGGTGAGAGGAGCCAGGCATATTGATGGCACCAGTAGCTTCTCTTAAGACCTGATGGCGTCCCATGACGCCGATTTCAAACGCTGACGTCGCCGACCTGTGTGTCACCTCCGTCCGTGCTGCCGTGAAAGTATTATATTTTCTGTTTCAAACATAAAGTTGTTGAATGCCTGATCAGCGCGAGCGAGCACCTTATCTCGTACCGCCTCTCCGCCTGTTGAGAATGGGTGCCGGGCTCCACTTACGTCATAGGAGGCGGGCTTGTCACGGTCTGGCCAGGTCTCCCCTCCCGCGACTGCCCAGTGCCTGTAGCGGCGCGCTGGTCGCCAGGTGGCCACCATCACCCCATCGGCGGAGACGACATACCCGGGGTGCGACTGGCTGATCGGCAACCACTCGGACGAGCTGACACCGTGGCTGCCGGTGATGGCGGCCGCCACCGGGCCCGACACCAGCTTCTTCCTGTTGCCCTGCTGCCCGTGGGACTTCTACAGCAAGTACCAGCGTTGCAACACTAGGTGAGACGACGGACCTGCCTCCCGTTAGGACGTCTGCGGCAATTGGCATTGCTTAAATGTCAGGTCAAGCAGTGCCACGGATTTTCTGGACTTGTAGAACAGGCGTCACTGCTCTAACGCCGGTTATACCCCTGGGACATCCTGTGCGTGTGCGTGTGCGTGTGCGTGTGCGTGCGCGTGCGTGTGAGTGTGCGTGTCATCCAGAACAAGCCATCTTATTTTCTATATCAGCTGACACTTACATAAACTCGAGCATGCAAACACGCTGGTCAGACATGACCTTTGTGACAGATGAGTGAACTTTTGCCTCCTCAAAAGTCGCTTGGCTGGATCAAAGTGGCCACCTTGCGAGTCGCGCATTCCGCCATAGGCTGCACCAGCGCCGGGATGCGCTTTTCCTTATCATTACCACGTTCGCCTCACATGCAGCGAGCAGTCTGGCAAGTTCAGCGTCGGCAGTGGCCTGTACGACACGGGTGTAGTCGGGCGCGCTCCGTGTCCTCACACCCGCCGCCGGCGCCACAGTCCCGCTGCACCGAGCGAGTCGGAGCGGCCACCGCCTCACCTGCGTCGCCTGCCGTGCCCGCCAGGCTGTCGCAGTACGAGGAATACATGCAGTACGTTATACGAGCTGGCGGAGCGGTGCGGCTTCGCGCCGGAGCGTGACCGTCTGCGCATCCCATCCACGCGTCGGCGGTGCGTGGTGGGGCGCCGGCGCGCCGCCGCCGTGTCGGCCGACGCGCTGCGCCAACTGACAGCGGCCGGCACCTTCCGGCCGCGCGCCGCCGCGCCGGCCGTGCGCAACTGCAGTCAGCTGGCGAGGGAGACAGTGGCGGAGGCCGTGCGGCGGGTGGCGCTACGGGTGGTGGCGGACGGCGCGCTGCCGCTGTCGGCCGTCGCCGAGCTGCTGGGCGGCGACACGCTGCGCCAATTACGCCAGCAGTGCGGCGGCCTGCAGACCTTGCTGAAGAACCACCCGCACGTGTTCCGCGTGCGCGCCGGTGCCGTCTCGCTGCAGGACGCCGACTGGCTGCGCGTGGACGGCGCGCGTCCCGAGCTGGCCGCCAGCGTCAAGACGAGCCGCTGCTGGCAGCATGACCACCTGCCGGCCGGCTGTCCGCTGCCGGCGCCGCAGTGCCGGTACGCACACGGCGGCGACGACCTGCGCTCGCGCCACGTGGAACATGTGGCGCGCACGGTAGATTAAATCGTTGATGCTGAAACGCCATGCCACGGTCGCGCAACAGCGGGTATCAGCCGTGCTGTCGTGACGTGCTGCGATTTGTTGGAATAATTTGATGCGCCCTCGTCGGATGACGTATGTGATGTGTTACCATTTTGGCATATCGTGTAAGAAATTATGCGAGCACTGAAGGGAAAAGGCTCATGTCAGCGAAACAGGTTGTGTGGTTTCAGGTGAGCGAAGCCTTGTCTGGGTGAAAGTTGAAAACCTAATGAACCCGAACCGAGACAAATGCCATTGGAACTCATGCAAGTGTGCCCTGGCATTCGGTTCAGAGCAGATTACAGCACCTTTTGCCAGAAATGACCATTCCGAAGCATTGTCATATGTGACACAAGTGCAAGGCATATGACATTAAGCGGACGGGCGAAAAGTGTGGCAAGACTACGACCATCTTGGAAATCCTCCGCTGACCGGCCTCGCCCCGCACAGGGACCGTTGTTTGTGGCTTGCGCTTACGCCCAGGCCGAAGGTTCCACGTTTGTATAAGGTTTTGAACTGAACCAGCATTTTGAAAATCCTTTGCTTCAGTTCACAGCGGTGCTTTTCTTAAGGTCGAAAAGTTTGTAGTTTCTGAGGTACACATCCGTGCAGAGGTGGCACGTTTTAGCGTGGTCGTAAGGCTATCCACACATGCGCGACGTTTCACGAACATTCCTCAAATTGTGAAATCCCGCGTACCATGTGACGTTAAAGGCGAGGAAGAATATTATTGATGAGTCATGCAGGACGGGCATCCGAGGGCACAATTGTGAGATATGACGCTGGTTCCTGTGATCGGTTGCTCACGACTATTCACAATGGCTCTCAACATACGTTATCGGAGTGATTTGCTTTGCGTGCTGGACAATATATGAAGCCGGACATTCTTTCTAGTTATGTATTACGGAAATGGGACTTAAAATAGAATCACTTAGGAAAAGCGATATAATCGAGTGCGTGAACACAAAGAAACTCCTCCAACTCGTAGATAACTTTGGAAGAACTCAATGAAAAAGGGGCCAATACACGAACACGTAACGATGTTTCGTCGGGTGGTAGCGTATATTGGAACGTTTTCACACAGCATGAGCGCCCGAAAATATACTACGGCCGTGGTGTAACCAATCTCAAACTGCTGCCTTCCACGCTACGGGTGGATTACAGACTACGCGCAGGCGCGTCACCGGCGAGTTCGATCAGGCCAAATAGAACCGTAAAACCATCGCCGGCTCTCAAACTGGGCAATTAACGCGTACAGCGGCCGTGGCTTCGCATAATGAATTGGGAGGAGGGCCTGAACAGCGGAAAATGACCCAACCTACCGCGAAAAGACACCAACAAACGATTTCGTCTCCGGGTTTGGACCTCTCTTCTCGAAGTTCGTTGTGGCTTGAACCCAAACGGGGGCGGAGGGGGGGGGGACTGAATAGGGGCTCGTGAAGTGGTGCTTCCGAAAGTAACTCAGAACAAATACCTACCGTTCAAAGCTGGGGCGCATCTTTTCATAATTTTGAGGCTGTCCTCTGCACACGCGAACAGCTACAGCTACACAAATACACAGTTTCTACACAGCTACACAGTTTCTTCCTTACGTCCGTGAAGTTGGGGAGTCCTGATTTCTCTGAAAGACGTCTTGCGCTAAATTATGGCACGAGAACATCGAAAGTGATGTTTGTTTTGCAATGTTATCTGACCTTCAAGTTCAAAAGCAAGGCCAGAGGACGGAGAACTCCATATCACTGAGAAATTACAGGTTGATTTTGAGCTTGCAAGCACCAGAATGTTTCCAACCTGCAAAACTAGCATCCGTCAAAAGATCTTGACCACTCAAGAGCACCAATGAGCATTTGACCAATGTCAAATATCCTCAAGGAGCATTTAACGCACTTTTCAACGTCGAATTCAGGCTCAAAACACGGGGAACTCCATATCACCAAAAATTATCGACCGACTTCAAACTTGCAAGGACCAGAATATTCACCACACGAGGATGCAGCGTCCACCAAAAAGCTCTGACCTCTCGAGGTTGCCCTTCAAAGTGAAACTAGGATCAAGTGAGGAGAAATACATATCACCAAAAAATTACCGGCCGATTTCAACTTTCCAAACATTAGAATATTCACGAACGCATGAGCTAGCGACCGTCAAAAAGTGTAACATCTCAAGGTCATCTCTCAAGCGTAAGCCACGGCACAATGGATGGGGGGCTCCATATCAACAAAAAATTACCGACCAATTTTATGTTTGCGATCACCAGAATATTCACCACCAGAACAAACCAGCGCTCGTAAAAAAAATACTGATCTCTCAAAGACACCCTTCACGGTCAAACTCAGGCTCAAAGGACGGGGAACTCCATATCACCAAAAACTTACCAGCCAATTTTAAGCTTCCAAACACCAGTATACTCACCACAGAAGCAGCTAGCTTTCGTTCAGAAGTCCTGACTTCTCGAGTTCACGCTTTAAGCTCAAACTACAACTCAAATGACCTGCAATTTGGGTGATTTATCCAGCGATTTAGTTAGCAGCGAGCTCTAGTTTTTCTAAAAACAAGTTAAGGATGATCTTGAGAGGTCAGAACTTCTTCAAGGACGCTATCTCATGCGCTGGTGAGTATTCTGATGCTTGAAAAGTTGAAATCGGCCGGTAACTTTTTCAAGGTACAGAGTTCCTCGTCATTTGAGCCCTAGTTTGACCTCCCGCGGCAACTTTGAGAGGCCTAAACGCTTTGACGGACGCTTGTTGATGCGATGGTAAATATTCTGATGCTTGAAAAGTTTATATCGGCCGGTTTTTTGTGATGCATAATTATCTGTCCTTTGGGCCTGAGTTTGAGCTTGAAGAGTGACTTTTGGGAAGTCAGCGCGTTTTGACGGACACTTGTTCATGCACTGGTGAATATTACGATGCTTGCAAGCTGAAAATTGGTTGGTAATTTTTTGGTATTGTGGAGTTCCCCGTCCTTTGAGCCCGAGCTTGACCTTGAATGGTGAGCTTGAAAGGTTAGGACTTTTGGCGGACGCTAGTGTTTGTGCTTGTTAATATTCTGAATGCCTTAAATCTAATATCGGTCGGTAATTTTTGGGCGATACTGAGCTTCCCGCCCTTTGGCCTTGCTGGTCGCCTTGGAAGACGCATCATAATGCAAAAGAAATGTCATTTCCGATGTTCTCGTACCATGATCGACCGTTTCACGTGCTTTCAGAGAAACTGGAGCTCGTCGCTGAAAAAAATCGCTGAATAAACTCTCAACTTTACGGATATTTCACTCAAGCACCACTTCGCACTGCTGCAAAGACTGGTTCGTTCTTATTTTTATGCTACAAATCACACAACAGAAATACATGACGTAAGGTCTACCTTCTAAATGTATAAATTGATGCCCTAAAGAGCTCAAAGATATTTATTTCAGATACGTCATCATTTTCGTCGCCTGTTGGCCACCGCCGAGTGTTCGCCGTGGGGTCGAAGCGAGGCAGACGCCGCGTGGCCTGTGGAGGCTGCAGCGCCGGTTTTGGAGGTTTTGTTGCTAAGATCTGCGAGCGCGCATGTTCAAAACTACATGGTATAATTTTTCCCACTTATCAGTTCTGCCTGTGCGTTAAATTTTTCAACACAAAAATGGGTTGGCCATGTTACCACAAAGTTTTGACCCATCTTTTAGAGGAAGACCGCTAGGCGCTGGGGCGGATTCAGGATTTCACGGGGGGGGGGGGGGGGAAGGGGCACGCAACATCGTGGGTCCCCTAGGTTCGGGGCCTCTCCAAAAAATCCTCGCACTCTGGCCATTAAATTTTAATGTTCTTAATATTATATTTTGTTTACGGAATCCCATGTTGCCGTGCGCAGACTAGAAAACCAGGCGTGCTACACATGAACATTCATAGAGGTTGTTCATTTTCTCCAGATCATGATAAATGGCGTTATGTTAGGGGTAAACAATTCGAAAAAAAATGGCAAAACAAACTAAAGCTGGCTGCCACATATCATCAAAATCACGCATTACTTTGATTCCCAGCTTATCTACGGCTAACCGGCTGGTCGATGTGATCAGTTGATGGCCGATGACTAATGTAGAGTTTTTACTTTGCCTGTCTTAAAGGAATACAAAGCATCTCAGCTTTTAAAATGTATTAAGAACGTCATACACAAACAGACTAGGTGTCACAAATGCAATAACCAACGGAAATGACACAATTTAACATCAGAGGCACGTGAAGTTATGTTCGACAATTGCGCGTAAAAAAAATCATCGGCGCAGATCCGACTGCAGTTCTCAGGCACCAAAACTGACGTGGTGAGCCTCTAAACGATCGGGAGTGTCCCGGCAGACTGGCATATAGGAATCCGGCCAGAGCACAGGGCCATTTAAGCACATGGAAACTACCCAAGACCAGTGTACATGAATTAGTGCCCCTGTGTGGGCAGGTTAACAGAGAGGGTCCCGATAGGAGTGGAAAGTCCTCCGAAAATGAGATTTAAGGGGAAGAGTCCGAGGCCAACGTAGAGGGCTCCTGATCACGTGACTCGATGCAAGTGACAATCAAATGGCTCGGTGTCTTACGTTATATGGGCCCTTGTAGCAGCACAGAGCCTTCCGAGCAAGTGGAAAGAACCAGAGAGCCATATGAAGGGCCCCTGAACAACTGAGTGCACCCCGGCTATGGGGCCCTAGCAAAAGTGTATAGAGCCTTTCGGGCGTGTGGGAAGAATCCGTGGAGGGCCCCTGATCGATCAAGGGTGTCCAGGCATGTTAGCAGATAGTTCCTCAACAGCTGTTTAGGGCCCTACGAGAAAATACGAATAGATCCAGGGCAACGTGGACGGCTCCTTAGCGATTGGATGAACCCAGCAAATGGGCATATAGAGCCCTGTCAACAGCATAGCGCCTATGGACAACGTGATAAGCCTCAAAATGTCCCCAATCATCACCCTCGCAATCAGCAAAAAAACTAACTTAGGTAAAAAAAGTAACAAAAAAGTAACAAAGGCGAGTTTAGTGTTCAGGAGGACACCAAGATCGCGAATCTGCGGGCAGTTATCCAAACGGTGACCGTCTAGTGCATATGAGCATTAAGTAAACAGGTGACGTGCGGAGGGGGAAAAAGATGGTTTTGCACGTGGCTGGGTTTAATCTCAGTCCCCAGTTTCTGGATCATTCACAGAGGCGACCTAAATCCGCCTGAAGCGTGGGACGATTTGCTGCGTTATCGATTCGGTGAAGGCACAGGCCTGAAATGTTCAGGCAGCATTTTGGACCCCTTCTTGTGCACCGGTATCACATTCGCTTGCTCCCACATGGCAGGAAAGACGTCAGAGCTTAGGGCAAGCTTACATATCATTTCCAATGGAATAGCTGGCTCTTCGGCATACTCCCTGGGAATCCGGGCGCAGTCCGTCGGGGCTGCAGGCTTTGTGTGCACTGAGATCGCGTAACAGTTGGGCTATACGACCATACGGTACAGCTGTCCAGTCCAAACGGATCGAGCAAAGGTGAGTCAGGCAGTATACGGACATGGGGGTCACAGGACTTACGAGCAAAGCACATTCAGACTCCTCATCGCCTTTGCACACATTGCTATCACACTCAAGAACGGGAGATATATGCAAGAAAGATAGAAAAATAAGAAGGAAAAAAAAGGAAAGAGAGATATTTGCACTGATCACTTCAGGGTTTTACCGAAGGCCCAGAACAAGAAATGTTAAAATGGAGGCTAAATCAGCAGTGTAATGCGCAATGGGCTCTGCAACAGCGAATCCAGGCTACCGAAGAGCATGCAGAACCAGAATGGGCCTGCGACCGGGTCCGTGATTTAGCGGGAGTTGACGACCGACTTAATAGCATGATGGACCATCGCGACGACACCGATGCTGAGTTCCCGTCGCAGACACTGATCCTGGCTGGGTCAGCCGTCCCGCTGTCAAACGCACCTGAGAAGGACGAAACCGGCGGAGACACGCCAGAAGCTGTGACATCTGTTGCTGTGCAGATCATCAGACGGTGTCTTCCCAGCGCTCGGTCGTCCAACAATGACAACCAAAACTGCATGAGCGGTGTCGAATATGCCTAACGCAAGTACTGCGTTGCATTCTGCAGCCCGCCTTACGGCTCCCACCCGGAAGTTTCCGTGGGGGAGAGAGAGAGAGAGAGAGAGAGAGAGAGAGAGAGAGAGAGAGAGAGAGAGAGAGAGAGAGAGAGAGAGAGAGAGAGAGAGAGAGGGATATATATATATATATATATATATATATATATATATATATATATATATATATATATATAAAGAACGACTCCAGTCGGTTGTACGTACGGACAGTGACGCAAAAAGAAGGGCGCAGGTCGTGTAGCAGAAGAAAGTGATTGACGCTGGTGAATGCTGAAAAGTAATCGGTGTAAATTGCATGTATTTGTTAACATCTTCACTGATCTATCTATATGTATATATATATATATATATATATATATATATATATATATATATATATATATATATATATATATATATATGTATATATATGTATGTATATATATATATATATATATATATATATATATATTTATATGCATACACATATAAGAACCGTGGCAGCATATGGGCGAGAAAGGAAACACTGGGCCAATGCAATTTAGCTAGTGTCTGAACTGTGGGTACAGCGCAGGCCCCCAACGCATCACGATGTATGTCATAATCTGCATATAGCATGAATGTCACTGTCACATTGGCCTCAAAAGGGAAGTAGCTCTTCAACATTAAAACAATTTTGAAAGCGACCAGATATCTGTTTTTAAATCAAATTTTGACATCAAGAATGCAAACCAAAGAAGCCGAAATCCCGAGAGTGATCGGGGTTTGAGGGCAGATTAGGTCAACTTTATTGGCCCAGCCTCCCCCATCCTATTTTAGAAAGCTTCAACCCTGCGTCCACCCTTGTTCCGGAGCAATAGGTGAAACAAATGTTTTAAAAAGTTTAAGCCTGCGTGCTCGCAAAATTGGGAGTAAGAGCATCGATGGCCGGGGTTGCAGCCTTCATCAAACCAGCGGTGTTGGCGGATCAACACCGGTCGGCGGGCGCATGACGCACGAGAACAGCCGTCGTAAAATAGCGCCTGCGAAAGTCTGTCAAAATGAATTCGTACCGTTCAAAAATTAAACTGGGTAAAAAATTTGCCCGTAAAATTTCAGAGATGTCCTCTGAAGAGATAAAAAAAAACGCTAGCAACAAAAAAGAGGGATTTTATGTTCAGCTTGTCTAGCTCCAACTCCAAATTCCGGCACCACCTCGTGATGCTGTGAATCCTAATCCGTTCCTAGTATGGATATATAACTTGCACTGGCGAAACACACCCTATATTACGTGCTACACGTACGAATTGACATTCTATCGCGTTCAGAGGTGCTTTTTTCAGGGACGTTGTCGCTTTCATCCGTTTACCGGCCACCGCCTAATAAAAGCAAGGGGACCGACGCCAGGCGGCCTACGGAGACTACAACGCCGGGCATCAGGGTTTTTGTTCTAAGGCTTGAGAGCTCGCGTGATCAAAGCTACGTTACACAATTTTTCCACTTCTCGGTCCTGGATAAAGGTTAAACTTTACCAGACGAGCATGGGTTATGACCTAGGAACTTTAAACTTTGATCTGAGTTGGTTCAGGTACAGGCAAACACACCTTAAAGATTTGATATTTCTAGCTCTCTTAATTATTGAGATCTCAGGGGGTCAAACTGACCCCCAGCTGATTGAAGGGTATCCACCCCCGGCCACCCGGGCGCGTGTAAACACCGGGCAGCGGACGCCTGGGTGATACAATCCCCGTGAAATGGTGCTTCCTCAAGCTTTTTCAAAATCATTTTTATCCATTCATTTATAAGCCTGTGCGTACATTTCAAACGCATAATTCCAATATGATCTTTAAGACAGCAACAGAAATACGAAAATAGAGATAGCATCTTTACTTGTATAGTTTTACTAACAAATTTTAGCACCGGCTCGTGGTGCGGTGCTAGTCAATGCCGTTCCGTCATTAGGTCCTCTTGTAAATAAAAAAGCAGGTGACATGAAAATCGCATGCTGCCGGATTTCCCTCTAAACGTAAGAATTGACATCCTGAAGCGTGTAGAAGTACTTCTTTCAAAAACGTGCCGCATTCGTCCGCCTGGCTGCCGCCGTCTCGTGTCAGCCGCAGTCCAACGCCGCGCGGCCTATGGTGACTGCAAGGTCGTGCGTCGGGGTTTTTTTCCAAGATTTGTGAGCGCACAAGGTCAAAACTGCCATGTAATTTTTCCACTTCTCGATTGTGAACAAATGTTGAACATTCCCAGACCAGCACGGGTTGGCTATTTCAATACAAATTGGTGGCCCCACTTTGATCTACAATCTACATTCACGATCACGTACGTTCACAAGGTTTTATACAACCCAGAACAATGTCGGCGCAGCCCTGAGCGCTATCGGCGTAGGGACCTACGTCCCTGGGAACGTCCAGTGAACCGGTGCATAATGAATAGTGCCGTCTGTTTATTCTATGCAATCTAACGTGTGGTTCCTTTAGTTTACTGACCTCAAAATCTAAGCAGAATTGTGTCTTTCGGTGACTTCTGACTTCTGTTACAGTTCAATTCAAATACTGAAATTCAATGAAGAAAATCGTGTCCTTCAAAATCAAGTGGGTCCATCCAGTTTTTTTTGGAGAGGGGGCTTTTATAAGAGGGGCCCTTCGAGCCCTGTGCCTCCCCCCCCCCCCCCCCCCCCCCCCACACACCGCCAAGACTCTGGCTGCGTCCTCGCGTGGGCGAGCTCATTGAGCATCGAATATTCGTACGTAAGTATAATCGCATGGCCACTGAAGAGCCGGCTCAATTAGTAACATTGCCGTTTGCTAATTCGCTAATTGCCAAGTTGCCAATTTCCAAATTTACAGTATGTCAAACGCTCGAAATAAAGCGAATGAGAATCACTTCCCTTTAGAGGCGCAAGCTTAGAACCGTGTCTCTACGAAGTACGAGTTCGCAATACGTGTTTTTGAACGAGCGGGCAAAATACATTCCCAACAGAACGGCATCTACCTAGGCGTATTTGCGGAAAGGTTGGTAACCTTGGTTTGAAATCATGCTTGGAGGAGGGCTTCTGTTTTGTTTTACTCGAACTGAAATGTCTGTATTTTGTAGAGAAAGTTTTCGTTCCGAGAATCTGCGTGCAAGCGAGTTGTGCTTGTTACATATCTTGTGGATGTTCTATTGCTAATATATTAGTACATGTGCCACAAATTACCTAAGCAGATAATGCTACATTATGCGCAAATTTCTTTATTTAGCCTCTAGGTGCTGACATCACATACCCACCATTGTTTCATGTGCATTAATCAAACACCGAGTCATGTTCTGTCGATATTTTGCTGCATCAAACCGTATCAAATTTACATTTCAGAAAGTTGGTAACGTGCTGTGGAACTCACACCCTGTTTGAACACCGTAATTTTCAGGAGTCAGTTTTAGGTGTACAGTAGGCGGATATTACAAAGTCAATACATGGAGTAATGCACGGTCGGTTCTGGCTCTTCTAAATATTCTTTGAAATGCCTCAGTTGAACAGTTTTTTTGTGAGGAAAGGAACGCGTTGTTTTCTGTTACAACAAAGGGGGCATGAGCCAACCGATTCGCGACCCTAGATGCGTAGCGTCCGTGTTGAGTTAATGACTGATTCAGCACTGCATGACAGCCGTCACGACAGACTTCAGCTGCTCTGGAGCGGTGATCACTCTCAAATTTGCAATGCTCATGGCTCGTCTTACATGTTGGGTGGGGGCTCCACAGAAATGCGGAGAGCTGCAAGTAGGGACCACTCTAATATCTGCACATACTCAAATGACAATATTGAATCTATTGGTCTAGCTTCCATGTCCTAACTGCTTAGTGTGTGTAGTGCGGCTACGTCCAGGGCATCGTCATTTGCCAGGTCAGCTACTGTTGGTTCATTTTAAGCATCCCGAATGGTAACGTTCCACCCCGCTTTCCCAACGTTGTTCAGCCCGCACAACAGTAAACTAAGAAATGTTTATTGGTATATTTTTGATTTAAGCGCCCACCTTCGCACGCACAGTCACATAGGTATTTAACGGTGGAAACGATGCATGCAAACTAATTAATTACTTTCAGAAATTAAATAATAAACACAAAACCACTGCGACAACAGCATTACACCAAACACATCGTGTCCCAGCTAGCTGAGCCGGGAGAACCGGCTCCTGCGTCGCCAGAAGATCCAGAACCTTTGTACCGCCCGCGCCGTCGGCGGATAGCCAGATGGGGAGCATGATGGGAGCATATTGCGCGCCGGGTGGTGGCCCCGACCCTGCCGGCGGCGGTGACGGGCGCCACACCGCGCACGCATGGGGGGAGGGGACTGCAGGGAATAGGGGGACCACCGACACGCCCCGCGCTGAAACCCGCCTCTGCACTGCCGGCGAGACGCGGGACCGTCCGTCGCCGCCGCCGCCGCAGGGCCCGCCGAGGCCGGCTCCGACGCTTGACACAGTCGGACACTCTGAGGCCGGCTCCGACGCTTGACACAGTCGGACACTCTGAGGGCGGTCTGCTGAGACGGCGGTCGACGCTCCCCGATAAGCTCTCGCGATGACTAGCCCCGGGCCTCTTCCGCGTCCGTGTTACACCGACGCGCAGACTACAAAAATACGTACAGCAGTGGCCTGGCCCGGTGGGCGCCCCCCCCCCCCCCCCCTCCGACAGCCATTGGACTGCACATCCAGGGGGGAGAGCAGCGCCAGGACGAGCGCCGCCGCCGCGCCGTCCCGCAGAGTGACGCTCAGGTCGCGCCCGACCCTCGCCGCAGGCCGGGCGTGGCAGACACAGACACGCGCATGGTCGACAGACGGTGGGGCCGGCCGGCAAACACAGCCCCCGGGGCTGCCAGCCGAGAGTACCGATCCGCCCAGCTCGATAGATAAATGGTACAGCACAGTGACGCCCGGTAAGGTGCCGTCCCGCTCCAACGGCGATGGCACCATCCCAGGCGTCTTCACAAAACCCGTTCTTCGCTTGAGCCTAGTGGTCTACGGAGCGACAGTAAGGCAAAGATGGGAGTAACTTTTGTCGGCGTCAAACTCCTTATCCCAGTTTTTTGTGGAGTACTGGAATCTAACGTCGATCGCATTGAAATTCAAAATTCACGATAGTAAGCCTTCGTAAAACTGTGCGGCGCCGTCCGGTAATGGAATGACAAACAACGGTTTTCTCAAATGACCGCCATGCTCAACGATTAAAAGGCATGATATGGCAGGTGTGGTAACTTTTAAAGGGTATGTATGGTAACTTTAAAAAGGCATGCATCTGACCATCATAAAGTTTTCAACTGCTTAACGCTCAGGCCCAACACTTCATTACACCAGCCGAAGATGTGTCCCTGGCCCGGGTCAGTCAGCTCGCAATGGTCGCACCACTTCTCCCAAACAAACCTTCCCGGGATCAGGGTGCCGCCCGCTTAAAACACGCTCATAGTTGTAGATTTGGTAGCGTGGACTATGAAGGACAGGTTGGGCGACAAACTGGAAAGGAAGAGACGAGTTTTTTTAGGTTTTGGGGTTAGAAAGAACTACAAACATGCCGTTTAAGTTGAGGTTGAAGTCCTGTGAAGACGCCAGACCATGCTTCATCCTCCCTCTGAAACATTGTGGTCTTTTGAGAAAATCGTGGCTTTCTATTAAGGAAATCATTGCCAAGTCTGATTTTACCTGATATTTTCTTCACTTTCATTTACCTGACATTTCAATCGGAAATGCCCATTACGGTTTTTGAATTTAATGCGATCAAACAACACTTCTCAGGGACATTCCCTGTAAAACAGCGTGACAAGGGTTCGACGCCGACAGTCAGAGAACACGCGTTGTCCAAGCATGACAGGCACCGTCCCCAAGCGGGGGGCGTCCGAATGGGACGCGGTTGGGCGACGGCGGCGGCGCGGCCACACCCTGTTTCGCCTTGCGTCCGCCAGGCGGCAGCGCGATCAGCTCTCGGCCCGCTGCCGGCTCTGTTCCGAGACCACGTTGTTGTTGTTGAGCGCCGCCTCCTTCTCGCGCTCGAACACCAGACTCTCCAGCTTGGCGATGCCGTTGCGCTGCTTGGCGGCGCGCGCTGCCTCCGGCGGCACCTGCGGTGGCAGCAGCGGCGGCGAGCGGGCCGGGCTTCTGCCAGTCTGGTCCGGGCTGGCCGGCGGTGGGTGTGGTTCGTCGCCGGGCGATGTCGCCCTCGTGATGCCGTCTGCCTCTGGCACGTCCTCCACCGCCGCCGCCACCCCGGCCGAAGACGCCTCGGACTCGGACGTGCGCGGCCCCTTCTCGGCGGCAGCGGCAGAGCCGGCGGCAGCAGGAGTGACAGCGGCACCGGCAGCGCCTGCGGCCGAGGCGGCGGCGGCGGCGGCTGCCGCCTCGTTCTCGGCCTTCTTCCACTTGGTGCGTCGGTTCTGGAACCATATCTTTACCTGCGGACAGAGGACGCCGGTCAGCGCGCGAGTCATGCAGCTCCGGGGCGGACGGCCAGCAGCCAGCAGGGGCCGGGGCGGCAGCGCGGCGCCACCGTCGCGCCGCAGGGAGCTGACTCATCGGCCGCGCCGACCCGCCCTCGGTGACGACGGAGGCGCGCCGCCCCTGCAACCCTCCCCCCACAGGGGTGGAGCGGTGGGGCGAATAGCCGAACCCGGACGGACAAAGTGAGAGAAACGGCGATCGTAACCCCAATATGGCCTGGTTGCCGTGCACGGGTTGAACACACACACACTACATCGTTGCATATGGCAAGTCATCAGGCTGTAGCGCTTGAGAGACAACCGACGATCTGGGATTCGAAATGGTGTTCGAGGGGTGGGGGTAGGGATGGGGGTGTGGAGGGAAAGACAATGGCTTACGGGCGCCAAACCGATAAAACAACTGGATAGTCGATACCGCCAAGAAAAGTCACACACAGTATCCCGTCTCCACTCCCACACACAGAACCGATGGCGTCCACTTTCACACGTTTCCTTATGAGCGATATGCGCCAATTATTGCTGTTACACCCAACATCGCAAACATGCACGTCTATTGAGTCAACAGGAATACAGTTGGTCGGCCTCTTCTAAGATATTCTTGACAAGTGTTCCCCAAATTTGCTCCACCAAATTTTCAAACTTTCCACAAACACAAGCTTGCCAGCCCAAGTTCCAACATTGTCCCTATGTAGTTGATATAGGGAACTATTCGGGAACTATTTATCCATATTTTAGGGGACCAAGTGAAATTCAAAACTGTCCAACGAACATGAATACAGGGTAGGACAAGACCAGGTTGTCGAAAATAGGTCGGAGAGAGGGAGTGGGATACGTTACGCTACGAAGCAACCGCAGGGGTGTCCCTTCGATCGGGCTTGGGCCAATAAAGTTGGCCTAACCCAGCCCGAAATCCCGATTTCTCCCGGCCTTCGACCACTTTAATTTGCGTCCCTGGTGTCAAAATTGAGATTACAAATTGTTGGCTTCAGAATTGTTTTGTTATTGAAGAATGACTTCCAAGTTGAGGCCGATGCGATGAAGATAATGATGATGTATTATGATGACGATATTAATAGTGTCGCGTTTAGGTACCAAGGGTACGCGTACCAACAGTTTAGACACTTGTTGCATTTCATGGGCCCAGCATTCTCTTCTTTGCTTATACGCATTAGGGAGGAGGCTCAGAAGAGCATGGAAGGGGGTTCAAGTCCGCCTGGGGGGCTCAGAGCCCCCCTCCCTCCCCCCCAGGACACAAAATTACACCGCTGAATAACTCCAGCTTTTCAGGGCTATTTGACCTTGAAGCCAAGGCATCGAGTTCAAATTAGGTAAGCCTGGGTTGATCACGATTTTTTCACACCGCACCGACACATTTTTTGGCGCACCAGTGAATCTTGATCCGGGGGAGGATCACAGTCTAGTATGACCCCTCGTTGGAAAGCCTACTACTTGAAGAACCATAAATGAAGACCATCCAAATTGTACGCGCGGGATACAAAGATCTTCAGTTTTCCTATCGCTTTACATGACTCAGCTTTCAGATATACCTTGAACTCTGGACAGCGACGGCATTTTGACACAGCACACGTACCAACCACGCCAATCATGTCCAGCAAGCAGATGCGGTATCGATTTCCGTTCGCTGCTTGACAGCTCATTTGCTCCGAAATTACTGTCCCGTATGGCTCACTTTAAATTGGTCACCATGATTGGTGGGTACGTATGCCAAATAGGGGCTAAGCGAATGTTCTTTCCAGGACAAAATAACGTCGACTAAAGCCTGCCAGTATATTAGCTTCTATAAGCTGTGTCTTCGAAACGCACATCTGAACTCTTTGTCTGCAAGTGCGGAAGCGACCGCGAGCAAATAATTTATGTCAGGCTGGTGGTTAAAGCCCACACGGACACCGTTAGATTTTGAACGCCAGGAATCGCACCTGAAGACAAAGGTTGTTGCCCTCGCATGCCACCTCTTCGCTCCAGAGACCATGTATGGACGATACTCTGGTCCCAACCGTCTGGCCCCCAAGACATCGTTTTGCCCCGCCCCCTTCCCCTCCCTCAGCACCAGTCTGGCCACGAGATCATTAGCTACCCTCCCCTTCCGGCATCCAATCCTCGTGACGCCGCAGCCCGAGTTCCACATTCTCCTCGGCTGCCGCGGCGCGCCCGGCCTTTGTCCGGCTCGGGCGTCGGACCCGGCCGAGCCGAGCTGGCCGTCCAAGAATGCGGGTCTGCAGGCCGGCGCGCTGACCGCTGCAGACCGCGCGGCGCCCTGCGAGCCAAACACGGCCGCAAATTAAACAAACGGCGGAGGCCGGATGGCCGGCCGTCGTCTGTCAGCGGCTGGCTCGTCATGAGCCCGGCCGGCGCCGGCCGCGGCCGCCGCACCGCCCGCCGCCGGCTAATGGCCCTGCTGCCAATACGCGGCCGCTCCAATTAATTCCGGCCCTATCTGAGCGACGGGCGCCGGCGGCGATAATCGACGACGCGTCCCCCGTTAGTCGGACAGACGCCGTCGGCTGCTATCGTCGTCGGCGACGACAGAATGAGGCCATTTGTCCCGGCGGCGGCGAGCTCGCGGCGCCGGGCGGCGACCCGCCCCTATCTGGCGGCGTGGCGGCGCAGCTGGGGCGTCGCCGCGGCTGTCGGGTGCCGTCCGGTCTCCCCGCCCGCCAAGAGGCTGCTGTCGCCGCCCCTCCCCGCCCATCAATGTTGAACAGGGCCGCTATCGGCCGCCACAGCGGCCGGCTAAATAACGCAACGGTCGACCGCACTGCTGGGCTACGACGGTCGCCCAAATATTTCAGAGGCTGTGCATGGTCCACGCTCGCGCGCGCGCGCGCGGATGCCGGCCGTAATGAGTCGATAGCGGCGGCCGCCGCGGCCGAGGTGTCGCTGACGCCACATCGATCCCCGTCGGCCGTCGAGCGCGGCACGGGTCCGTCGGCGCCGGCGAATCACGGCCGGATAATTAGTTTGGCCGTGGTCGCTCGCGCCACGCGCCGCTCGCATCCAATAAGTCGACGGCGGCCGGCGAGCTGCGACAATAACCGGCTTCCGGATGAGGCGCGGGCGCGGGCGCGGCGGCGGAGGGGAGCCGAGCTGGCGAGCGAGCGGAGCGCGCTTGTGTGGCTGCCGGGGAGCGGCGCTAATCACCGCACCCGTCCACCAAGCGGCCACTGACGAACCGCGCGGCCACGCCGGCGAGCGGACCGCGTCCGAAGGGTACACTGAATTGTTCACCAGAGGTAAATGGAACGGTCAAATTGAGTCTATTAGACGTGGACGGAGAGCTCCATTGCAGTCCACCGGATGCGCAGGGCGTGCAGCTGGAGTTCATTAGAGATGGGTGCGGGGAGCCGCTTGAGTCAATCACGGGCTGATGAATACTGACGCGCAGCCACGGAGCCGATCCGGCCGGGGCGTGGGGCGGCGGCAGAGCTGCACCACCCCATCAATAGCAGCCGGGGCGGTGGCGACCAATGCACCCGTCAGCGATACAGCCGTCAGCGGCGCCGGAGCCGTCCACAGATGGGCGCCGGCGACACTCAGCCACAGGCCCCGCCTCCCACGGACGGTGGCGCCGACGACAGCCCAGCTTCCCGTCCTCTGCTCACTGCGCCCCCCCCCCTCGTTCCCTCCCCACAAATGAGGCCAGTTTCGGTCGTTTTCCCGCTCGTTCTAGCCAGCTGACTCCAAAACGCCCGATCCGCATCCTCAGTAGTCGAGCGACGTTCTGCGTGGTGCCCCCAGGACCGCTTCCATCTGGGGCGCTCGCGCCGCGGCGCGGCCCCCTGCTGCCGTGGAGACGCCGCGCCGCTGCCGGCGCGCGCGTCACCTAATTGCGGCGCTGATTGTGGCTGCCGGCGCCCGCTCCTCCGCGCGCCCACCTAATTGGTTTGTCGGCCGGCCGGCGGCTAATGCGGCGGCCTGCGGCCGTCGACGCTACCGACGCGGCGGCCGGGTTATGAGCGTCTACTGGAAACACGCCGCGCCCCGGCCGCCGGCGGCGGCGCGGCCGGCCGCCATGGTCGCGGCCACAGAGGCGGGTCGCGGTCCGCCGCACACCAGCGAGACGGTCGTCTGGGTAACAACCACCGTCGCCTAGCTGCACCGGACCGGAATAATGCAGCGATCGCCTCACCATAGTCGATCGGATGGCAAACAGCTCGCCATAAATAAATCAGCGCCCAGCGACGCTTCGAAGATCCGATTCTCGGCACTGGGAAAAGCCGCCATAAAGCTGCCGATCCCATCGACCGGGAGGCTCACGACTGATGGAGTGAAACAAGCTAGGCCGCGCTAATGAGACACGACAGGACATCTTGCCGTGGAATCCATAGAACTTCATCCGTCATCAATCAACAGGTTCCATTAGCATCAGTGACAATTAACGGAGCAGGGCGAGCAGATGCTGAGGCG
Source organism: Pollicipes pollicipes (assembly GCF_011947565.3). Taxonomy (NCBI): domain Eukaryota; kingdom Metazoa; phylum Arthropoda; class Thecostraca; order Pollicipedomorpha; family Pollicipedidae; genus Pollicipes; species Pollicipes pollicipes. The sequence continues at coordinate 59,762,530 of NW_023597054.1, read as the reverse complement.
GCAAATCCTAACGTCCTGACGCTGTGCAGAGCCCTGGCAGAGAGAGCCATGGCCCGACCAACGCGCAGTTGTCCCGAGCCGGAGCCCTGCCCGATCCTGCCGCTCACCTGGGTCTCGGTGACGCTGAGCAGCTTGGCCATGTCGGACCGCTCTGTGGAGGAGAGGTACTTCTTCATCTCAAACTGCTTCTCCAGCTCGAAGATCTGGCGCCCGGTGAAGGTGGTGCGAGCCTTCTTCCTCCTACCGTCCACCTCCTCCGCCGTCAGCCCGGACGGCGGCTCCTTCCGTTTCTTGGACGGCCGATCTGTGGACGAAGGGGACACTGGTGAGCCATTCACGATGACACAGACCTCGGAGGCCATCCCGAAGACAGGAGGCTCCACTCGCGCCAGCCGGACCATGAACAACATAAGCCATAAATGGCTCACTGAAATGGTCACACCAGCCACCGCTGACTTAATGAGGTGACATCAGGACGCTGCACCGTTGCGGCTGGCCTCTGCCGGTCCCCGCAGGCCCGCCTGATCGGCGCCCGGGGCTCACCTAGGAGTAGCAGTATTTGGAGTTTTTAAGAGCGCGTCGACTGCAGCGGTCATTTAGCACCGGGGCTGACCTGTACAGGCCCCGGAGACAGGGCCCCCGGTACAGGCCCCCGGAGGCCCGTCTCTGTACAGGCCCTGGAGGCTCGCCCCTCCCCCTATACAGGCCCCCGGAGGTCCGCCCCTGTACAGACCCCGGAGGCTCCCCCTGTACAGGTCTCTGGAGGCCCGCCCCTGTACAGACCCCTGAGGCTCCTCTCTGTACAGGCCCCCGGAGGCCCGCCCCTGTACAGACCCTGGGGGCTCCCCTCCCCCTGTACAGGCCCCGGAGGCCCGTCCCTGAACATACCCTGGAGGCTCCTCCCTGTACAGGCCCCCGGAGGCCCGCCCCTGTACGGACCTTGGAGGCTCCCCCCCCCCCCTGTACAGACTCCCGGAGGCCCGCCCCTGTACAGACCTTGGAGGCTCTCCCGCCCCCCTGTGCAGGCCCGCGGAGGCACGCCTGATCGGCGCCCGTGGTACTCTGGGTCGGCTCCTGTGCCGGCCTGACCCCACCTGATGAGTGGATAGCTAGCAGCGATGATGGACCACGTGGGTAATGTATGCAAATAAGCCGGCGGGCCCGAGCGGTGCTGCCCCAGCGTCGGTCGGCGGCGCCACTCTGTGCATGCAGGGCCGGTCATTACCGAAGCCGCCGCGGTCGGGCCGGTGCGATGGCCCTTCCACACGCGCCCCGCGCGCCGGCAGGCAGCTCGGCCACCTGTGATCTTGCCGGCCGGCAGCTTGGCTGTCTGTGATCTCACCAGTCGGCAGCTCGACCACCTGTTATTTCACCGGCCGGCAGCTCGGCCACCTGTGATCTCATCGGCCGGCAGCTCGACCACCTATGGTCTCACCGGTCGGCAGTTCGACCACCTGTTATTTCACTGGGCGGCAGCTCGGCCACCTGTGATCTCATCGGCCGGCAGCTCGGCGTTCTGTGATATCACCGGTCGACAGCTTGGCCACCTGTGATCTCACCGGCCGGCAGCTCGGCCACCTGTGATCTCACCGGACGGCAGCTCGGCCACCTGTAATCTCACCGGCCGGCAGCTCGGCCCCCTGCAATCTCACCGGCCAGAAGCTCCCTAACCTATGATCTCACCGGCCGGCAGCTTGGCCACCTGTGATCTCACCGGCCGGCGGCTCGGCCACCTGTGATCTCACTGCACGGCAGCTCGGCCATTTGTGATCTCACCGGCCGGCAGCTCCGCCATTTGTGATCTCACTGGCCGGCAGCTCGGCCACCTGTGATCTCACAGGCTTGCGGCTCCGCCACCTGTGATCTCACGGGCTTGCGGCTCCGCTACCTGTGATCTCATGGGCTTGTTCGGCAGCTCGGCCACCGCACTAGCCGCCAGACGTGGTGATAATAACCACAGATACGAGGGCGCGCCAATGAGAAATTAGTTGCACCGTTGCACATGGCCAGATTCACCCTTTCATATCGCTTTTTTAGCAAATGCCTCATAAACACGTACCCGCACACCTTGAGCATTTTGCATAAATATCCGGCGAACCAGTTCTATCTGGTCGATGCTGTTCATCTTCGATAAAATCTCTTTGAACTCGGATAATTCATCACACTCAGTGCAAAGGGCCCACACCATATTATTTCTGGTTTAACATCGCTAACTTGTTATTAGCATATACCAATCCAGCGAGTTATGCTGTCTTGTGCCGGTAATTGCGCCGGCCAGTGCAGCTATTTGCCAAAGCGAACCGATCTATGAAGGCACACATGCCTGGGCATTTGCGTGAAAAAAATCGCTAGCAAGCTTTCTGTCGTGCTCAAAGACGTATCTGAGCTTACGTCAGAAGATTGTGTGATCTTGTTTCTGATTGGCCTGACAGAACACCAACATTCCACGGCACGGGTCTCGATAGCCACGTGCCTCTTAATGACTCGCTGAGTCGACCCTCGCTGGAATATGTGGCGATCGACCGTGCCCACCGGAGCGGTCTGGCGCCGTGCTTGCACTCTCGGGTGGGCTGTTGCATCGGCACCCAGCCGAATATGGACAGAACAGCCTGCTCCGCGGCTGCTGCGGGCGATGCTATAGCTCCCATATACTATATTTACAACACTATAATTCTCTATACTCTAAAACTTTGTAGCTCTTTAACTCCAAATAATATAAAACAATAATATAACTCTCGAGATCAGCCGTCCGATCTCGGAAGGAGTAAAGCGCGGGTTGACGACGACCCGACTGACTGAAGTACGGACGCTGCAGGCCGTTTTCGACATCTTATTCGTTTGCTAGATAGGCTGTTGTGCAAACATGCCTAGCTCTGCACTTACCTTTGGTGTTCAACCCATTAATGACTGAGAACCTTTCATTGTCGTCGAGCGCGAGGACAGTAAATGGCCGCGTGATGGATCTTGAGACGTTGAATCTTGTGAAGGAACACTCGCTGCTATTTTCGGTTTCATTCCATCTTAGAAAATGTCATTCCTGGTTCATTTGCGTTCTGTTACAGCTCCTTCCATCATGCCAGCTGTCCCAAACAATCAGAAATACAGAAAGTCCGATTTTCAGCTAACTAGCTTCACGTCAGCAACTTAGCTGGAAACGGCTATTGCAAGTGCATGAGCCTATTTCAACGCCATATTGAAATATACATTGCAACTTCTGGGCTACAATATCGCTGCACCGATCACTGCATATTACGCTGTCCTAATTTGGACACGGTCGAGGCACACGAACAACGATGACGACGGCCCAATCTCACACTCAGGAAGTTACACCCAAGGCTTTGAAAACCAACGCTGACCATAACGATCACACAAAGTGGCCACAAACTGCCATCCCAGCAGCTGTCCCGATGTTCTTTTCGACTCGGTGACTACCGATACGGCGCGCGGCGGGGATGGTGTGCTTCGCGGCGTATTAGGAGCGAAGGCCGGCGGACGGGCGGCGCGGAGCGGCCGCCGCGAGCCAGCGATCAGTGCGGTCGGCTCCTGTCGGCACAGCCTTGCCTCGCTACACATCGGGCCTGAGTGGCCGGGCGCGCTCGACGGCGGCGCGACGGGAGACGACGGTCGAGCCGAGCCGACTGACCGGAGCGCTCCTGGCCGCAGTCCCGCGCGGCACCGGGCCCCTGTGACGTCATCACATCCGGCGGCCGAGCCCTGCACGACCCGAGCCGCGTGATCGGATCGCCGCGCCAACTCATCGCCGAATCTGACCCGAATTCAGGCGGTTCTCACCGGCCGGCCGGCACCCGTTATCCGGGGCCATTGACGCCCGCCCGGCCCGACAGATAGCCGGCCGATAGGGGCCGGTCGCGGTTGCCGGCCGGCCGGCAGCGGGCAAGCATCGGCCGGCGCCGTGGCCGCCCAGGCCGCCTCACCGACGTCCAATTACCGTCCGCCTTCGGGCGGCGTGCCCGATTAATCGGCCCGGCCGCTGTACAGGTGCACGCCGCCCAGGAAAAACAGCCGGATGACTTCATCTGATGGCCGGGCTGCGCTGTTTTCGGCCCAGCTGACGCGACTAATTCGGCGCGGCTGACTCACACCGCGCGCGCGGCTCAGCCTAATGGCCCGCCTGCGCCGGGCCGCGGCCGCCGCTGACAAAGAGTGGGCCGGCCCGGCTGTTTACACAGAGCTTCTGGGTTACAGGCGCGGCGCGGCCACCCCCGGCACGCGGCGGGCCCCAAACCGGGACACGACCTCCGCCCGCGCCGCTGAGCGTCGCCGCAGTTTGACAGCCTCTGGCGGCGATGACGCCATCGTGGCAGCCGGGCCGAGTGGGGCGCCCGATCGGCTCTTCCCCGGGCCGTTTCAGCGACTCGGTCAGCCATCCGGCCGTCTCACCGGCCCGGCCAGCCTCCGGGCCGCCTCAGCGGCCCGGTCAGCCTTATGGCCATCTCGGCGGCCCGGTCAGCCTCAGGGCCATCTCGGCGGCCCGGTCACCCTTCAGGCCATCTCGGCGGCCCGGTCACCCTTCGGGTCATCTCGGCGGCCCGGTCAGCCTCAGGGCCATCTCGGCGGCCCGGTCACCCTTCAGGCCATCTCGGCGGCCCGCTCACCCTTCGGGCCATCCGCGGATCGGGCAGACCGTGCTGCCGAATGGATCGAGCGTTGGCGCGTCACACGCTGTCGCTAATTTGATGTCCTCGGAATCCTTTGTGATCGTTGGCCGGGTGACGGCGCTAGCTCCGGTCTGGCCGACTCTCCCGGGAGTTCACGGGAGCCTGCCGCAGCTGGCAGGTGTTTGATGGTGCTTGGTGAAGCCGGGAAGCACCCGTAACCATGTCAGGTGGGGGCCAATTTGGCTCGGGCTCTGGACACGAAACGTGACGAATCGATCGCCCGTGCTCGTGCACAAACAGCACCAAATCTCCCCCTCGCTCGTACGGTATCTCCAGCGGCGGGCGTGCGCACGACGTTTCCGAGAACAACGCTCGCCTGGCCTCAGCTTGGCCGCGCCGGCGCCGCGGCTCTCACTTCACCCCTCCCCCCTGCTCCCTCTCCGTTCCACGCCGACCGGCCGGAATCGGCCGCCGCCGATGACGCCAATCTGATAAATCCCACACCAATCATCGATCGCAGCCGTCGGAGCCGCGGCATCCGCGCGCCGCTCGGCCGTCCGGCGCAGGCCGCGCCGGCCGCGGCGCCCGCTATCTTTGATAGCCGCCATTAAGGGCGCCCGGGACGGGCGTTTTTACGCGATAATTCGCCGCGCTCGTTCGTCACGTCACCCGCGTCTGGAGAGGCCATCCATTACGTTTTTGTTGTCATTAGGCGTGCCGGCGCAGGTATCGGCGCCGCCCGCCGGCCTCCGGCCTCCGGCTGACGGCCGCCGACGGCCCGGCCCGCTGTCACGCCGGCGCGTCCTGCTGTCACGCCGTCATGTCACGCTGTCACGCCGTCATGTCACGCTGTCACGCCGGGCGACCCGCAGCTGGCGGCGGCGAGAGTGGTGCGCATCGGCCGACGCTCGGGGCGGGCCGGCGGCAGTACGACCGGGTTCGTCACGGACCCGAGCCCGGGAGCATCGCTCGCTTCGGGTCCCGACCCGGCGCCGCCCCAGGGCGCTGAGACCCGGCACGGCGGCCGGTCTCCCGCCCTGGACCACGACGGCACCGCACGCCCCCAGGCTGGCGTCCGCTCCCGTCGCGCCCCCGAGCTGGACAGACGAGCGCCGCCGGCGGTCGGGCCGCCGGCCGACGGCAGCCGGGGGCGGCGACAGCGCGGCCCAGCGGGCGCGTCGGCAGTCGGCGCATTCAATCGTCAGCACGGCGATTTTCCGTCACGCCGTCGAGCGGCATCGATCGCCGCTATCAGTCATCCCATTATGGTGGTCATTAGCGGGCGGCGAGGGACGCGCCGAGATGGCCGCCGCCGCCACCGATTGGAGCCGGCCGATAGCGGCCAGCGCCGCCGGCCGCTATCGCACGGCGCGCGCTCCTGAACGGCCGCTAATGGCTCGAGGTGCAAACCGGCGCCGCTGGCCGGCTGCACACGCCGAGCGTCCATCACCACCGGCGGCGGGAGCGGGCCGCGCGGCGGGCGGCCGAGCGGCGGAGGACCGGCGGACCGGCCAGCGGCGGCGGGCCCAGCTGGGGCGGCGGTGCTTCCGGCCGCGCGGGCCAGACGCTGCTCCGCCGCGGACGAGCAGCATCCGGCCGCAGCAGACGCGCCGGTCTGCGGCCAGCACTGTTTATCGGGCCGGCGGCCCAGCCCGGCCGGCCCCGTCGCCAGCGCGCCACCACAGCGTCACGTCCGCCCGACGCCCGCTGATGTGATCGATCAGGTCGCCATGGGTCGTCCGGAGCAGCGGCCGTGCCGGTCGCCGGGTCCCGGCGGCCGCCGGTGCCGCCGCCGCCGCCGCTGCCGCTGCCGCTGCCGCCGCCCGCGGAAGGGGCCGCAGTGCCGCCCGGCTGGCCACGTCATCGCAGCATCAACCGCTGGCCGGCTGCGGACCCGGCTCAGCTGATAACTAGCCGTAATTCGGCCCAACGAACTTCACACCGGGAAGCGCCTTCCTTTTTTGCAGGCCGGTATGTGCACGATAACTGCTGCACCCTAATCTGCACTGCAGGATGAGTTCATGCTTTTGCAATCGACACTTTTAGCGTGAAATGAATCTGGTCGTTGGTGCTGTTTGTACAATACCGAGCAACGGCGCACCGTCCGAGTTTATGTTTGTTTCTGGAACGTATCAAACGAAGCAGTCACTCAATGGTGCAGACGCCTAATTACTTACAAACCACAACACCGTCCGGTCTAAAGCCCATTGCGCCTTGGAGGTCACATGCTCCTCAGTGGCTGAAAAATAAGCTCATCGAGGCGCAGCAGCCTCATTGAAATATGGACTTTGATGCGCGATGATCGGTCAATTTCAGCCGCCAACTCCAGTTGGTGGATCGCGCCCGGTTTCTCTCCATCCCGTGCCTTTCTCCAGGACAGCTCGTGATGGAAAGCGGTACTCAGCCGGAGCTGAGCTGGCGACGACACAGATGCAGCCCCTAATCAACGGATCGCAGCTCTCTCTCTCTCCGCGGCCGGCCAAACGGCCGCGATCGGCTGTCCATGAGCCCTCCCTTCCCCCCCCCCCCCCCCGATCGGCGGCCGCGTGACCGACAGGTCAACCGCCGGCTCAGTGGACACGCCAGCGGCCTCTTTGTCAACGGTTCATCGCACAACCAGCGTGACAGGTTACAATGTTTCGCGAAGCTGCCGCTTAGCCCTTCATGCGGATCATGCGACAGCGCTGAGCCGACATTAGTCCGATGACATCGTTGGGAAGAGGGCGAAGGATGACCACGAACGTCTGCAGCATCCCCCCCCCCCCACCCCCCACCCACCACCCATCCGGCCAGCTCACGACTTATGGGCCCGCACGCCCGCCGCCATTACCGCCACCGGAATCCAAGTACCCCGGGTCTGATCCTGAGCCCGGACAGGTCTGAGTCACGATAGCTTCTTCGATATACTAGCCCACCATGACGCTGCCACCGCTGACACACTCGTCCCACCAGCTCGGCCTGAGAGCTCCGACCCTGCTGGCGTGCAATCGGCGCTCGCACACCAAGGCACGCCGAGCGGTGGCGCGCGCTTCGGCGCCGCGGCTGCCGGTGGCAGCAGTCCCCGCCCCGACTCACCTTTGCGTGCGGCCTTCGCCGGCGGCCGGGCCGGGTCGTCGCCGTCGCCGTCGGCGGCGTCGCGCGGCGAGCCGGCGTCCGGGCTGCGCACCGTCAGGTTGAGCGGCTCGTCCGAGTCGCCGCCGGCGCCGACGGCCGGCGGCGCGCGGAAGAAGCCGAACGCGTCGGGCCGGTGCAGGCCCAGGATGTTGCTGATGAAGAACGGCGTGTAGGAGGACGGCCCAGACGCCAGGTGAGCCGGCCACAACGGTCGCGTCGGCACCTGGCGGGATGGGCAGGTGCGGCGGCGGCAGCGGTGCGCCCACACCACCCCCCTCCGACGACGACTCGGACGTGGTGGTCATCCTGCCGGAGGGCGCAGCCGGTCAGACGGGACATATGCGTGACGTCACGGACGCGCATGGTCTGACGACCCACACGCACGGCCAACGGCCCGGCTGACGCGGCCAGCGCACGGCCAAAGGTCGCCAAAGCGTGGTGGATTACGCGAAAGTGTCCGTGATCACACGGCCACTCGCAGGAATGCAACTTGGGACGCGTTAAATACGTACATGCTTGGTACGTTCGCTCGCAGTTGGGTCCTGCAAGTCCGATCATCTTACTATCGCACGAGATGCTGGCAGCTGGCGGCGGCGGAGATCGCGCCGAGAACGGACGAGCCAATCCGCTCTATAAATGGCGAGGTCGTGCCACCTGAACACTTACACGGGTTCACCGCCGTCTGATCCGACGCGTCATGGCCCGAGACGTGGCCGTTTCAAGCTGATGCAACAGTCCAAAGTCACCCAAACTCACCTAGGTGACGCCCATCGCAGTGCCCTCCCAACGCCCTCATGTTGGCGGTCTTCTCAAGCACCAACATGGTTCGGTAGCGGCACACGGCGCACATCTGAATAGGCCAGCCATAGCGGCGGCGCGGCATGAACACAAAACACCGCCGCCCGTCATGCTCCATCAGCACAGCGTCGCGTGCGATCACCAAGGACTTGAGCCGCTAAAGGTGGAGTGCTTAGGACATGAGTCATCAAACGACCGCAAACGGCAAACAGTCCATCCAGGCTGACGTCACAAAGAGACGCGTCTGTGGCGCCGGTGAACGGCAGCCGGTCCAGTGATCACCAGACGCCGTCTGGCCCAGCTCAGCCTGTCCCAGCGATGACCAGACGCCGTCTTACCCAGCTCAGCCGGTCCCAGCGACCACCGGACGCCGTCTCGCCCAGCTCAGTCGGTCCCAGCGATGACCAGACGCCGTCTGACCCAGCTCAGTCGGTCCCGGCGATGACCAGACGCCGTCTGACCCAGCTCAGCCGGTCCCAGCGACCACCAGACGCCGTCTGACCCAGCTCAGCCAGTCCCGGCGATGACCAGACGCCGTCTGACCCAGCTCAGCCGGTCCCAGCGACCACCGGACGCCGTCTGGCCCAGCTCAGCCGGTCCCAGCGATCACCGGATGCCGTCTGACCCAGCTCAGTCGGTCCCAGCGGTCACCGGACGCCATCTGGCCCAGCTCAGCCGGTCTAGCGATCACCAGACGCCGTCTGGCCCAGCTCAGCGGGCCCTCAGCGTGTCATGGGACCCCGGCTGACCGAGACCGGGCCGCCGGCGCCGCCCGGGTCAGCGTCGCCGTCACAGACACGCCGTCCGTTCCGTGGCCACCCGGTCGGGTCAGCTCACCAGCCGGCCGTAAGCGGCTTACAGTGTGGACGCGCGGCGCCGCGCTGTGCAGAGTTTCCCATGGGACTGCCCGGTCGGCATCCGACCAGGCCGCTTTCTTCGGTCATTACACTGCCGCGTTTTTGAGCGGGGTGGCGCGGGCTGCGGACGGCGGCGCCGGCCGTGTTCTCACTCCAGCTGCGGCAAATGAGCGGCGGCCGGCTAATGCCCGGCCTGCACACCAAACACGGTGACTCACGCGGTGCAGAGTGCAATCTTGCAATGAACAGGCGCTGCCAGGATCCAGATGTGCCGGCAGGAGCGGGCTTCCGGCCCTGGCCGATCCGGGGCGGTCCGAGCCTAGCGGCCGCTCCGGACGGCCGTCACCCGTCCATGGACGCCCCATACGTCATGTGCTGAGCTCCGGGAGCCGTCAACGACCTCCTTCCAGAGCCAAACGACGCATCTGAAGACGATCAGCAGACAAAAACTGATTTCTCCGACGTCATTTCCCCGAGAAGGGCATCTGGGCCCAGACAGCGCGCCGATATGGGTCGCTATCCGCATGGCTGGGCCGAACGAACGCATCGCTCGCCTGCATATTTATGGCGGTGACACAACTTGTCACCGCCAACTTGACGGCGCCTGGAGCCAGACGCTGCAGGCTAGCAGCACGTTATCGGCGCCTGGCGGGCGACTTCCACCGCTGCGTAGCCGTGCTGGAAGGGGGGGGGGGGAGGGGGCGCCTTCGCGACTGCCGTCTGCCGGCAATACTGCCGGTCTCGGTCGGTGCGGACCGCGCGACGGCGGACTACACCAACAACAATGTTGCCACCGCCACCCGTGACGAGGCTCTCTGCCAGCCGGGGGGGCCGGCTCGGGCGCCTCGACTGCGATGGTGTCCCAGCTGCTGTCTCCCCCGGTACTCCCGCCCCAACTGCCGGCACGGCCCGTCCGCCCCAGTCTGGCATGCACCGACAGCCTCCGGTGCTGCCGCCGGCCGGGCAGGCTGGGCGTGACCTGCCTCACAACGCACGGTCGGCGGCACGGCTGAGGCGCGGTGGCGGCCGGCGGTGGGCGCCGCCGCCGGAGCGCGGCCCGGGCCCGGCGAGAGGCGACCGGGCCGGGCAGGAAGCGCGAGGCTGCAAACGTGCGGACGCTGACGGACCGATTACGACCGCTTCACCCGAAGTCGCTCGCAGCGAAGCGCTAGACCTGATTTGAAAGCGCTGTGAGTCAGAGAGGCGTACCAGGCAATGACATGGCACGAACGTGCTCGGCAGGAATGCAGGTAGAGCGTGATTTCCTGGAGTTTCCTTCCCGCGAACTTAGCCAACCGAGCCGCACGCTCCAGAGTCGGCCATTTAATGGAAATTGGCCGCGGAGGAAAACAAGGCGATGAACGCTGCGAGGCTGACGAGGGCCCAAACGAGGAAACTCATTGCCACAGCAAGAACGTTGACGCTGCAAGACGCAATCGTGGTGAACTACAATAGCATAGCCATGCCGGTGAGCAGGGGCAATTACCGCGGTCGGAAGCCGTAGCGAGCGGGCACGCTGGTCGGAGCCTCGGAGTCCGGAGCCGAGCAGCCGGCTCTCGAGGGAACGGCCCACCAGCAGGCCGTGCTGGCGGCAGCGCCGCGAGCAGTGCCGCCGAGCATCCCTCGAGTCGGCCGGCCGGCGCCTGGCGGGCTCATTCAGCTGTGCAGCGGCCGTGTCCGATGTCGAAACGCCGCGTTGGGTATTGGCCAACTTCTCGCTTCCTGGCGCCGGCCACCGCCGCGCCGTAGCGCCGACAAAGAGCGACGAAGAAAGCAGGACCGCGACCGGCCGACGCCACCCCGGAACACTGCGCCGTCGGCCGAGCGCTCCGACCGGCAGCACGCCGTCACCACAGCCGCGCCGCCGGCCCAGGCGCGCTCTAACGACCCGCGCCGTCGGATTCCTGTTAAAAACCGATTCGTCACCAGCGGCCGCGTCCGCGTTTGATTGGGGCGCGGCCAGCGAGCTGGCACGGCCCGCTTCTCGCCGCGCTCGCGCCCGCTCGACGCCATCATTAAGCGTCTCATAAAGTGAATGGTAACGACTGGCTCGCGTCCAACTCCTAATGGTTTTTGTGTTAGTTTAATGAGAGCGCGGTATCACGGGCGCTCCTCGCTAATGACTCACCCGACTTAGCGCTAATACAGCGCGGGCAGGCGGCGCCCGCGGCCGCCACCATATCGGGCTGGGGCGATCGTGCAGCGCGGCACGCCAGATGGCGCGCCGATAGAGGCCGCTTTGCGAGGCGTCTGCAGTGAGCCGCGGAGGCGAGCGGAAGTGGGCCGCTCGGGCCGAGCACGCGAGTCCCACTGCAATGGGCCGCCGCGCCGCCGCTGCCAGAACCCAAGACAACATCGGAGGCCCGGGATGACTGTGTAATTGGCGCACCGCCGGCGCGTTGGAATGCTAATAGAATCCGTCGTTTAATTAATGGGGCGATAGCGATCAGCGGTGCTTGAATGTACGCTAGGGGATACATGGACAGGGCGACGCGGGCCGGCGCGTCGCCGGGAGCCACGCGTCGTGAATAGGTCATTTGTAGGCGGGCGCGTCACGCGGGCGCGGCCATCCGGCACCGACGACGACGCACGTGACAAACAAGCCGGGTGAACTCCTGCCGAAGGGGGGGGGGGGTTCCTCCTGCCCGAGATGGGCTCCTCCTGCCCGAGGCGGGCTCCTGCCCAGCGCCAGCGACAGGCGGCGCGTCTCCTGGGGGCCGCGGAACGACTGGCTGCCGCCACGCTGGTGCCTTGGCTCTGCAGGGGACGCCCTCCTCGGCGCTGTCGCCGCCGCTGATGATGCGGCGCCTGGCTCGCCGCGCGCCGCTCGCGCTGCCAGCGCCCGGACAGATAACAGCCGGCCCAACCCCCGCAACACGTGGGCGGCGCGCCGGGACGGCCGTGGCCCGGCGCGCAGGGGAGCAGAGGCCCTAATTACGGCGCCGCCGGGCCGGGGAGAGAGAGCGCGGCGAAACAGAGCACCGCTCAGCGGCCGGCGCCTCGTCGACACACGCCCATATCAAAGGCAGCCGCCGTGCATTCGGTGGCGCTGCAAGTGGCACTGCAGTGCTCGTCGCCTGCAAACACCAGCGTGATGCAGCGCCTGACGGGGCGCCGGTCGCCGGCCTGAGCCATTTGGGCACGCTGCCAAAGCGCTGCGCGGCGCTCAGCACCTCCCGAAACGGCGACAACGGTCGGGCGGATGGCCTGTAACCCAGGTCAGAGGCTGCGCCCGCCACCCGCCGCCCGCCGCCGGGCGCCGGACGCCGGGCGCTGCACCCGCGGAGCGCACCCATCTGAAGTGACCCGGAAGTGACCGGTGTGCCGGCAGACCTTTCAACGCGTCCGACGCCATCGGTCGCTCCCAGCTCGCGCCATCAATCAATAGCCACCGCCACCGACGTGTAAACGCCCGCCGCTGATCAGGCATCTGCTCTGTCCGCCCGGCCAAACAAAGGGATCTGATGATCGGGGTGCCGCCGCCGGTGCGGCACCGACGTCACCCGACCGGAGCACGGCTGGTACACGTCAAGTGCCCTGCGCTCGATGAACGGCACACAGCGGCGGCACAGTTGCGTCAGCCGGCGCTGCGATGCACAGATCTCCGTGAGACCGCCTGTGCCCGGCGGCCGCGCGGTGGCAAGCCGTCCAGGCGGCAGGGCGCCGCCGCAGTCCGCGCCGGGCCGAAGCACCGCACCGAAACTCCACAATCATCTGTCGCAGCACGGCAACGATGCTCCACACTCACCTCTGTCGTAACACGGCAACGGCGTTTCACATTCATCTTTGTCGTGGCACCGGAGCTCCGTAGTCACTTCCGTCGCAGCGCATCCCTGACGCTTCACACTCACCTGTGTCGCAGCACATCACGGACGCTTCATGTTCACCTCTGTCGCAGCACATGACGGGCGCTTCACGTTCACCTCTGTCGCAGCACGTCACAGGCAATCCACGCTCACCTCTGTCGCAGCACATCACAGGCGATCCACACTCACCCCTGTCGCAGTACATCACCGACACTTCCACTCTCCTCTGTCGCACCACATCGCAGATGATCCACACTCACCTTTGTCGCAGCATATCGCAGACGATCCTCACTCACCCCTGTCGCACCACATCACGGGCGATCCACACTCACCTCTGTCGCAGCACATCATCAGCGATCCACGCTCACCTCTGTCGCAGCACATCACCAGCGAATCACACTCACCTCTGTCGCAGCACAGCACAGCACAGCACCTTCCGGCTGCTCGATATATCGGCCAACTGAGCGTCTGCAGCTCCCAGCGCGCACCGCACCCGACGACACTCTATTAGCGAATGACGACTCGTTTATCACATCTCAATTACGGAGTCGCTCGACGGCGCGGTTCACGTACGCGTGCCCCCGCCGCGGCCCCGTTAATTGGCAGGCGGGGAGCGGCGCCCTCTGCTGGGGTTATTAATGGTGGCAATTAGCGCCGATGCGGCGATAAGCGGGGCGAGCCTAGCGCCGCTCGGTCGACAGGAGGCGCGCGGTGGAGCCCGACTGATGGGGTCGTCTCGACGGCGGCCGGGCCGGCTGCGCGCGCCCCCCGCGCGGCCGGTAAACAAGGCACCGCAGCCGGGCGATCATCGCCGTCCGAGCCGAGCCGAGCCGGCTGCCGGGCCCCTGAGAACGGGCCGACCGCACCGCTGTCGGGCCGAATTTTTTAATTCCGCACCCACTTTCATCAGTGTCATTAGGATTATTGTAATCTGGGCGTTTATGTGCCTGGGAAAATTCCGCAAACGTCGGCATTCTTGCATGCAGTTGCAGGCTGGATCTTAAAGGTATGCCACCTTCACCACAGAAGAACATGCAAGGGCTGAATTGGACCGACCTGCGCTGCTGCAATCCTGTTCGTGATCGCTAAATGGGCTTAGACCGGCGAATCAGGAGCGTTGACCGATTATGCTGTTCGGACAAATGCGATTCGAGGTCGCACCCTCTCGTCACACAGGGTTAGCGCTAGCGCGAGCTTAATGACGGAGAAGAACGGCGGAAAGCCCAGTGGCATGCACCAGTGGGACGTGCGACGTCGGTCACGATGGTCATGCGCCGAGTTCGGTGTATACGAGGCTGGTGAAAGCCCAGGCTGTCAGCGCCGATTTTATCCCAAGTTGGGATGGAGTCATGAAGGCAAGACAGCGGAGCCCCTAGTTTGCAATGAGGCGAATGCCTTTATAATGCATTCACGGCGTGGGAAAATTGTCCTGACGGAAACTTAACGCCACAACTTTGCAACAGCTTCCATTAGAGCATTAGTTCTAATCGCAGGCGGCATGCCTTAGCTGTGTGGAGAGCGCTCATCCACCGCCATATGCCGTGCCAGAGGCTTGAGGCCGGCTACCGACCTGGACCGAGCCAGCTACTGACCGGGCCAGAAAGAGTCGGCCAGTTTTGTGTCGTTATAAATGTTAGAACTCACAAAAAAACAAGGCTCCATTGCGGTGATCACGAAGTCCCAGTCCAGGTCATGTTGTTCCCAGGCAGCGTCTTGCACATCCACATATGTCCTGGAGGTGGATCATAAGGCCAAATGCTTATGCAAAGCTAACAAAAGATGACAACCCGCCTTTATGTGTCTTTATATGCATCAGCCACATCATCTTCATCATCATGTTCATTATACCTGAGCTCGTTCATTGAACATGAGCTTGTTTGCAACTATTGCTATGCAATTTTAAAAGGAAAGGATTCCTCCAGACAACGCGATTTCTCTATTTCATAAATGCGCTCCTTAATACGTTATTATTCCATTATGTCGTGTAACGTTTCCGTGACGTTATGGTGCTGCCACGCTAGCCGTTCGAAAACGCCAGCCTGCGTTTATTAAAACATTGGCTCCGTTAAAAGGAGTGCCCCACATTTATATGGGGTTTTGAACTAAGACGGTCATCTTCAAACTTCGGTGCTGTTCACAATCCTGTCCTTAAGATTTAAGCCGCTATAGTTTCTGAGCCAGACTTCCGCGAACATGCGGAAAGGCATATCGGGTAGGGCATTTCAAAAACACCTTGGCATTCATGACGTCATAATGATGTCATTCAAGTCCTGCCATTCCATAAGCCATGCGGTGATCAACGCCAAAAAAATGTAATTGTCAAGGCGTTCATATCGGGCGTTTGCGAGCGCGATTTCCAGATGCAGCGGCCGTCAATTGGCCCTTAATCAATGTTGTGCGAGGTGGAGTGACGTAATCAAGCCATGGCGCACTGAGGATCATATTTGTTAAACAGAGAATTGTGCTGTCTAGCGCGGCCTGTTCCACTTCAAAAGCACACTACTAGCTATAATGAGCTTGTTTCATCATATCTGATGCTTGTTCCTATATCTCAAATGTGAACATTCTCTTTAAAGTGGGTGTTCCACATTCGTGCGTGGCTTTGAACTGAAATAGCGATCTTGAAGATCATTCAGTGCAGTTCAAAGCCCTGCCCCTCTTAAGACGCAACACGCCCTAGTTTCTGAGCTACACGCTTGCGAAGATGTGCAGAATATTTCGGGGAGACTATTTCAAGGTCAATCAGGCATCCGGGACGCCAAACCAACGTCATTCAAATCCTGCTATTACATTGGCCGTATCATATCCGCGATCCGCCATCAAGGCCAATAAAAGCACACTTGTGGAGCCGTTCAGATCTGGCGTTCGTAAGCACGATTTCCAGATAAAATGGCCTTCAATCGGCTCCCAATCAATTCTGTGCAAGGTACGATGACGTAATCAAACAATGACGTATTGAGGAGCATGTTAACTAAACAGAGATATAATTGGCATAAGTGAGCTTATTTCACCATGACCGCTGCTTGGTTCAATATCTTCGAATGTGGAGCATCCCCTTTAAGCGTAACCTACTGAACAGATACCGCGACGTGGTGCAAACAATCTAAAAGTACTGCCTGCCTCACTACGGGTGGATTACGGACTTCGCGCGGGTACGACGTTGCCAGCAGGTCCGATCGAACAAATAGATTCGTGAAATCATCACGGGCATTCAAACTGGAAAATGACCGAGAACGGGGCGTAGTTTCGCAAAGTGAGTTGGGAGGAGGGGCTGAAGAGCGAAAAGTGACTCAACGTACCTCGAAAAGCACCAGCAAGCAGGATCCTCTTCAGAGTTGGGCTTATCTCTTCTCGATGTTGTGGGGCAGCTGGCAATGTGGTGCTTCACCTAATTAAGTGTTCTGATTTACGTACACTGCAGAGGCGCAGCCAGGGCTTTGGCAACGGGTGGGGGAGGGGGGGGGGTAAATGATTGAAAAGGTCCCTTGATGGTGAAACCCCTTTTTCAAAAAGGGTCAAACAGTTGTAATAGCGGTGATAAAAATTATGTAGTGAAGTTTTCAACAGGCGCAGTCAAGGTTGGCTTGGCGCGGGCGCAAGCGCAAGCATAGGTAGTCGGGGCGTCATACATTTCAACTGCATGGTTTTTAGATTGATGATAAAAACGAACTAGCCTTTACAGCACCGCGAAGTGGTGCTGGAATCTGGTGGTGGAACTGAACGAGTACAGAAAGAATCTTTGTTTTTCGTGCTGCTATGGCTGTTAATCTGTGTAGAGGACGGCCTAAAACTTGTGTAAAAAAGATACACCCCAGTCTTATCTTTGAACGGTACGAATTCATTTTGAAAGACCTATGAAGCAACACTGCGCAAGCCCCCTTTCAGCTCCCGCCCCTAACTCGATTTTGATTCCATCCTCCACAACTTCGAGAACAGAAAAAATCTGGAGAGAAACAAACTTGTACAGAACGCTCAGTGTTGATGGGCACCCAATTGACATCCACAATATTTGAAAACCGTGCTCATGGACCCTAATTCTGAACGGCTCGACGATAATGTTATTCCTGGCCTTGAACTCCGCGCAGCCTACGGGGTGAAAGGATTTGAATGATGTTCCTACGGCATCATGCATGCCTAAATGACCCTGAAAAAGTCTGCACAAAGTAGCATGCACATCTTCGCGGGCGTGCAGCGCAGAAACTACAGTGGTTCAAAAAGGCATGCTTGTGAGCTGCACAGATTGATCCTAAAAATGGCGGTTTCATTTCAAAATCCCATAAAAATGTGATACAAACGTACTAAAACCCTTTAAAATTGCAGAAAGTTTCAGGTTTCAGCCGATGACCCCCCCCCCCCTGGCTTCCGCGCCTTCATCTGCTCCATGCACCCTCCTCCCTCCCTCCCCCCCCCCCCCACTTGCATTTTAACAAGTTTTGATCAGAGTTCAATCAACCTCTAAGGGTTTGGCTGCTACACACGAAACAAGGAGTAATACTCGATGGCACGTCTCGGTGGGAGCTAGTGGAGAGGTGGGTTCCATTGGGGTCGGTGTTGGGCCTTTTGCTCTTAATCATTTTTGTGTGTATGATATTAAGATAGGAACAGGGAGAAAGGTGCTAAAATTTGCTGATGATATAGCATTGGTAGGGGTTTAAAAAAAAAACCGATCAGGCGAACCAAATCGAACTTGACGTTAATAAATTAGTAGACTTGGCTTCTGTGTGACAGATGTCATTCGGTTATGATAAGAGTAAGGTAATGCATTTGGATAGTTTTGGCAGTCAGGGTATTAGCCACAAAATGGGAGACCGTGAGTTAGACCAGATCGAGGAGGAAACGACGCGCGACGTTTTCGGTGACGGAATGAAAATCACACCTAAAAAAACTAAAAACATACTGCTGAAATATGCGCCCTTGTCTTGTCTTTGAACGGTGCTGATTGATTTTGAAAAAAAAATTCGAAGGTTTTATCTAGCGATGGTCGTTCTCGCGCGTCCGGCGTCCACCGCCTAGTGTTAGTTGCAACGGCCAGCTCTGCTCGGTCTGCCGGAAAATGCAACCCTAACCATCATTGTTCTTGCCCCTAAGATTGGAAGCGCGCAGGCTCAATATCCCTTTATGTAATTTGTTTCTCTGGTCGCTTCTGCAACAGGAAGGCATCCTTACGTAAACATGGTCCATGCTTTTTAGTTTTGGCCGAATTTCTACGCACCGTGTTGACCACTGAGGAGACCGCTTCCCTTTTCCGGTCAAGGCGTCTCGTGGGTAGAACACTAGGGGAACATTATTAACAACAGCGGCATATCCCGAACATATCCCGGCCAGGGGTTGAAGGGCCATTAACTCCGTCCCTAGCGCAGGTGTCTACTGCCTACCATCCTGGCGATGCGGGAAGGGGTAACCTGGTCATCCGGATGTCCTTACAGATGCATCCTACATTGGTCCCCCCCCCCTTGACGCAGGAGGTCCTCTGACCCGGAAATTTGGCCCGGGATCAACACAGGGGCCTTCATTGACGCAAGGTCTTTTTCGCCGCAGTGGGTTTAATGATTGGAAAAGAGGCTGAAGTTCGGCTTAATGGACCCCTGGCTGAAATGGGATAGGGAGCCCCGTTCCGTACTGGCGTCCCAGGCTGACATAGCGCCCTTCCGTTGTGTCATTGTGGACTCACATTGTAAGCTCTCACATCCCCTCTCATTCCCAGAGGACCCCGACCTGCGCGGGATGCCCTCTGGCATTCGGAGTCCCATTTCACGTTGCTATTCTTTGTCCCTGTTCACCAAATGTTCCACTGGCCGACTCGGGCCTCCTTGCAGACATAGAAGCCTCTGTTAGGTACTTTGGGCCCTGATCGACATAGGCGCCCCCATTGTTTCAGCGGCCGCGAACCTTGCAAATATCGGGCACCGTCCTCGTCTATCCCTAATGGGAAATGGGCCCCAAGAATCAGAACAGCACGGATCCGACTGTTGGTACTGGTGGTGTCTGACCGATATAAAGACACTGATCGACTAAGGGGCCCTCCACCGGCGAAAAGAGCCCTCTGAATGGTATTTGAGGGCGCAGCACTGCGGGCCCCTTTAAAAAGGGTCTAGTCTTTTTGGTTTTTTAAAAGAACACCTCTGCAGGTATTTCAACCAAGCTATTGACATTGGCAGTAATAGAAAGTCTAGTTAAGGGTCCTTATAGTAATAATTCAATGAAATTGTTTTATCATCCATGGTATCGATGGTTGTATGCGCTGTACGGGTGCAAACACAGCACTTTTGGGGAAAAAATCGCACCAATCAACGGGTCCGAAACGACCAGTGCGTGTGACAAGCAATGTCGCATCCAAACCAAACTAAAAGCACGGGAAAAATCATGTTTATGCAGCCTGCTTGCGTAGGTCATTGCTTTGGTGTCAAATTTCCTCACTTCACGGCCAGAAAATAACATGACAACACATCATAGTGGCAGGAAAAACAAAGAAGCGTGTTCCCTTTACTATAGAAAAGACGCAACCGTGTAAAATTTGTCCTCGTTATGAGCAAGAAAGCCCTCGTGCTCCATGGTCGGAGACTCCAAGCACAATGGAATTCAATCAGTATAGAAAGTCTTGAAAGAGCACCGTCCGACATTACCAACATTACACTTACACTTAAGTGCTAAGTGTATTATCTGATTGGTTTTGACTTGGACAATTAAGGGCTAATTGCAAACCTTATTCGGTGTCAATGGTGTGAAATGCAGCTATAACTGAACCATTGTAGGGTGAGCCTTCGTGAGAACCAGATATGAACCAGTGAGGGGCCGATGACATGGAAATGCTGAAAGGATTAAGGCTTGTTTAATAACTGGACATGTTGGAACTAGTACAATATCAATGCTCACGCATGTCTGTTTTTTTCTTTATATTTGCAGGTGAAGAAATGGAAGTGCGCAGCTGGAACCAAAAAATGCTATAAAAGTTGTACTTTAGGTGTGAAGCCTCAGAACAACCTAAGATCAGATTATTGCCAACACATCATATGCATAAATGTGCCACTGCCATATGTTGACTACATATGATGGTGCGTCTAACTTTTAGAGAAATGTATTGTTGTCTTTTCGCCCAGCTTATGACCCTTTACAACATACAATACTGGCTACCACTGGCAGTGCATAATGACCAAAGGACTTACAGCATGCATCCTACATGTAGAGAGTTCCATGCAAATTGCCTAATTCTTTTTGTACGGAATGTGTCTATCATCTTGAAATAAACGTATTTTCATTATTATTCTATAGGGCAAGCTTCCATTATCTTACGAATATCGCAGATTGCTTCCATGAGTCTCTAGTATGACACCATGATTCGTATTGATTTCAAATATTGTCGTCTCTAATGAAAGTTGCGCATTAACACTAAAATTTGCATTGCTTTCATATTGAATATACCTATACTTACATAACCATCTCCATCTGCATTCAACTCTAGATGTTTTTTATCATTCCACAGCATGCAAATACGGCCAAGACTGGCGGTGAATGATCACCATGGGTGTCAATTCCTGAAAATGCTTGTGTGGTCCGAATCGTGGAAGTTGTCGTTAAGGAACAGGGCAAAAGAATTCCCGGATTGCGTGTCTGATGTTTTGGTTATCAGTTATATATATATATATATATATATATATATATATATATATATATAGTTGTGTTTGTGTTTGTGTGTGTTTGTGTGTGTGTGTGTGTGTGTGTGTGTGTGTGTGTGTGTGTGTGTGTGTGTGTGTGTGTGTGTGTGTGTGTGTGTGTGTGTGTGTGTGTGTGTGTGTGTGCATATTTTGCTTACATATCTTTTTGAAGCCGATGTGCGTAGCAGCAGCAATCATGCATGGAAGCCTAGCAGATTGCATCTGCTTCTTACAAAAGCACCTGTTTTGTAAAACTGAAGGGATGCAGTTGCAGGTCTCTCTTGCATGCTGAAAAATTGAATTGGTGTATAATTTACTATTTTCTGCTTGGGCAATTCTTTTGCAGCTATTCATCCGTTCACAAGAATAGAGTGCCCAATGCCCACAATACATGTGACTACCATGCCATGCTACCCATTTATATGCTGGTTTTCAATGCACCAAAATTTCATCGATAGGACGCATGCACATAGTGAATATTTATGTTAGCGAATTCATGCGAAATACTGATAATGCTTATTCCACGCAGCAAGTACAGAGCGTGGTGTTCAACCTTTCCGTATGCACACTTAAACATATGCTCTCCTGTTAAGCCTCCCTTTTCGCCGCTCTTTTCAATAAATACAAAATACAAATCAGCTACACGCCTGGGGGAAACTGCTCCAAGCTGTTGCGCCCCTTAAGGGAATGCTCCCTCACCTATCTTACTTCGAGTGTGTGTAAGTTTCCGGTCATAGTCACCGGTCACCGGTCAAGTCACCAGTCATATCAATGTCATGCGTAATGCAGGAGGATTGTAGCGGCATCTCTAGTTGAGCTGGCTTTTCAGTTACCATGCGATGATGCTTGTGTACGCATACTCGGCGCTCAACGAGCGTACTGACGCAGGGACGCAGCCAGAGTCTTGGTAATTGGGTGCTGGGGCACAGAGTTGACCAAGTCCTCCCACTGGGGAAAGTCTCCCGTTAAAAAGGGGACATCGGATATTGCCCTCTTGATTTCGAGGTGAGCCCTGCCCTTAAAAACCAGTAGTCACCAATAGTTACAACGCTGTTTCCATTTTAAAGTCAGTGAAGGAAGGAAGGAAGGAAACACACCGGTGCTATTCATTTTACAATGTTTCAGTGGACTCTCTTCAATCCGATAGCACGGCCTGCGTGCTATCGCAGGCTTGCAGTTGCAGGCTGCATCATAGCACAACTGCGCCGGATTTTTACGGTACCGATACCGTAAACGTAAATCTTAGATCGAAATAAGGTTGCAAATTTGCATTCACATCGGCCTGTTCTGGTCTCAGAATGCTTAACTTTGTTCAGAATCAAGTAGGGGAAGAATTACATAGCTCAGGCTTGGCCACCGCGCTCGCAAGTCTTATAACGAAAATCCCCGACACCCTGCGTTGCAGCCTTCCGGGGCTGTGTGGTGTCGGTCCTGCGTATAATAATAGGCGGCGGCCAACTGACCATCGAAAACAACAACGTTTCTAAGGAAGTACCTTTGAACGCTTTAGGATGTCAACTGGAACGCTTGGAAGGCGCTCCGCGAGTACATTTCGCCTGAGAGCCTTCTTTTCGGTACCGGCAACCTGCGTGACAAAGGGCTTTCCATTATCGCGCTGTGGACTCGCGTCGTTAACTTTTGTCTCCACATTCATTGTCAGAGGGCCTCGGCCAACGCAAGAGGCCCCTGGCTTTCGGGGTCCCGTCCCTGCCTCTGCCCAGCAGAAGTTGTCTTGGCCACTTGAGGCCCCCTGCAAACATTGAGCCCTCTATAAGGCACTGTGGTCCTCTGACCCACAATGAAGCCCTCAGGGTCTTGACCGATGCAAACCGCGGGTTCCGACCTTGTCCCTGCTCGGGAAATGGGTCCCCAGGGCTCAGACCAACGCGGAACCGACTGTACGGTGTTGGTGGTCCATGACCGAAATAGAGACCCGCAATGTTTCAGGTGTCCTCAATGGGTGCAAGAAGCCCTCTTACTGATGACAGGATGCTTCCCGGATTAGACCCAATTTCCTCTTAGTGACATTATGGGGCTGGAGGTAACCAAAACAGACTAGAAAAAGACAGACCTGGTCTAAGAAGTTTACTTGATCTGTGTTGGCGAAAGATGTTATCGTCGGGCATTATTATAATTTTGTTTGGCGTCGATCGTCGAAACCGGGTTTCGAAAATCGACGTAGAGTCCTTGTTATGTGGCTTCAGACGTTGTTGGGCATGTACGGCTCCAGGAGCAAAGAGTGTTAGTTGATTTGCGCGGCTTATAATGTCTGCCATAGAAATCCCCGCTGATTGCCGCAGGGCGGGTGCAGATGCATTATTCCCTTTACGGCAATGCCTATTCCATTTAGGCATTAGGCAACACACGGCTGGTAGGTGGCGGTCATGGTCGGGCGATCACCGCTATCGGCTTAAGGGGCTGGTGTCGATCGTCAGGCTTTTGCAACTGTTTTATGGAATATTCATGTGAAGTTTCATCGAGCATTCATAAACATTTCACTGTTTCCTCCGAATGTAGACGGCTAATAGCTTTATCACGCTTTGTTTCCAGTTTTCCGATAAGACGTCGCAGCAGAACAGCGCAACTAGCTACGGTCCGTATAACTTAAACACCGCTGAATAATGCCAAAACACTCCGAAAATAGCACCAATCTAGAACATTGTCACAGCATACAAGAAAAAACTTCAGGTACGCTAAACTGAACTTGATATCGTAGTTTCCAGCTGCTTTTGGTTCTTTGATTTGTGAACCAATTATTAGAAGCCTTATTTAAATTTAATACCATTTCGAGCATCTATATGTAATGTCCTACATGAACCTGGGCTCCAGAAGGTTGGGGAGGGGGGGGCCAAACTCTCCATTGGGGAGGGGGGCAGATTGACTATTTGGGCTGCCAGTGGCCCACCCAAAAGAACACAAATTGGCACCCGTGCCAATAACCAATAACTTGTCAATGAATGGAAATAAATTCAGCGTACTGGTACAATCCCTAAACCACAAACAATCTGGGAACGAGCGGATTTAGCCACGACAAAAGTATTCAAAAAACAGATAACTCCTCTGATAATTATCTACAGAAGTTTCCTTGTTTCGACAGTTCGACAGTTTCGACAGAAGTTCGACAGGTCCTAAAATTATCTTCCACTTTCGTCATGGGTGCCCATGTATAGTGAAAGGACATAGCCAGGCAAGCGCAAAGAAAAATATTTACTGTCTTGAGCAGGTTCTGAAAATTATCCGAAATTCGTCCCCAGCCTGTGCAAATTATCTTCGACAATTTTCCGTGCTCGCAAAGCAGAATGTCATTCCGAAAAACATCAAACGTTCAGGGTGATTATCCGAGATTAGCTGCCTGCCGAACGCCACGTGCACTTCAAACTCGACATGCAAATACAAATGCGCCCAAGATCGAATAATTGTCCGGACTATTATGCTCGTTTGGGGCTTAAGACTACACAAGCTAACACACCAGATGAGGACGACAGTCGGAACAATTATTCCATTCGCGATGCTAATGTCTCCCTCAGTCCTTCTGGTAAAGCTGAAGGCAAATGTCGTTTACACAATGGTCGCAGTCAAGGTGTTCGAAATTTGCTGTTAGTGCTAATGAGCTCCCTTATCTGAAGAGCATTTGCTGACATTAATGATGCGTTCGCGATATGAGCGGTGAATGAGTGGTGAAAAACGTTTTAGGGTCATCCGATAACTTTGTGCTGCCAGCAAAAACTTGGGGCACTTGAAATATCTGGTCAATGGAAGCAAATCCATAAAACAAAGGATACCAACCGGTGTAAATCGAGATTCCTTACAATCCGACGTGAACAATAGAAAATCCCAATGCGACTAGACACACTCCCTTTAATACAACCTCGGGACAGCCCTTTGGGCCCTCCTAAAACAATGCCCTTGGCCGACTCCGGGTCCTGATCTTCGCTCCTGATGGGGCCGTGGGACCCCTCGTCGGGCCCCTCGAACAATGCAGTTGGCAGATTTGGGATCGATTGCCAACACAGGGCTCCCTGTTAGGCACTCTAGGCACCGGGCCGATGCAGCGGGCCCTTGCTCACTCAGGGGGCCCAGCCTATGTAAATCGCGGGCGCCGGCCTTGTCTCTGCTTGGAAAATAGGCCGTCAGGCCCGGGCCGACACGGAGTCATCTGTTCCGCGCAAGTGGTGCCTGACCGACAAAGAGGCACTCTGACTCAGCGGGCCCGTTGAGCACAAAGGGCCCTCTGACAAACATTTGCCAGACATTCAAATTGGACCATTGATCGTCTGTTTCGAGTGGACCTTAGGGTCCCTTGGAACCTAGGGGGTGTGGGCCTGCCCCCAACCCCTAGATGCCTGCGTGCACACCCCTGTGTCCCCCTACCTGCACCACTGGCCCAAGCAGCTGGTAGGAGAGGTGGAGTAGCTGATTCGGTGGACGGTATCTGTTGACATTCGTTTCAACTTGACGAAAAGTGTGCAAGCTCAATGAGAGGAACATTTCGTATTCACCCAAAATGTGTCTTGGATGTTGATTTCTTTCGGTATGACCAACTGCTACTATTCATTTCAGCGTTATTTTTCCAGCGTATCATCTTTTAATGGTTGGAGGTCACAGCAACCGTCGTGGCGTAGGCCATAACGTCATTTCGTCAAAGTCACCTAACCACTGCAGTGGCTTCTTCGTCGAGAACGTTCGTGAAAGGAGAGGCCTTAAAGTGCCCTCCACCCCAACCGGCGGTGTCATGCTGACGAAGTGTGTCTACGACTAAACCCTATCACCTTGGGTGCTTGACATGCCGTAAGGTGGCGGGCACTGTGCCGTGCAGTTCTCCCCGCGCTGGCTCCTGTCCTAAACTCACCATGATCCATCACCTTCATTTGCAATGTAGAAGACCACGTCTGACACCATTCACATGCGGTCACCCTCCAACCTGTAGTCGCATCCGTTTGACTGCAGGCGAGTACACGACGCCTCTAGAAAAATCCCCTCCACGTGGGGCGCGGGCACGCCTCTTCCGATTGCGGCCACCTGTGGAAATCACCCAACCGCACCCGAACGGAGTACTCCGGAGGTTCCGAAGGCCACCGCGAAACCGCGCGTGAGGAGCTCGTGGGGCGCCCACGGATCTGCGGCTGTGAGCGGAGTGCTGCTCTTCTGACACATTTCCCTTAGGGCAACAAGACATGTTACGGAAAGGGGTGAAACGCGAGCTGCAAATGAATATTGCCCGCTCACTCCTTGGCATTACGTTGAACTCAGGCGCGGTGGCAAATCAACCCTGACGCCATTCAGCCCTGGATCGCGCCACAGAAATAACGAAGGCGGCGGCGCTCTTCCTGGCATAATGATTTCACCGCATCCAGATGTATAACATAACAACACCGGCAGTCAAGGCAACTGCAGCCACCGGAAGTGCTTTTGCGGAAACAGCTTAGCTACTAAAGTCGTCACATTTTGATATTTGGAATACCCGTTACTGCTCCGCAACCAAATTTGAAAACCCGCACCCGCCCCCGCAAGGCAAGTGCTCGAAAATAGCCCGCATTGGCCCGCTAACCTGATTAGCACTCGAGGTACATTCAGTTAGTCATATAATACCATTACTTCCAAGACAAAACTATGTAATAAATCTATAAACATATTCGTCCCATCTGTTTTGCTTTCGTCGCGGCTTAATCAAGAAAATCTCCTTAAATTTCAGGTACAAATACTTGGCCTTATGGTAACGTAGGGGCAACCACGAAAATATAGAAATCTACAAACATATATGCATCCACCTTGTTTTCACAACCTAACACTGAGTGAAAATAATCCATTTAATTCATTTCAAAATATAGAGCCATTTTGAAGAGCCTGCTGAAGAACCAACGCATGTAGTAGTTCCCTTGGTCGTAGGTGCAATGTCCAAGACAAAATTCTCTTGGCCCTTCCGGATGCTCTTCAAAAGGAGCCAACAATATGTACCTTGCATAGGAAGAAATTGAAAAACACCAACCAGCATCATAATGAGAGAAACTAAGACTGAATTTGCATTTACCTGGATTCATATGATGACTTTTCATCTCCATATACGCATATGGGCATGCAAATAAAAATATTATATTCGAAGACCAGAAGTAGTTGAAACTTTGAACTGGCCAAATTGTTAACTGCACAAGGAAATAGTGGCATATACAATGAAAAATTGATAGCCTCACACATAGCCAAATGTTATGCAAGGAAATTCAACAGTAACAATGTCCATGGCCAACAAGCACCGGAACCAAATCACTGCCTATTCCGTGGACAGAAGTGAGTACCTAAATGATGGCTGAATACGTTTGCCAGTTTCCAAAAGCGAGGCGTAGAGTTTCACAGCAGAACTGTCCTTCTAATATTGCATTTATGCTCTAAATGCCCTAAATGTGGATGTGGACAGAATCCCGACCAGCCTCGGTATCGTCATGCCACATGGCAAGTAACGGAAGATAAGCGTAGTACTTGGTGAAAGACGAGTGCGAGATAATTGATCCCATGTCTCACCCCTGGACAGCTGATGATCCATCCAAATGCGACTAACAAGTACGAGCTCCTTCATACGCCACGTAAAGACTATCTTGTGCATCCGAGCTACTTGGAAAGCTGAGGCTTGACGACATATCTTGGGACCAACTGACCAATCTTTGGCAAACTCCGTGCGCCGACTTTGTCCCTCAATGCCTCTGGTTGAAACTGTGCTGGGATTGCTGGGATGGTTTGGTGGGCAGTGTTTTCCCGTCGTTTTCCCTTCGGCCTAATGCCAATCACCATATGCGTATATATTTGTATATATATATATATATATATATATATATATATATATATATATATATATATATATATGCAAAGTTACAGAATTTGCGGATAACATCTGAGCTGCAGAAAACTGGATTTGTTCGCTGTTATGAATTACGCGAAAATTTTTCAAGTCAGTCCAGACATTGAGTTGTGTTTGTTGTTTGAAAACATCCCATGTAGTTGCGTCTATCAGATCTCCCTACAAATCATAATGTGCTTGCATGTGACCTGTGATCTCTGTGAGCTGTGATCTATTTGGCAAATGGCGCGCAAAAGGAAGATGTATAGTTTTGAAAACCTGCTTTGGGCGGGTTGAACAGGGATAATTGACTCAGCTTGTTTTGCTGTTGTTTATTGCTGGAGCTGGAGCCTATTAATTGAAAAAGAAACTACACCCATAGCATAATCTACCATTGTCCACTTATGTGGGGCTGTCTCAGGATAGTTATTGCTCTTGGGTTTAAATTTCCGCCCTGTCGTGATTTATAGTCAACCAATTTGCTCTTTATGGCTATTTTACTGGGAGCACAGTTGCCCGTTTTGCTACGTTCCGTCACCAATCCCTCTTTTTGCTGCTGATATTTTTCTCGCTTTTTTGTGTTGGTGAAATTGTTCATATGAACAGTCCCTTTTAAATGAACGCAAGAAAAACACCGCGACTTGCCTTTGATTAGCGACACATATTTCGAATGTGTTGTGTAAAAAGCCAAGTTCCCATTACAGTGCTTGCAAAGCTGACTGTTCCAATATCGTTTCACTCTTCCGTAAGGTTCAAAAGATCTTTGTAAAGCTGACCTTGCTTTTACTCCGATTGCGCACTTATCCGGTTGCGTTCTTCCTTACTCTGTCTCTGTTCATGCAATCTTCAGAAATACCATCACCCTGAGTCTCTCCAGGCGCGTCGGTACGTAAGCTATGTCAAGGCATCGCACAAGCTGATTCGCTGTCATCGTCACTCTTGTCATTCTTCTGTCACTCTTCTGCTGCAAGGCTCTCCACTAGATGATAATAAAAATACGGCATAACTCCGTTGCTCGCAAATTCACTGCTCGGCCAATGTGTGTGTGGTGGGGGATATCAAAGGCATGTGACAGCTCTATCGTGGGCATGCCGATGTTTTCCTAGTGCTCATAGCATGTATTTGTTCTAACGCGCGTCCGGGTGGCCGGTTGGATATCCTTCGTTCGGGTGGGGGTCAATTTGATCCCCCTGAGATCTCAGGAACTTAGAGAGTTAGAGACACCAAATTCACAGAGTGTATTGGCCCGTACCTGAACTCCCTCAGACCAAAATTTGGGATTCTTAGATCTTGACCTAAGGGCCAAATAAGGTCAAACAATGCCAATCTCCAGATTGGTCTGCAAAGTGCCCCCGGAACCTAGATACCTGTTCTAAACAAGGGTCACATGATCCTTTACGATCAGTGACCTTGTTCGACCCTTCGAAGGTCATGGTGACCGAAATCATACAAGACTGCTTTGAGGTTTGCACTTGAATGGGCGGCAAAGATTACGCTAGTCATTTTGTTCCCAAAAACAAGATGTTTACCTAGGTCGTTTTTGGTCAGTTACCTATTCTAGCCTTTTAGAAGTGTATGAAAAATGTATAATACGGTTCCTGTCATCAATATATTTGAAATGGGCACCAGAAACTACCCCATGCAGCAAGCCTTAGAGCAATAAAACAGATTGGCTTTGACCTTGGCCTGACCTTCAAAACTGACCTTAGGTTAAAAAAATTGTTCATTCAATCGTTGTGTTGCCGAAAAAAGTATCTCAGAGATGTACAGTCTCATCTAGTACTCCGCTGTTGCATTAGATTGAGCTATTCCCTAGAAAATGACTTCGCTGAATCCATGGCCTTACTTTGACTTGCCGTAGGTCAGCGACCTTATAAAGTGCATCTAAATTTTTAATATCAAATGATCTGCTATTCAATTGTCTATAGCTTTGCAAAATTTGGCGCAGATGCGCCGCGCCGTTCGAAAACCATTCCGGAAAAACTTCGGGGGGGGGGCAATTTGGCGCCCCACTCGAGCGCGTGTTACGCTCTCAGCAGCCTGCCAAAGGCCAATGTGGTTAAAGGAACTGGTATGATCTAGCTGGGTTTTCCTACTTGAGGCATGAAGTTCATGGCAAAGCTATCGCTTGCTTTACGACGTCAACTTAATGACCGATGCTACGCCTTCATAAGATAAGGGCCCAGTGCGTTGTAACAACCCAAAAAAGCTGCTCGATTCTCCTACTACTTCAAATGAATCATTCTTTTTTTTAAAAAGGACACGTATTGGTGGAGTAATACAAAAAACATCGGACCAGTAACTATTTAGCTTGATGCGGCGAAAATGTAAAAACATCAACCGCATAGAAGTGTACCTTGAATTAGAGCACGTACCATGCAAATGCTATTTTTGAAATGCCTCCCGCGTGTGTTTCGTAGGAATACGATTACAATCAAGCTTCTAAAACGGTGTTATGTGCGACTGCACGTTTATAGTGAAATTATTGTCTTTAAAGTATTCATCGAACTGGTCGAAGCGTGGAAAACCGGATGATCTGTGGTAATTTTCTATATCCACTCACCGAAAATGACAAGCGCACCGTACAAAGCCTCGGATAAGCGACCAAGGGCATACACGCTGTATGCACCGTGGTGAACAACCAACGCACACACACACGCACACACACGCACACACACACACACACACACACACACACACACACACACACACACACACACACACACACACACACACACACACACACACACACACACACACACACACACACTATATATATATATATATATATATATATATATATATATATATATATATATATATATATATATGCCAGCTAAGATTTCGCTCGTTGAAAGGGTGACCAGTAATAGGGACGAATTTTCATGAAGTTCGTGGGTGGCCAAAACTAGATGACCTCAACACAAAGAGGAAATATTCGTTCATGGTCCCCTTAAAGGAGCTGCAGTTGTTCCTCAGGTCGGCTCTCCAGCTGACACAGTCCCGCCGTGATCAGCGATAGACCCCGCCGATCACAGGAGCGCTTGTGAGCTGAAACACGTGCTGAGCTCGAGTGCCGCTTCCCCGGTGAGTTCGGTCTCAATGCGGCTGAAGACTCTCCCGAACGACGCACCACTCGGCGTGCTATTTGAACGGCGTCTGCCGCAGCTCCAGTCGTGATTAACGGCCGCTGCCAGCTGCGACGATCGCTCCCGGCAGGCCGCCCGGGCGGCGGGGGAAGGGAGGGGGCGAGTGTATCTCCGCCGTCCGCGGCTGCGTCACTGGACGCCGGCTCTCCGCTCAGGCCTGCCAGATCGCGCACGGTTCTGCAGACGCCCATCTGCAGCCGCGGGGCTAATCAGCGGACTGTTGCCGACCGCCAGCTGTCCACGGGTACTTTGAGCAAGTCACGTGTCAAGATTCGCCCGAGCACGGCTCGGACGTGTCGGTGAAAAATGAACGATCCGTCCTCCCTGGACTCAGCCCGTGTCTCCGTGTCCAACCGCGTCCTGGCCAGTGCCCTGCGCGTGTGTGAAGTTCGCTGTCAGGACAATATGGCACCGCATTTTCTGGGAGCGCCGCTGAGCGTATCGGAGCATCTCGTCGCGCCTCAGACCTCCTTCTTCACGGACGAGCGCCTCCTGTCCTGGAAATCCCGGACCACATGGCCGGCTGTTATCGGCCCTGCAGCAGCGCTCTCCATACCGCCCGCTCGGCTCGGCCGGGCCGGGCTGGCCGCCACCACGGCTGGGTCGCGCCGCGCCGCCGCGGCTGCAGCGGCCGTATCTCCCCGTGCCGCTGAATGAAGGTCAGCACCTGATGAGCGCGGGAGGAGGCGGCCACGGGCCGCGGCGCCCGCCAGGTTAAGCGGACAGCGCCGGGCTCGGCCAGCAAAAGACGGCCGGCCACTGCGCCGCGTCCGGTTGCCGGCGTTAAAGAGTGGCGCAGCCAGGTCGCCGCTCCCGGAAGTGACTGTTTGCTAATCTGCTGGGCCCCGTCACGTGATACCTCTGCCACTCATGGCGAGCGGCTCGCGGTCGCGGCGCCCGCTGCAGCGCCGCGCGCTGCACAGCGCCGCCCAGCGGCCGTGCCCTGTTTACTCGGGTGATAACGAGAGACGCACATACTTGAAACGCGGTCGCGCCGGATTCCCAATGGCAGCAGAAACAATTCGTCGGCGTTGCCAACGCGATCAATGGGATGGGATGGCCGGGTGCGGTGATGTGAAACGGGCTCGAACAGGGATCGTCCCACAAACCAGCGAGCAGTCCATTGTGAAATATGGCGTGCATATTTTGAGAACAGGTATCCAATTCCACCAGCTGTTAACGTACCTCAGTAGGCTTGCGCCCAACACGCCGTATCGAACGGGTTTGCATGAACCGGTGCATACGCTACTCCCACACCTCCTGCGGCGTGGAGCGAACATGATAACAGACGTGATTGTCATCTCCGTGCGGGCTCATGAAAGAAATCAAGCGGAAGGCGCGTGACACTTCTGAAACTCGTCCCAATAGTCCGCATCCTGGGGTTGGATATATTCTGTCCTGGGTCCAACAGACAGGTGTGCAGTGATCTTTAGTGATGACCGGCAGCAGTGTTAGGGAAGGACGCAAATATCCTGGGCTGATATTGATCACGCTAAGCGTAGCATGTGCACTGCCAGGCCTATGCAGTTGTCATGGCATATTTGCTGGCGCCGCAGCGTACTGTTTTGGAGATCCGGTTCCGTACAAAGGCCATACGCTGCTGGCTTCACGTCTCTTCCTGCTCCGGCTGCCGATTTTTGACATCAGTCCTTTAAGAGCTCTGAAACGGATGCATCCACAGTTTGCATACGTGGTAGTCCGCATATGTGTCCACGGTAGCTCGTGGTAGTCCGCGTACATAGAACCGCATTTGTCAGTACGATTATTCGTTTTCTCCTCCGCGAGGACAGTTTTGAATCATGTTGCTGAGACGTCTGGCTTGTGGGATCATGATCATGATCTGGACCGTGTCCTTCAGTGGTTTTGTGGCTTGAAAATTGTATATTTGTCATGCTTATGAATGGGCAGGTGAAATGTATATTTCAACATTGCAGAAAAACGCTCGTTTGATCAAACAGCTTGCAAATGCTTTCCGAGGAAATCTTCAAATGAATTTTGCTACTTGCTGATGAAGACTTGGTGACAGTACGATCAGCGGCTGCAAAGGTCAAAAGCGTTGCTTGTCAAAAACATCACTGGTTGGGCTGAATTCTAAGCCACTGATTACTAAGGTGCTTTTCCTGAGCTGATCGCACGGCTATAAAGCGCTGGATTTCAGAACACAGCAGACCGATGACACCGCAAAGGCGTAGATGAGCGGTCATGGGTTGTAAAACTCCCTGCACTTAAGACTAATTGACGTAAGCACCTATTGTTCCAGCTTGAATACTCATTTGTGACCGCTTAAATGCACAGATTTTCGATGGGCCCCACTGCAATGCATGGGTCACTGAAATAGACTTGATAAGTCTTCCTGTGCTTTCCGCGCTAACATCTAAATGGATTGGAGGGCCCGTAAAATGTTTGGAGTTGCATGCGTTGCAAGTTGGGCCATACTCTCTTGACTAATTTGGACATATGGTATATTCATTTTCGATAAGGGTTTTTCTTTTCGCGCAGAAACTGATATAAGAAAATTTAAGCTGAGCGCTGTCCGTAGCCCGTGTGAGGCAGCCTAATCCTGTGTATTCTGGCGCGGCTGAATCATATGGCAAAGTGTTACTGATATTGCAGCCTTGTAGTCCAAACCGTTACGGCCGAAGACCAAGCGCAAAAGTTACTTTAGTTGAATTTCAAGATCTGTTTGGGACGGAAGGCCTATTTTTGCCAACTGTTTTTTTTTCTCGCGCTGGGAAAATAAAACCAATATGCCTTGTTCGGCGTGGGACGAACAAGGATGTGTTATTGGTGACAGTTGTCAGCTGTTATGAAGTATAGTTATAGAGCACGGCCCCCCCCCCCAAAAAAAAAACTGACTAAACGGAGCCGGACGCGTTCGCCAACCAACACTAGAGTACATCAGGGATGAGGGCAATCCACGGATTGTAGATCAATTCTCGGGCTGGATTGGATCGGATCAGAAATTTTCCCCTAAAGGATCAGATTTATTCTTAGAACATGGATAAGGATTGGACCGGATTCTCAAATTTGCTCGCTCACACGGATTGAAGAGATTGAAAACCACGTAAGTTGTTCAGTGCATTCGCAAGCAACATTATTCATATAGATAAGACAGTAGTAATAGCCTTATTCCTCGGAGAAAAACCAGAAGAATGGAAATGTAAATGGGTTTATATCTCAGCAACATGCCTTCATCGAAACAATAGTAGAAGTAAACTCAAAATTGCCTGCCAATTATCTTTTTCGATTTTTTCAGTTTTTTTTTTAAACAGCAAGTTACAGTTTTTACAGGACACCAATATTAAATTAAACTTTATTAAAATTAAATTGAATTAAATAAAAAAATTAAAAGGGATTAAGCAAAGAGCGATTGCCAGCCATTAGCATGACGCAGTGTATATCTAGGAATTAGAATGCACGAAAATGCGTGTACATGCAAACGAATTCAAGTAAACAGGCATCACGCATCACGCTTCGCTTA
Source organism: Pollicipes pollicipes (assembly GCF_011947565.3). Lineage (NCBI taxonomy): Eukaryota > Metazoa > Arthropoda > Thecostraca > Pollicipedomorpha > Pollicipedidae > Pollicipes > Pollicipes pollicipes. The sequence goes on along the minus strand of NW_023597054.1, from coordinate 59,728,228 downwards.
TACATGCGAGCGAGTTGAAGTATCGGCATCGGCAGGCAATTTTGAATTCACTTTTGCTATGTTCCGCTAAAGGCATGTGGCCGAAATGACAACCAATCTATTTCTCCATTCTGCTGTTTTTTCCGAGGAATAAGGCTAGTACCGCTGTCTTATCTCGATTGAAAACCAATTGGAAGGAAATTGTCACCAAATGTCCCTGAAATGCTCGATGGAGACATGAACTCAAAAAGTACCTTTAAACCAATAAAATCGGGATGTTTGGATTTGAAGCAATGCCTACACATGCCACGTAGCACGTATAAGGCTGAGTTATGCAATGCATAACTCAGTCACAAATTTCACAAACAAAGTCCCTGATGAACAGATCACATCGACAACTTGATATGCGTGAGCGATACTCAGATATTCTGGCATGGAAAGCTAGAGCTCTCATTCCTTCCAAAATAGTTAAATGTCTACTAATCTACCCTTATCAACACTTAACCACCATTATTCCTGGCCTTGCCGGCAATCCCCGTTAACCACAGTGAGTGACGTTGCACCTCAGAGTTGGAAAACTGGGCAGGAGCATGTTTTGTTGGTAGAGATCACACCATAGAAAATTGAAATCCAAGCTCCTCTCTGAGAATTTTTTAAAATGACCAACTCCTTGGCGACACTTTAGTTTTTGTTTACCTAGTCAAACAAGCAGGCCTCGGTGCGGGGAAACCACCATTGCAAAATTCATGTCTTTTAGGCTTGAAAACGACGATTGAAACTGGTCATATGTGATAATATTTTATTTGGACAGCACCTAAACAAAATTCCATGGTAGGGTGGTTATTGTAATATGCTGTGTTGATGTCATTTGTTATTGTGATATGCTGTATGCATCAACTTTTGTTGATATACACAGCATATGAATAGAAAAACAGCAATGATTGGCTGCATATATCAACTTTTGTTGACATACACAGCACATGAAAGTAGAGTGTTTGAAGTCAAATAATTTTCGATTTCAAGAGTGCTCTTGCCTGACGGGTAGGGCCACAAATAAAGCGAGAGAGTGCTGCTCTTGGGGCAAGACTTCGGCTGGCTAATGCATCTCATTGACATCTTTCCCATGCCTTGTCAATGAGGAAGGCTGGAAAGCTGGCTGGAAAGCTGCACCCTGGAGGTAATACATCCTTGAAAATACCATTGAAAAATGTCCTGAGAAATGAACTAAGGATGCTAATCTCAAGAATATTTTTAGGTTCAACCTTTGGAAAATGTTGTGGATGTGTCCCAAGTGGTCTAACTTTTGTGATAGGTCATATGCTGGAGCACGTTAGGTCAGAACACGAAATCAGGGATGGAACCTGACCCATTTGGTCAAAGATCTAGGATGGCTCCAGGCTTAACATTTTGCTGACATCTTTGCTGTGCTTGCAAGATGATTGATTGCCTGAAAACAATTTCCGCCAGGAAGATTGAGTTGGTTTCCCATTAAAAACAAGCTATATCATGTGCGGTGACGAGGTGCCTTAATTCATGCAAGAAGTGCATTATTTGGTAAAATTTTATTGCAGAGCATCGATACCTAAATCGATATGCCATGGTAGGATGGTGCATGTGAGGCATAATGGGAAGGGAGTCTGCCGCACTTACTTTTTTAGTGACGCAAATATTAGGTTGCCCCTGAACTATTTCTCTTATTTGGCATCAATATAGGGTGATGGCTGACAGGAGGGCAACAGTTTAACTTCCCCAAAAGTTTATAGCATATAGAATGTACTTGAACACAAAAATCATTAAGTAAGTAAAATTAGTGAGTAAGAAGATAGTTAAATTAGTAATAAGTAAAAACGTGAAAAAGTAGTGCAATGATTAGTAAGCTGATCAAGTTACATCTGGCTTTCTTTTTCTGGCTGTAAGTTGTGTCTTTAATATCGCCCTGATAGCGGGAGAGGGGATGCAACCCCTCGATGATTTTCGTGAGCATACCTGCCTGGCATGTTTTGCAATCGCACTCAAATTTCAGCAGTTCAAGGTTATTTATAACGCCTGTTTTAAAAACAGAAACGTGTTCCTAGATTTTGTGGTTCCGGAGCAGTAGCGGTTTTTGAGGAACACTGCGCGGCGATCTATACGGCAGACGCGGGGCAGCGACCAACAATGTCACGGAACGCGGGTAGGAAGCCTACACTGTTGCATTAATGGAGCCATGTGTCATAAAGTTGTCCCCGAAACACATAAACATGCACCATTGTACTCAGAACTAAACAAGGACCACGCCTGTCAAGTTTTGCGTCCCCACAAGGCGTAGTCTCGTAGATATGATATAAAGTTGAAAAGTTCGATTTTCTGGAAAATTCGACCTTTGATCTGCTACAATGGGGACAATTAATAAACTTAGCAACATGCAAACTAGCACAGACTGTGAGATCTGGTTGGGACCAATCCACTGGTGTTTTTCGCTAAGCTCTATATTAGTTTGAAAACGCCAGAGAGTGGGGTCACATCACCCCCCCCCCCCCCCTTCCTTATCAGTCCGTGTTATGAAAAACGGCGAATTAGGGCGAGGGTTAAGGAAACAGGTCAGATCGTTTGTCATTTGTGAGAGACAGGCATAAGCTTTTTGACCTCTGGATAATGACCTGTTCAACTTGACCTGGCCGTGACCCGCTTCACTCTTGAGAAAGGACACCGCACCTGGGTAAGGTCCCGCATGTCGGTAGCGTAGCTCGAATTCTCAGCGGGGTTGGGGTGATCGAGACAAACCTGACAGTTTGGACATAGTTCACCTTTAGCTGTCAGGCATTTGTGTGACTTTTCATTATGTTTTATAGTTAACACATCCCTGAGTTCATACGTCGATCCCCTCCTTGGCACAACTGTTTTGTAAACCTGCGGACCGTGTAAACGGCAAATACGACAATAGATTGTTTTCTAGGCCCACGCACAGTGCCAAGAAGCCATGTAGGTGGATTGAGTGCCAGTAATGCCAAACTTACGGCTACTGGTTAGATCCTGTGACCTTTGAAGTATGCAGATGGTTGAAGAACCCGGAGGCGGTGTACCACCTCCGGGAACAGCAACACATGCCTCGTAAAAGTTACAAGCCTGAGGCTTGCTAACTCCAGGCACCTTAGGCCCGCGATGCTTATACGCTAGCAAAAATGTTCGGGGCCCGCTACCGTCCCCAAACACAGGAAGCGTGAGCCCTGAGCAGCTTCGGGAACATGAGCCGCAGAACCCTGTAAAAGACGTAAAGGTTTCCTGAAAGTTCTAAGGATGCCTATGAGCTCAACATGTTCGCATTAAAACAAAAATCCGGTTGCATCACAAATCTAAGCATTCTGTGCGGTATTCACGGGCAACGTCTGGATGTGCGTATTGAAATAATAGTGCACTATACGTATATTCAAATGACGTCGATCTCCTGACTCTATTGGCCGCAGGCCTTAAGATCAACTGTAGCTGCCAACACTGAGTCGTGAACGAAAGTGGAGGCACTCGAGACATGTGGGGCAATAGTCACGTCGTCAAAACGCGCGGTCAGCAGATGTACGTATCACACAATGCGGCAAATCCGGGCCAGTTCCGCGACCATGAGATCACAGAGCAAGGTTCGCCCGTGGCATCCGTTCAGAGATCATGCCGTGAACACGTGGACTGAACTTGAGCCTTTTGGTTTGGTGAAGAACGGCGGCGGGAAAGCCCGTCTCCTTACAGAGCCGCGGGAGCTTTGAGCGATAAAGTGGTGTTTGTCACGATGGTGTGACAGCATCTCCGCATCAGCGAATGCATCTCCCGATCATTGGCCCCCGGTCGTCGGCCTTTAAAGCCGGGGCGCAACTGCTTCGGACATGATAGTGGTGCGGTTCATTTGTTGTTGCATGCCTCAAATTCAGAAAGCTCATGTCGGTTTCACAACTACTTCATAGGCGATTCGTTATAACGTTGCTCTCATTATCGATAGGAGCTTCGCCGGCATCCAGCGGTGTGAGTTAAACAAGCATTTCGTTAGGCATCAATCAATGTTCTTTACGAACTTGTACATTTTTTATCTGACGGAAGGTCTGTCTCATTTTGAACACCTAAAGTGAGGAAGCACCTGACTCAGATAAAGGTACTTGGTAGCAACAGTGACTATTTTGGGCCACCTTGTGAGCGCCTAAAGCCTTTGTCAGCAAAATTCGTGGTACTCATAGGATTCCACGTTGTGTTGCACATCTTCCAAACTATCGCTGAGTTTTCATGGAGAAGAAGCCGACCAGTCCCTTTAAAGGAGCAGATGGGACTGGTGTTGATTCCGGTCGGCTGGATGATTCCGGTCGACAGCCGCCTCGCCACGGTGATAATCTGCGCCTGCCGAGCAATCGTGCTGAACTGGCTCTCGCTGAGCTGTGCAAGTAATCGGGTTATGTGACGTTTCCCAAGAACGGTCCCATGAACAGTGTCATTGGCAGACATTTCGATGACATCACGAGATTGGCATTTTAAAGTCTTACGTGGGCTTTCTCTTCCCAGGCACCGCTTATGGCAAGGGACCTTGTTCCCCACAGGTGCCCACAGAGGAAAGATCTTTGAGGAGGGACGTTAGTATAACTATGGCAACAACGTACCACGCAAGGCTATGTTGTTGCAGTTGTGTGACACTTAGCCTTTGTGGCACGTGCTCACCTCTCTCTTGGATTGGCACGGAGTTCACCGTACTGATCTCTGATAGTGCCTGCAGGTCTCACTAACGAACAGAAAATACCAATGGTGCGAAAGTAAAGCGCTCCGCAAAACTGATGATGGCCTGCCGGTCTCCACTGCCGTAGCATCCCAGACGCATTTCGCGGATAACTAAACAACGTACAATGATCAGAAGACCGCTCAAAAGGAACAGACTGGGGATCTTATAGTCGTGTCATAAGGCCCGCCATTGACTAGCGCATATGCGCAATTCCACGTCAGTGTATGGCAAGGGTGCATGCCTGCCTTTAATTTTCAAATTAATTTCATAGACAGGTGCTCAATTGCTTTTGCCTCCGACCCCTCCCCCCCGGCCCTCCCCTTCTCCCATTAGCTGGAAAATGGCCAGCGGTGGAAGTCTCTACCATCTTAAAGGCACGTTTTTCATTGGCTTGGTTTCATGTAGATCATATTTTACGTAAGTTGTTCAATGCATATGCGGGGAAAATTATTTGCATGGATCAGACAGAAGTAATAGCCTGATTTCCTGGACCTTACGTTCAAGCTACATTCAGTTACCTTTACACATCTTCTGCTATTGTTTCAATAAAGGCATGTTGCAGAAATACCAGCCCATCTATATATAATTGTCATGGTTGTTCTCTGAGGAATAAGGTCATTACTGCTGTCTTAGCCCATATTTTGATCACATTTGTGATACCTTATTCGGTATGGGGTAATATGGTGCTCACATACAGAGTTTTCAAAACCATTGCGATATGATATATGCAGATTGACAGCAGGTCATCGAAAAATATCGATACACGCCAAGTCGGGAATTATATTTATGTACGCGATTCGTCTTCTGTCTCACCGAATAAATCCCTTCTGGAGCACCGCATGATTGTAGCCTGGCATTAAACGACTCAGTAGCATACAAGCGTTCGCACGCTCGCTTCACTGTGCTCTTTTTAGAACGTAGACATCTAAATCATCTTTGGTGTAAAGTTGAATTCACGCTCTACCTCCTGCTGCATCTTTGTTTCGGAGCTGAATTCACACTCTACTTATAATCACATCTACCTGCTCTGGGTGCCGAAATGTGGCACAAACGTGAAAAAACGGTCGAACCAGCAAAATATTTTTGAGTATTAGCTGGTGCACGCGTGACGCGTGGCATGTGCGGCATCACAATTTGCACCACCCGATTATCCGTTCGATTCTCTATCAAAGCATGCCACTCCCGAGTGGCTCCGTGTCCTGGGTGCCGAGATACGGCACGAAACAGATAAACCCGTCAAAAATAACCAGATGCATCTTTCCAGATCGCTGTCGGCGTCACGCGTCGCCCGTGTGATCATGTCCATGATACCATGTGATTCGCTGTTGAATTATCTATCGAATCATGACCTTCTCAAGTCGCTCCGTGCCCTTGCTACCGATATATGGCGCAACACGGGAAAGTTATCCAAAACAACGAAATCCATCCTGCTCACTCGTGTTGGCGTGATTCATGGCACGCGCTGCCCAGCATTTGCCACCACGTAGCTGCCAATCCAATTCTCTATCGAGTCGTGTCGCTTCTGTGCCGCTCCGACCCGCCATTGTGGAATTATTGTGTGTCCAGGATGGCGCGTCTCGCCGGCTGGCCGCCAAACGGTTGCAAATTATATTCGCTCACGTTATGTCCGACGGCGCGTCCCGAAATGCCGACATTCCCTACTTTTCGGACAATTTTCCGCGCAACCGCGCGTCGTACAAAGTGGCATTCCCCATTGAAGTAGTACACGGCATATTGGTGGATAGTTTCAAATTGGATTTAATTCTCTGCGTGCACTGGGTTGCGGAATGCGGCACAACACGCAAAAAACGAGCGGAGTCAACTCGATCTTCCAGCCCATGAGCGCGTGACACGTGGCACGAGGGACGGGAAAGTTAGCACCATGCGATTCCCTGTAGCACTCCCGTTTAACATTTGAAACACCAAAGAATGGTTTGAAAGAGTAGCACACTAATCAGCCCCTCTCCCCCATGTGGAAAACATTGGCTATGCAAATGGTAATTGTCAAATGCCACGATGCGTCAATGACGAGGCCCAAATGACATGCTCTATGACATTTGACTGTGGCACATGACGTGACACATGCCATTTTTCTGTAATAGTACCAGCATTAGAAACATAAGAGCATATTTGTCATGTAAGCGCTGGGTCACACTTGACACGCGGGACTGTATAAGACATACCTAGCACCATTTGGCAGAGGTGCAATTTCCTATTCAATCAGGGGCTCCGGCCGCCCCCCCCCCCCCCCCCCAGAGGTGGCCTCCAGCCACTGACTTTGAGAGAAAAGCGAGTTAAATTTGGGAAAAACAAAGCTGTTTGATTGTCTTTTAGGGGCGGGTTGTCTTATCTTTCGCAGTGCTGTCCCCCGGTGGCTGAGGTGAATGGCTTGAGTTGAGTTGAGTTGATTTGAGTATGCATTGGGGCCCCAATTAATTTGGCACCCCTAAATACTGAACACCGGCGCAGAGTTCACAAGAATGCATTGACAATATCATCATCATAAACACATATCTGATCGACTACACGCCAATTATGTTTTCTGTAGACAACCAGTACAGGATCAAAACATAATAGATGACAATCTGTAGACAACCAAGACACAATTTGTGACTAAATGCTCCTTGCATATTTCAGCTTATTATGATCAAAATATCATTCCTGGCGTGCAGTTTATCATGTGTATTCAAATGACAGTTCCTTTGAGCATATCAGAGACACTTTCCAAACATAAAAATATTATTTTTATATATAACGCAAGGCTTATATCAGACTGAAATGTGAAAGGGGGAAATCAAATCGAATTGCGTTGGCGTTCACACCAAACTTATCTGTATGGGCCTTCAACGGCACATTTGAATGTACCAGTGACGCAGGTTAAAGAAATAAAGGTTTTGCCTGTTTGTTGGTTACCTTCGGACACAACTGAAGGAACGTGATAACGTAAACGTCATGATAGTGGGTACTCGCCATGGAATGTTCACCGGGATTGATGAGCAATCAGTGATGCGAAATGCCTATGCTGTCCTGCATGCTGCCAGCAGAGCCAATGCAGTTTTGTTATGTCGCCGGATCATCGGAACTCTAGCATTGCCGGACCTAGTCACATTTGTAGACTATCAAGGATGCTAATCTTCAAATTTCTGATTTCGGATTAATATACTTAACCAGCTATCAAGCACTGACAGCATGCCATTTAAGTTGCGTTACTGCCACAATCATTGATTGAAATTGACGTATAGGATCGCATATGCCGGTACCAATTTGAGATATAGCACGTTTTGGTATCATTCTTCCGCCCAACCTGTTGTTATAGGAAAGTGCTGCCACTTTTGGACCCGCAGGCTCGCAAGACGCGGGCTTAAAAAACCCGCAGGGCTTTTGACGGGTATTGCTGATAGCATTGTGGGTATTGGTGGGTATTCTACAATTATCATTATCTCACTTGTGCTTTCATAACCACAAGGTTATGCATAGTTTTCCACCAATGGAAGGTGATAAACATCAATGGAAAAGTAGCCTTTTGTTTACACTAATGATAAAACTACGTAAGTTGTTAAGTGAATTTCCAAGGAACATTATTCACATAGAGAAGACAATAGGAATAGCCTTATTCCTCGACGAAAAACCAGGAGAATGGAGATATAGATGCGTTAATATTTCGGCAACGTGGCGTTATCAAAGATTTGTTCCAATAGAAGCATGTTGTCGATATATCAACGCATCTATGTCTCCATCCGCCCGGTTTTTCTCTGAGGAATAAGGCTTTTAATACTTTCCTATCCAAATGATAAAACAGAGAAATTACATTCTATTATGAATTTTGTCGGATATAAAATGCAAGCAACTTAATGAACATATAGCTCATCGCATGTTATGACTTAAAGAGTGTACTACCATGGCTTAATAACTAAAACCTACAATAAAGTGCAACTACTCGTCTAAAGATTCTGGGAGAATGAAATCTGAATACAACAGCAAAAAACATTCTGAAATAATTACCCATTAGTGGCGGATAACACCATGGGTGTAGCTTCCTACTCACTTAGTAGGCTACAGCGCCAGCCCCCAACAGCTGTTGTTGTCTGTGAGTTGAGTTATTTATCCCTGCTCATCCCATCCCAAGCGTTGTTGTTGTTTGTTTGTTGTTTCTTTGTTTGTTTTTGATTAACAGTATTTCCGAATTTTGCACACAAGTTGTCCAGTGCATCACAGATCACAGAAAACCTAGGTCACATGCAGATACTCAATGGCTTGTATGCACACCTGATTGAGACAACTACACTCAACAGCTCAAACATCAAACGCCACCAAATGCCTGGATTGAAATGAAAGCGTGCTCCTGCATTGAAAACACGAGACGTGCCTGTGAAATCGATAACAGCAAACCAATGCAGATTTCTGCAGCTCAGACATTATGTGCAAATTATGTAACTTTTTGTAGCAATGCTTTCTGCTATATACATGCACTGATTTGGTGTTGATCCGGGAAGAAAACCCAGGGCAACACCGATTACCAATACATCCCAGCGATCCCAGCAATGTTTCAAAATAAACTCATCGACGGACGAAAACGACGCAAAAGGCTGGCCGTCAGCTGATCAAGGAGCTCGGATGTGCAAGATGACCTTTGCGTAGCATACGGACTACGGAAACAGACGATCTCGTATTTACTTAGTCACATTTGATTGGATCATCTGTGCAGGTGAAAGGCATCGGATTGCAGCCATTTATGGCGCACTTATCCTTCACCAAGTGGTACGTTTACCTTCTGTTACTTGCCGTGAGGTGTGGCGATGCCGAAGCTAGTCGGCATGAGACATTATGTGCACACTGGTATTGAAGGCATTTGGGGCATAAATCCAGAAACAAAAGAACGGATTCGCAATTGGACTCTAAACCTCGATGCCTGGATGCAGGTAATTAAAATCAGCCATTACTCAGGTACCCATCTCTGGCTATGGCGTTACAGATGATGTTGTAGCACCTGGTGGTCATGGACAATCTTTCGCATATTCTTCCGAGGAGGTGGGCTTATGCGTGAGGCCACCCATTTTCTTTATATATGCTAATGTTTCTTTGGTAAAATTAACCACTTGGCTAGTTTGAAGTACCTACAATATTTGGGCTTTGCGTAAACAAAGTTGTTTTCTTGATGGATGCCTACATATATGCATATTTAGGACTGTAGTCATCATATAAACCCAGGTAAATGTTAAGCAGTCTTGGTTTTTGAATTCTTACACTGTTTGGAGCTGTCTTATTTCTTGCGTTTCATTATATAGATCGTTGGCTGCTTTTTAAGACCCTTTTGAAGAACCAAGATGACTTTGTCTTGAACAAAGAGGATATTTACCCAAGACCAAAAGAATTGCATGTCTCGGTTCTTCAGCATTCTCTTCAAAATGGGCCATAGTTTCAGATCTTGAAATTAATGTACTTCAATACTGTCACTCAGTGTTAGTTCATAAAAACAAGTGTAAAAATGAATGCGTGTAGATTTGGAGATTTCTGTGGTGACCCTAACATCATGGTCAAGCTAAGTCTGTGTATCTGGAATTCATAGAAGGTCTCTTCATGCTAGCCATAACAAAAACATAAAAGAAGGAATGAATATGCTATAAGGGATATAAGGTATACAGAACCATATTGTTTTCGCAGTAATAATATTACATGGATGGGCATGGCAATGAAAAATAAGCTTGGCAGGAATTGATAGGGAATCAAACGGACAATCGCGTGTAAAAAACTGTAATGTCGCTCGTGCTGTGTCACACGTGCACGAGCCAGCAAGATGGATTTGGCCATTTCCGATTGTTTTTACCGCCTTTTGTGACACATCTCGGTACCCACAACAGCTGGAGGAGTGAATTCAACTGCAAATTTCTACGTTTACGTTTACCTTTCTTCGTCTTTTTCTTCTCAAATTTCTACGTTTTGAAATAAGCGCAGCAAAGGAAGGGTGCAAATGCTTGTCTAAATGACTAGTTTAGAGAGGGTGCGTCTGTTTGCCGTCTTTTTGCGTTGACCCATCTTCAGGTCAAATGGATAACGGGACTGAAATCTGCACATCATGCACGTGCACACGAGGCCAGTTTACACACGTAGTACGCGATCCAGTGCGGTTCTGGGTTCGCGCGTGGCACGTGCAGGAAAGGGCATTTTAGGCCCGCTGAATTAGCGTGGGAAACACCCGGAAATGTGACCCGTGGGAAACGACCGAACAGCCGTTCGGAACCGTGGCCACAGCTTGGCAACTGAGAGGTTGGAGCGACACGAAATGTGTACACCTCGACAGGCAGTCAAATGGGGAATTGGATGTTGGCAAGTTTGTACTGTAGTGTAACATGTGGCCCGTGCACACGAGTTGGCGAGGTGAAATTGACTGTTTTTGAGGGGTTTTGCGTTTTGGTTCTCATCTCGGCACCCAGCGCAGGTAGACGTGTGAATTATTTCTCAAAACATAGGAAAATGCACCGGCTACAATGTCACGGGCATCACGAGTTTGTGCGACGTATGGCTTGTGCTGCAATTTATGGAGAAATTTACGAGTGTTATGATTCAGAAAAACACAGACAAATTCACAAAAAAAAACACTGACACCTCGGGTGGGAACGATTAGAGGTGGCACCCTTCGATAGGGAACGGTGCAGAGATTCGCGCGCCAGTCAGCCCATATCCAAATTGCGTGAGATATGGGCTGAGTGACCTGCAGTCATTCTGGTCCAAGTTAATCAACGCCGTGAAAGCATAGGATTGGACGGCCGGGCTGACTAACCAGGCTGGCTGGCAGATATGCTGGGGTAAATACCATGTGGTTCGACGACTGAATAACTATTGAACATAGCTGGATCGCTGCGGAATGAGCCTCTGATTTGGCGCCATTGCAAAATCGTGATGGAATGACTGCAGTTTACTGATATTATTTTCGGGGAGTAGTTTCCCGTAACTAGCGTAAACGGGCCAAAAACGGGTAAAGAAACTATCATATCAACCCATATCCTAGTTACGCGTGACTGTGAAAATGGATAGTATTATTGACTGCAAGGATGTGCGCTGTGGGCAATGCCGGGAATGGAAATAGGCAGTTCGGGACACGAGCAAGCAGGAACCGTAGAAGTGGGGAGGGATATGGGTGACGGTAAGGAACCCGCTACATTGTCTCTCGGTCCTCCCCCCTCTCCCCTCCAGCGGTCACAGTTGCGATGGTATAGTGGTGGAAGCTCCATCACGAATTAATAATATATATATATATAATAATGTGTTGTCAGAATTTAGGCATGGAGGACCGTGGAGCAAACCACATTCGCCATGAACTTAGATTTAAAGTCAATTTCATCAAACGCAAATTCGACCAAAGGTCGACAGATCCCGCTTGTCTACATATTATTGCTTAGGGTGCGTTTGTCTGTCTGTCTGTCCCGTTTTGCGTTGTGTCGTCCACGGGCCGATCGGTGAGTCGCTGAACGGTGAAGCTTGGGCCTGATGCGCGGGCGCAGAAGGCGGCTTCCATTGGCAGATCGCGAGCAGCTGCGGTCCGGGTTTCAGGCGCGGCACGTGGCGAAATGGCCATTTTAGGTCCATTTTGCACGAGCGGCCCGACAATGTGGCCGGCGAGCAGCCGTTCGAAACCACGTCCGCGTATCGGTAACCAGGGGTCGAAGCAACAAGAAATTGATACGTTTGGGTAGATAATTGAACGGAAAATCGCATGGGGCCAGACCTACGGTTGCACGTGGCCAGTTTTTGCGGTTATCACACTGTATGCTGTTTCTCGGCAGCCAGAGTGCGTTGACGTGCGAATGCAATTTCAAAACGTCGACCGCTGTACCGTCGTTAATTCATGTGAGCAACACGAATTTTGTGACGCACGGTTACACCACCAATCGTTGGGTAAGCCGGGAATGTCGGCATTTTGAGGAAAAAACGGCGCCGAGTACAGCACTGACGTCAGATTACCCAGAGTCGTGGCTAAATTGACATCACGGCGGTCACGGATTCATTGCCTGTATTTGTCGCCTACTTGTTCGTTATTTTGCGCATTATCTTGATCAGACCTAAACCTCTCCTATATGATAACAATTCTACATTTCGTGCCTTTGAAATGCCACCGGCTGATGCGTCACTCGCATATTCTAAGTAAAACGAGGGAACGCGCACGCGCCGTATGTTGCCGGCGTCTGGCAGCCGTCATTCATTCATGCATTCATTCATTCATTTATTCATCGTGGGGAGAAAGGTCGGCCATAGTGAATATCAAATGCAATTCTCAAACTCACTGTGTTGAGAAAAGCCATAGAAATTACCCGCATTAAACGAAGAAAAGTTAGCAACGGGTACGATAAGAGATTCCATGAAGTGCTGTAGCGTTTCAGTGAAGCTCACTACTATGCCAAAACAGCACTTCCATTGGGTTGAGGGGGAGGTTGGAATAATTAAGGAGTCTGATAACACAGTTAACATTGCACATGCATTGACAAGTGGCGGCGACGAAATAAGGGAAGGTCTGGCATTTCCAGTAGCAGCATGCGCGGTTTTCTTACATTTTTGAAATGTATAAGACTCCAATCGTACTGGAAATGTGGAGGGTAGGATTTGAAAACTGGACAGTCGCTGATATGTTTTGAGTGCGCAAATCGTGGGCACATTACAAAAGAATGCCTGACGTAATGTTTCCAGATCATTTTTCCCTGCTATGTTGTGTCTGAACAGCTTTGAGCTATGTGCTAATTGGCGCGAGTAGGCAACGCTATTGGAACGCTTATCTCATGTTCATATCAATGCAATCCCCGGGCTTATCTGTGGTCTACGATCGCTTCTTGAAACATGTCAAATGGGATTCTTCAGGCATTTGGGACAGCCCCCCTCCCCAGTACACAAAAAGAGGGCGAGGTAGGAGTAGGCTGTCACCCACCGATTTCCGTCAAGGTCCAAGTAGATCTACCCATGGTGCTGCACCAAAAAATGGCTGACATGTGAAGTTTGTTCAGCATGATCCGCCCACATTCCTGGTAGTCAGCACATCACACCCGGTTTGCGTCAGGCTTCCTAACAGCCAGAGGTCGGTCGGCCAGGGAATTCCATGACTGCCGTTGAATGCGGCATTGACTCAGTGCAGCAAATAGTTTTTAGGTGTACCACGATGGCAAGAGCAAGGGATAATGATGTTTTGAAATCCCACACTCACGTTGTCGATTGTTTGCCGAGTCGCGCTGTCGAGTGTTGCCGGCGGCGGCGCGTCGTGTGAGAATTTCGCTTGGAAACTCGCCACGGCTGAGTGTGGGCGTAAGACGGAAGAAATGTCGGGCACACTCACTCACACGCACGCCCGTTCCTTCAGCGATGTACGTGATTGGAGTTAAAAGGAACGTTTAAACCAAACGTCTTCTTGCAATATCCCGCCGGATCAAACATTTCTGAGGAATTCCAGATATACTGGCACACCGGTTTATCAAAAGTGGCAGTCTGTACGCCATCACTCGAGAGGCAGAAACCAGGCTAGTCGGGGTTCACAGCTGTGGCATATCGGTAAATAAACAGACTGCACGCACCTCACATCGGGTAGGATAGGGTAGGATGCTGCGCTAGACTGCGAACTTCACCAGGTCATCGGAGCTGTGCTTGATTATTTGTCAGCGGAAACGACTCCGACTCGCACTCAGGGCGCACGGACATACTGTGACTCCGATTCCAAGCAGCTCAGCACAACCTTGAGTCACTTCGACTCCGACTCGGTGATGCGTCTCATCGATGAAGTCGATTCCAGCGACAGCAGTATAGGGGAATATAGTTTTCCAAACATGGGAGCATGAATAAGACGTATGTGTTAATAACTATGCAGCGTCTCATGGCTGTATTTCATTTGATGTACCTGTGAGCTGCTCGATCAAACGGTATGCTGTTCCCACGACTCTTTTTAATTTAACTCACTAGTGATTCGGTTGACTCAGTCGACGCCGACTTTGCAAATTTGCAAGGGACCGATTTCACCATAAATATGCTACGACTTGACTGATTATGGAGTAGATTCCGACCCCACCCAGTGAAGCACAAGCCTGCAGACTGTAGAGTGTTTGGCGTTCTCTGTACAACATAACCACTGTTCGTGGGGTAAAGGACCTCATTCGTGCCTTGACGCGTCAGGATTAAAATGTGCCGCATAGCTACTTGTTCGGCTAGAGAAGGGCATGGCGTAATAGTGCATTCCGCATTCCCCAATTATGGTTGGCTTAGTGCATGTTAGGGAGACCCGGTGATACAACCAGCTTTGTGAGTACCTACAAGTACATGCATTGGATTCTGGATTCCTTAGCATGGGTTCTTGTGTCCAAGATTATCTGCATTCATGATGCAATTTAAAGCTATGCAAAAATATGTATTGGGATGTCAGGTGCATTGTTAATTTTACCCAGAAAACTGAGGATACTTGTCCCGGTTTGTAGCCTTGCCCTCTTGCCCCAGTTTTCTGAGACTCAGGATTTATTTCGAAAATGGTTAAACCCAAAAGGATTTTTGGACGACACAATTTTCAAACGACATCAACCCAAAGCTGAGAAGAATTGACCTGTATCCGTCCAAAAATACATCAAAATGACTAGTTTTTCACTTAAGGTAGCGTTGCAACATGCCGGCCCCCACACTTTTTTGCATTTGCTGCCACCATTTACAACACCAACGCATTCCACTCGAATTTGTCCTTTCGTAACCTGACGAAACAAGACCAGAATTAATATTCTACTCGAGAGACCTACGCAAGTGCGTGGTTGATGACAAGCGTGCGATTTTCTAAGTTTGACAAGAATTTTGAGTCTCATCTCTAGGATCCCAGAGACAACTTCAAACTGTCTAATGATTTCTTTCATTCTAGGATCCTTTGTGCGTTTTATCGTATGATGCTGTGCGAGCCAATTTTTTAAAAATTGCTCCCAACAGATCTGCTCGGACCCATTTCTTTTTTATGTGAAAGTTCCGCCACGATTGTTTTGATTGCCTTTAGATATCCACAGGAGATGGATTGGTTTGTGGGATCTATACAAATATTTGAGGGAAACCATGCCACCCAGAGATAAATGAATGGGAAAACTGTTAACAAAATGTACGGGGCCATATAAAAGGTCATGCTATGTTAGTCACGATAATTTGCTCACCATCAGATAAGCTCAAAACGTCGTCATTTTCCAACATGTGTTTGTAGATTGACTTCAAACAGATCAAGAAATATTTTTGCCCCCATCTTCTCCGCACGATCTCGGTATTGCGCTCGGTAGGTCGTGTGCTCGCTGAACTGTGGTCTGATGGTATCTTCTGCAGTACAAGATCGCCCATCTCAGTGATCTTCCCAATTGATAGTCCTATGCAGGACGTCTCTATCCCCCAACACCCAAAAGTTTGATGGAGGTAGATTTCAGAGAAGGGAAATGTTGAGGCGTTATCGCATGCTGTCTTAAAGGGAGTGTTCCAATTTTGTATGTGGTTTTAAACTGAAATAGCCATAAAGAAAGTCATTCGGAGAAGTTCACAGCCCTGCTCTTCTTAACCCGCGCCCGGCCATGAGGAGGGGGGGGGGATTGACTTTCCCTTGCGGTTTTTAAGCTCAGATAAAAAAATCCGAACGTTTGGAGCAACACCGAATTTCCAGTACCTGTATATCTAAAAGTTCGGCATTCTCTTTGCAAGTCGGAAGTTTTGATCCGTCAAGGTTAGGTCAAGATCAGCTTCTAAAAAAATTGCCTGCGCACAACTTTTTCGTGCGTTATTTTCTATTGTAGAAACTTGCTCTAGTTTATGGGGATATGGGTGTCAACCTAACGTGTGCAACTATCACATGACCATAGAGCACGTGACATCGGCCTAGGTCATAACCTATCTTTTGGAAAGCACGTGCCGAGCTCAAAATATGTTGTTTTAATACGTAATTTTGGGCGCAGAATCTGAGTATTCTACTCAAAATACGCTATGATATAATTATAATGCATAGCGAGGTCACGTGACGTAGGGCACGTGAAAGCATGCAAGGTCATATGAGGTTTCCCAAGGCCAATGACCACTGTTGTCAGTAGCGGATAGGCTAGGTGGACGAGTGCGACGCGTGTAGTCACCTCTATATCGCGTTTGTGACACTGATGGCGCATTGTTTCATTTACCAACGCGCCTGTTCTCAGTTGGTTACAAATGCATTGCCAAGCATTGGAGGGACTTTGTATAATGTGTACAAATACTATGCAATCTTCAGAACCTGTAGATGTACAGCACACTATTTCTGGTCACAAAAGAAACGTTGTACTGGTCACTTGAACCCGTTAAGTATTTCAAATTTTTCATCTGGATTTTTATGAATTTGACTCATGTTGATCTCAGCTGACCTCTAGGTCAGCCGAAAATTGCATTTTTGTCTTTATTTTTAGGTATTTCAAATGTTTCATTCCGATTTTTCTAAAATGAATTTGACCCAAGCTGACCTAAGTTGACCTCTAGGTCACCCTAAGATTGCATTTTTGTGCCTGGAATTTTAAACATCACACAAAACAAAGCCATGCACCGCCTGCCAAACGGTTGTTGCGCGCAGCCCGGTCGGCTGATTTCTTGTTTATCGAACAGCAGCCTCGGCGCCCCGCATGAAGGAACGCTCCACTACATGTTCAGCATTGCTATTGGAATTTCAGTTAAATGATGGGCCCGAACGTTAATCGCTAAAGGCTTCAGTTTCAAATTGTCCACGAAATTATGGACGAAAGTCGTTACAAGTCACGAAACACACCTCGCACGTTGACGAGTGTTATGCACTAAACAAAGGAAGGCAGATCCCCTCCCCCACTGAAGGACCGTAACCATCTTAAGCTCAATACCCTAGGGCCTAACCCAGCGAGGCCGCCGTTCGGAGTGCCCTGAAAGCCGAGTTCCAAACCCTGGACGCCTCCTGGCGGCTGGAACACCGAGACACAGCCCTGACCGCCCTCTGGCGACCATACCGACCACGGCTCGCGTTGCTCCCTGGCGGCGGCGCCCCAAGATCGCTCACCAAGTCCTGACGGAGCCGGTCACGGCACCGTGGCCTAATTACACCTATATCCGAACCATATCCGGGGTAGACCGGTGATATGAAAGCTACAGCGCGCCCCTTCCGAGAACAATCGCTTAACTATGGTGGAAACTATTCAATATTCCCACCCGAGAGAGTCACCAGACCAACAGCCATAATGGCAATACACGTCGAAAGCCCACACCTGAATGATGCATCAGGAATGTGCACCCGGCATACCACACGTCCCGCGTGCCATGCCACCCCGTGACGGCCAGCCAAGCTGCGGGCACGTGCGCCACCTCGCGGACCGCCGAAGCAACCGTGGTAGATGGCGCCACGCGCAGCCTCAGCAGCCAAACAGTACTGGGCTGGAGCTGGAGCCAGAGCTGGCGCGCGGCTCCACAGCTGCCCACATCAGAAGGCGGCAGGCCAGGACCTTGCACCGCCCAGCAGTCTGACAAGAATTGGACGCGACCGTGGTCACCGGCTGGGGCCGCCCTGCCGCAGTCGGCGCCTCCCCACCACAGGCAGGGGCGCCCAGTAGGCCGGCTGCCGAGCACCAGGTGCGTGCAGCCGCGCGGCGGGCGTGGCCATGTCCAGGGGGGCGCGACACGAGTGACTCGGTGTCGCCACGCACCGTCGCCTGGGCAGTGGGCGCGCTCGGCGGCCCGCACTCGGTATCGATCGTCACCGGCGTCCCATGGCGACCCGGCCGGTGACCTGGCGACGCGGAAACACACGGACCGGGCCTGGCCGCTGCCCCGCACGGCGGCCACTGGCGCCGCAGCCGCACCACGGGGCGACCTCATCATGGCGGATGTGGGCACGATCGTGGGCGCCACTCTGATGAGCCTCGGCGGGATCTCGGTCATCTACGGCGTCATCACGTGCTACAACTCACCGGTGAGTGGCGTCCGTCTCGGAGCTGGCGGACCCGCGTCCGCCCGACCGGCAGGTTGGTGACGATCGGAAGTTACGTGCTGCATCCGAATGTTGCAGGCGGGCAGGCGAAAACAAACTTATCTTTGCGGTACCTTAGATTCGTCAAGGATCTGTGACCTCAAACTTCGCTGCCTTTGGAATGTTCTGGACTGCTAGAACAGTAAGATGCTGGTCGCTGAAGAAAGGGTAATAGAAGCTGCTCTTTTTGTTACATGAAGTGATCGCCCGTTCTGGTAAAGGGGCGGTGGACTCCAGATTTAGCCCACTTTAATACACTGCTCATTTCCCGTAGTGAGGCGCTTCGGTTTTTACAGCTTGTCCTTGGTGAGCCGGTCGATGGTCCAAGTGCCTATCGACCCAGCGCAAACCACGCACTAACCGATGCTGACGCTCACTTGCCATCCGTCTGCTGGCAGTCCACCTGCGTACAAGAAATCCTACATGATGTAGTACTTATGGTGATAGATTTGGCCGCCAATCGGGGCGGGTCAGCTCACATGGCTGTTGCACGGGCTGTTTTGTAATGCCGCTCTCCGTGGTCGATCGAGTCCTCGCGATTATCGGGCTCCGTCTGTCAGAATCTAACTGTCAGTGAGTAGCGTGATCTGGAATTGCCACAGGCGGTGCGCACAACGCATGAGGCAGTAAGGTTTCCAAATTACCGCATGTATTGGTTCATCTTTCGAAATCTCATGATGAATGAAGGATACCAGGCGGCATGTGCCTTGACTGTCATTCACCAAAGCCGCACCAGTACCGCAAACGGGGTTCTTGTGTACTAGCCTCAAACTGCGAGCATGAAAACACGCCTCTACAGGCTCTTCAAAATCTCGAAAAATGAAGAGCACAGGCCTCTCCTTAACCGAGTCCTCTCCGTTTGTCTAAGATTTGAACGTCCTAACACGCATCTAACATGATCATGGGATATGTGCACAAAACCATACGAACTCGTTCACCACATCTCACCACACAAACTTGCTGCCAACTCTTTTCGGCCTGTCTTTGCGACATTCGTTATCACTGGGCAATGGCGCCTGCGCTCAGCTGCTAGCACATTGAGCGCTAACCAATGCACAGCAGGGATGATGTTCACAGCATGTTCCAGAAGCAAAGTTAATGCGGCCTAATCAAGGACTCATCCTTGACTGTCAATTCGCGATTGGTTTGAAAAGCAGTGCTGAAACCGGGT
Source organism: Pollicipes pollicipes (assembly GCF_011947565.3). Classification (NCBI taxonomy): domain Eukaryota; kingdom Metazoa; phylum Arthropoda; class Thecostraca; order Pollicipedomorpha; family Pollicipedidae; genus Pollicipes; species Pollicipes pollicipes. The sequence continues at coordinate 59,708,371 of NW_023597054.1, read as the reverse complement.
CTAACGTGTCATGGTATTGCACGCCACTTGAACATCTTCTGGCACAAGATGTCCGTTGAACTGGACTTGCTCTTGATGCTGTGGTGGGCACAGGGCCGCGATAAGCTATGCTTCGCACCTACCCGAAATCCGTTCTCGCGGAGCATTTGGTTCTTTAAATCTAGGAACGCAAATTCCACAGGTGGAACAATCACCGAGACTACTGCACGAACCACTTGTAGCATTCCGCGCGCGACGCTTCGGTCCATTAGTGCTACGGCAGTCGGCGTTTTCGGACCCACAACTTCGGCCTATTTTCATTGTCTGCCCGACCCAACCACTTAGCCCTAGAAACATTGGTTACGCGGCTCTTTCAATAGCAGGATTGAGGTTCGAAGCTCGAGTATACCCGAAACTTTCCAGGCTGAGACGCATGCACGTGACTGCGCGTCAACCATCCTTAGGCTAAGCTGAAAACTAACGGACACCTGACGACAACCTGAGAAGTTACTGGTGGAAATGCTGCGCGTGGAAAAGTACCTGTAACGCGGGAAAAGTCCGAAGTTATTTCTTCTGTGCTGAACCCTCGCCCCAAGCAATTCGTAGTACTGCGCACCTTCACAAACCACATTAAGTCTTGACATTATGAAAAGGAGGCTCAAGTGACAATGATCCCGCACCCGTACGGGCTGCTCAGGTCCCGCGGACCAGCCGTTCCCATTCACAGAGCATTATGGCGACGGTGGCAACGCCTGCCTTCCAAATCTCCAACATACCCCCCTAAAGCTATCGTAGAACTACCGTTCACGTATGGACTAGTTTAAGGAGACGCTCGCCTAATGCAAGATCAGTTAACATCCTTCTATCAGTTTGGGCGTCTCTAACTCCTAAAATGCGGTTCCTGTCTCGGCGAAATATAATTGCCCCTAAAAGGACGATAGATCTTATATCGTCGCGTATTGACACTGACGAGTGTCAGTGTCAATATTCACATCATAATCATGTCAACACACTGACACTGGCGTCAGTGGCAATGTGTGCCAATAAACACCAGCAACATTGTCAAAAACAGTGTCCGTGACAGTGTCAGTGACCCTTCACCTTTCCACGATGAAATGACGTTGCTTTTCTCTGTGACCGGTAGAATCAATACTACAACAAGGAGGACATGGAAGCGATGGTGGCCGCCACCGTGCTGGCCGAGAAATCCTCCAAGGAGAAAAACGACAGCTACTTCGAAGACCCCGTCCAGAACGACGTCGCGAAGAAGAAGCGAAAAGTGCTGGTGACCTCGTAAACGGTGTGATGACGTCACCCTCACATCTGCCGCATACCTCTCACAGCGTGCTCCTGTCACAGTTGGGCGCCCACTGAGGCTTCGACAATCCTCTTGACCACTGGGCAGAAATCCTGCTGAACCCCTTCAGGCTGATGTTTCGCGCGGAAAAAAACGCTGCCAAACACGTACAATAAAAACGTAAAAAGCAATGGTTTATTCACCATCCAGGCGCGCTACAGGGGCCGACAGTACAAAACGTCCACGTTAGCTGAGCATGAACACACGAGTCAATTACAATAAAAGTCGCTCAGTTCGCGCGCCGGAAGAGTCATCACTAACACAGCCAGCCTCCTGTAATCGTCGGGAACGAAGTGATCCGGTGGGTGGCTCATCGTCGCCGTCGAGACCCTTGATGCGACGTGACGAGTTCTCCTGGGATTTGGACCGAGATGGCGCCGGCGACGGGTCTTGTCAGTGAGGTCCCGTCTCCTGCTCCTGAGACCACTCCTGAAGTGGGGACAGCAGACGGTCAGCACGCAATTATCTGCAGTCTCTCGGTTCCCGGACACCTCCCAAAGAGAGGACACCACACGGTCCAGTCTACAGGCTCCCGGTCTCCAAGCCTCTCCCGAAGCTGGGGCATCACACGGTCCAGTCTGCAGGCTCCCAGTCTGCAGGCTCCCGGTCTCCAGGCCTCTCCCGAGGTCGGGATATCACACGGTCCAGTCTGCAGGCTCCCCGTCTCCAGGCTCCTCCCGAAGCGGGGACATCACACGTTCCAGTCTGCAGGCTCTCGATGCCCGGACCCCCCCCCCCCCCCCCTGACACGGGGATTTCACACGGCCCAATCTACGGGCTCTCGGTCCTCGGGCTCCTCCTGGGGCGGGAACATCACACGGTTCAGTCTGCAGCCCCTCGGTCCCCAGGCCCCTCCCGAAGAGGGAACATTACATGATCCAGCCTGCAGCAACTCGGTCCCCGGGTCCCTCCTGAAGCGAGGACAGCGGAGAAACACGGCTGGGTTCGCTTCCTCCCGCGTACTGGCCGGTCGTTTGTGACCGTCGCCGGGCGCGTGAGCGCTCCGGTGGGACTGATTTCACGACAGGTTACTGTTAACGTGAGACACATGTCAGACGGCGGATAACGGTGACAATGGCGGCATGAATAAGGCCTCAATACTACCGTCAAATGGCACAAATGAAGCGCAAAACAAAAGGATGTACCGAATATCACAGACAGCAAGAATTAAACAAACACAGACAGGAAGCACAAATGAAGTAAGCACGAACACGGGCTGCTGGCGCGCACCTGGACGCAGGCGACGACTTCTTCGGCCTGCTGCAGGGCTTCGCGCAGCAGCCTGTTTTCCTCCTCCAGCTGCGCCAGCCTCTCGTGCAGCTGCTGATTTTCATCCAGCGTCTCCTGCAGCGCCTCCTGCCGGCTGTCGGCCAGCCGCTGCCAGTACTGTTCGCTCGGAACCTCTGGCGGACAGGGCACCCGGCCGTGTGAGACAGGATGGCCAGAGACGCTGGCGTCGCCGGCGCCAGCCGCGTTCAGCCACATACGGGACACCGCGCGGACGTCTCCACAACGCACAGATACCCCACCAGCATCGGTGGGAGGTGCCGCAGAGCCGTGGCGATCTTCTGAATCGGGCTGCTGGCATATCAGTCTTAATATGAGCGGTGGCGGGTATTGCATGTACATACGCATCAACAATCCAGGGGACCAAGTTCACAAGCATGAATATAGCCAAAATGCTACTATGAACAGTGCATATTTCATCGACAAAGGCTTACACTACCCCCCCCCCCCCCCCATATGTACACAACCGGGAGGAATTCTAAATGAATCCTAGATGAGATTAAAAGTAGCTGAATAGCTTTACGAAGAAACGTAGTGAAAAAAACACCACCAACGGGATTTCCTTCATGACCATGCCTTCAGGCGTGGAGGGGGCTCTGGCGGTGGGATAGCAGTCGCCGGTGGGGAGCGGCCGGCAGTGGTCGGCTCACCGGCGCAGATGTCGGCCCGCGCTACCTCCGCGTCGTACTGCCCGGGCCGCTCAGTCTGTATGGACGCGCTGGCCGCGGACGGAGCGGCGTCAGGCGCACTCTCACACGCCGCCGACTCATCCTCGAACACGGCGAACCTGCCGGGACGCGCAACCGCCGAGATGACACAGGTGGCTTCCGCCGACCGCGCGGAAAGCAGCGCAAACTCTCGAACACGGCCGATCGGCGGGGCGCGCGCCTGCAGGGGTCACAAAGGAGGCTCCCTGCCGACCACGTGAAAACCAGCACAGACCCTCGAACACGGCAGATCTGCTGGGCGCGTGCCCGCAGGTGCGCGGGGAACTCCTCGCTGAACACACGACATCCCTCGCGCACCAACTGGTGCCGGTCTATACACTTCACCAAGGTGAAGGCGGAGGGATGTCCGTCTGGAAAAGTTCGACATGACATCGTGAATGTGCAGAAAACGAGGCGTTGGACACGGCGAGTACAACTTACCCGAGCTTTTTCCCAGATGTTTTCTCATCGTTCTGGCGTCCCACGGTTAGTAAAGACTGTGCATTAGGCGCTGGCTGTCCGGACTTCTGAAATGTTTGAACGTAGACATAATATTCAAGTACGGAGCACTCCGAGATGCGCAGTTGTCTAAATCCACCGAGAACAGAGCTCCGCATCGAGAGCTTACTGCATATCCAGATATTGCTAAATCGGTGGGTCCACTTTCCTTGCAACATGAAAGACTACGAGCACTACAGTTTGGGACCGCAACGAACAGCTTTTAGCTCGACAAACTGCGACAGATAAACTTTTTTCGTTGTTTTTTTTTCATGCACATGGCACGTCGCATATTTTTTATCATCACATCACATCATCATCACAGAAGTCTCGCCACTTTTAGTGGCGAAACTTCTGTGATGCGTCAGTTTGAACATGTACTCTAGAAGAAGTCAGTACCACCATAGCGAAGCAGCCCTGCGGCGCAGCCATATTTCTGGTGGACTGCAGCTGTTAGGGTTGGAAACCTTATCTGGGAAATGGCGGTGTTCTCATTTTATTTGAAAAACCACGGATAACGTTTTTTGAGGGTTCCTTAAAAAATGGTGTGCTAGACTGTCCCGGCCTCCATGCGTGACAGCGTGGCTGCGCATCGTCTCGCTCCGTACCCCCTCCCCCCCCCCCCCTATTTCCTTCCGAGACCTGTTGGATCAGAGTGTGAGGTAAATCACCTGCTGCTTAGGGGACAAAGGCCCAGATAGGCATGGAAGACACCACCAGCGAAAACCTTACCACTTCCACTACATAATTGTGTGGACAAACTGCTGTATGTGTGCACACAGTAGTCAGTCCGCCCGCACAAACACACACATGCAGGCACCACCTCGCCTGCGGTTGACCGTCGACCTCGCCTGCGCTCTAACTGGCTCCATCAGTTAGAGCGCCTGCTTCCCGGCCTACCCATGGCGGTGTGGGTGGGTTCCAGTCACTTCAGCACTCGCTTTTTGGCCATGTCTGGGATGGCCTGCGTGCCAGTGGCAGCGACCCTCAGTCCCCCAGTGTGACCCTCAGTCTCACTGCTCGGTCAGATAGGGTCAGAGGGAAGGATGGGCAGTACTGATTATTGTGTAACATTAAACCTTTGCCACAACATTCTGCCAATGAACTGGAATTTGATCACTGGATGTTGGGGTTCAAGGTTTAGACAGCAAGCACTACTTAACATACAATCTGATCCTAAAAATTTATCCAATCAAAATGATCAGACTAAATGCATCAAGTAAATACATGCATTAGTAGCTGCCAACCAACCAGAACTAAAGATGTGAAATACCTCACACAGCATAAGCTAGGCCAAGGTATTTTTGGCTAACTTTCAAAAAACTCTTAAAACCCAAATCTCACCAATTTATTTGTTTTGCATGAAAGTGGTGGTCTTTGCAGTAACTTCACATCATTTCCTGTCTTGTGTTTTGATTTCTTACTACCTTCCGATACAACACAAATATTCTCATTTTGACCCTTGACTTCCTTCATGTTGACAAGACTGGTAAGCTAGACTGTAAAGGAGACAAATGGTTAAGACACACACACACATTCATTCTGCTTAGTTATGAGCAATGCTTCTGCTGTACACTTTTATGGTCACTGCAGCAAAAATCACTAGCAGCAGGTACATCAGATGTTGGTTTAGGTTTGGAATGTTTGTGGGAGTAGATACAGGTGTTGGGGTACATAAGCATGTGTTCAAGTGTGTGAGCATAATAATAGGTCTAGGCATAGGTGTACATGTTGGTCTAGAACTAAATCTAAGCCCAGGCTTTGGGCAAGTTAGGCTATCTTTGATTAGGTTTGGAACTTAAGTAGATTAACTTAAGGTTAGGTAAGAGGCTTCAGGCAGAACATTGCATGTATATATATATATATATATATATATATATATATATATATATATATATATATATAAATGTTCATATAGATATGTCAATATTCATTTCATATGATCATTTTGCATGTAAGGATTGACAAAAAGGTCACAGTTCTCAAACACATAATTTGTAATGCTCATTTGATTATCAATGATATTTGTACTCCTGTCAGACCAAAACCAGTGGACATTCAGCACACCATTCAGATTACCTGCACATGCATCCACCACTTATTATATTGCAATAGTGCCCACATGGCCAACATCAAATTTCCTCAAAATGCTGGACATACCAACTTTGTCCCTTTAGTTTCTGCATGCTCATTAGGGACAATCTGGATTATCCCAATATTGTTTCATGACAGCATGGACATACTGTCATTAATAATATGTATGCTCTTTGTTTGATGCTACTCAAATTACTCTATATTATTTCTACTCTATATTATCTACTCTATATTAACTACTCATACAAACATCATACAAAGTGCTTTAAGCAAAGTACATGCTCCTTACACAAAAAAATATTGCTGTAAATATGAGATATAGCTTTGAAACACATGTTTGGGAGGCTGAGTAATGAGCAATAGCAAAATGTACCCCCAAAAATGTTCACAAATGGGCTTTTCCAAGGCCCACGTTCTTCCAAACTTTGGTGTGCACAACTGGAGACCAAGCTGGGGAGCCCCCACCACTGCATTGAAAATTGCCACCTATAACTAGATTAAAACTAAGTGCATTTTTACATGACCTGAGATTTGCACATTCAAACATGAGATTCAGTGCACCAACATCTCAGAGGTTTCACAGGCACACGTCAGAAACCTGTCCACACCAAAACCACTCAGTGCATTTTTACCTGAACTGAATTCAGTATGCTCAAGCATGCAATTCAGTGCAGCAATGTTTTGGGGGTTCTGGAAAAGTGGATTAATTTTCTTGGTGTTTGAGCCTAGACTGGCTTTTTGAAATATCACCCCAACATACGTGGTTCACTTTGCACCAGATGAGCATAATTAGTTCCATACACGTCGCACAATGATCATCGAGAGACTAAAAAAGAAAAATACTGGCGCCGGCAACTATCTACCGTTCATTTGGGCTTTGAGGCATATGCTCTACGTAAAAAGCTGTCCGTTCTGCTTCTACGTAAGTGATATTATCTTGAATAGATACGTAGGCAACTACTCGATCATCCACAAAGACAAAATATGCGTTGAGTCGTCGCTTGGTACACACACACGCACAGCACCACAATCGTTACAACCACCGCCGCCTTGAATTTGCCACCAAAACGAGACGCTCAGTGCAACAGTACCTCCTGTTCGCCAAGACCTCAGCAAAACTAGGGAGATTTCTAAAACCGCAAGATGCCAGCACAGCCAGTAGAGTTATCTAGGAAAAAAGTCTCTAGCGAGTTGAAAAAGGGACAAAATTTATGGAGCTACCAGAGTATCTGCTTATATCACCAAAATATCCAGTTCTCTCACCAACTGAGTCGGCAATCCGAAACGGTCAATTTAGCACCAGAACACTGAGTAATCACCAATGGCGCCTGATATAGGTAACTGACTAAAGACCTGGTATAGTACACCGACCAGGCAGCAGGGCTAGAACCTCTGATTATAGGTGGATATGCCAAATACATGTTAGGTACCCATACAAGGTACATCCAAGTTACACCAACAAGATAGCTGCGCGATGCGCGTACAAGATACACAGAAGATACGCATACAAGACATATTTCTTCACAAGTGGACTAATGCCCCACGCCCTTCACCACTATTAAATACCCCTGTTGTTTACCGCACCACACTACGCTGGTGGTGCGGTAAACATTGCCCTAAAATGTCAGCCGCGGCGGTGGTGTCAGCCGCGTCGCGCGTGCCAGCGGAATGGCGGCGGCGGCGACTGCCGTGGTGACGGCGGTGTCGGGAGGGGCGCGGCCAGAGCTTTGGCAAGGGGGCACAGGATTGACAAAGGGCCCCTGATCGTAAAAAGACCCCCAGAACTCGTTGGATATGGCCCATTTGTTATTCAGGGCATGTTTTTCCTAGATATCATATCAGGGGGTGTCAATTTTTCAAAATTATTGAGGGGACCGAGCCGAAGGCCCAACAATCTACCGCCCATTATTCACACCGGATTTAGCCTGCTTCATTTTGATGAAACGAAATGCATGTTTTTACTCTGTATGATTTATAAAAGTATTTAATCCAAACAGTCAAGAAGTCATGAAAGGTTTGATCTAGGAAGCAGACACTGGACGCATACGTCCCTTCTGATCGGTACGTGAAGGCGCCCGCGGTACGTGGAGTCTTTTTAAACCGATAAAACTCAGAAACTTCGTCAGAATTCTTATCCGGGCAGTACAGAGGGTTCAAGGGTTCTGCGAATGTATGCTGAAGATCAAAATGGGTCAATAATTGTATTAATATGGTCAGGCGATGTTTGGATATCTTCAGTATTCAGTAAGAACTGATAAGTGGCGCAAATTAAGAAACGTTGTTTGGAGCATGCGCGCTCGCATGTCTTGGAAACAAAAAACTCGACGCCAGGTGTTGCAGTCTCTCTGGGTCGCGTAGCGTCCGCTCTGAGAGTAACATCTATTCGTGGCCAACAGGTGGACGAAAATGGTGACGCATTTGAAAGAAGTACGTTTGAACGCATCTGGACACCAACTCGTACGTTGAGAGGTATTGCGGGCGTATATTTCACCCGTGCGGTTTTTAGATTGCTGACAATAACGTATTGGTCTTCGCAGTACCGCGATGTGGTGCTGGAGTCTGGTGGTGGAACTGGAAGAATAGAGATAAAATAACTATTTTCAGTGCTGCTGTTACTGTTCATCTGTCCAGATGACAGCCTCAAAGTTGTAAAAAAGAGATTCTCCAGTGTACTCTTTGGACTGTAAGAATCGATTGTGAAAGACATCCAGACACATTATTTTACGATGGTCACTGTCGCGCGCTCGGCGCCCACCTCCTGGCGTTACTTGCAGTGGCCAACGCAGTTCGGTTTTACGAAAACTGCGACCCAAGTCATTACTACTCTTGCTCCCCAAGATTATGGACGTGACACAGGGGCTTTATGACGCACTCAGCTCCTGAGGTTATATGGCGCCGCCAGCATTTCACCCTGGCCGGAAGGGGGAGGGCGGGGGGGGGGGGGGCGAATCGAACCCCGTGCCTGTGGTTTCCCCAGATGCGCAGTGGTTGGCGCAGGCGCGTTTGCCACTGCACTATCGTTACCCGACGCACAGCCTCAAACATTTTGATGGCATCCGTTTCACTAGTCGATTCTGAAAAAAGAGGAAAGCTCTCAGGGAAACATAGGATAGGTTTGCCCGGATTTAACTCAGTTCGACCCGCTCCATTCAGCACTAAGGAGACCCCTTGTTTATTTCCAGTAAATGGGCCCCCTTACGTATAACACTATCGGGCACATTGTTCTTCTCGGTCAAAAACTGAGCGGTCATTCTGTCCCACCGCGGTGTGTTTTCAGGTCGTCATCCTGGCGACGCTGAGCGGCATCCCCTGGCCGCCTCCTGACGCGGGAGGCCTTCTGACCCGCTCAGTCGACCCTGGATCGACGCATGAACCGTCGTCATCGACGCATGAACCGCGCAACATCCCTGCTCGCCGCAGGTGGCCAAATAATTGGCACACAAACTCCAGTTGGGCTCAACGGGCCCATGCTGGAAAAGGGTTGGAGGGCCCACCGTTCGGTACTTGGGGCCCTGACTGGCACAGGACGCTTCTATTACCTCAGTGTGAGCACTCACCATAAGTTCTTATGTTTCCTTCAATTGTCAGAAGGTCCCGACCGATGCAAGATACCCTTCGCTATTCGGGCTCCCGTCCCCGTCCCCGTTGAGCAAATCTTTCCCTGGCCGATTCGAGGCCATTTGCTGACACAGAAATGCCCTATTAGGCATTATGGGCCCCTGGGCGATACAGGAGCCCGACCAATGTAAATCGCGCGTCCGGCCTCGTCGCTGCTTGGGAAATGAGCCCCCAGAGCTGAGACCAACATGGAGCCGACTGTTCGTTGTTCGTAATCTCTGGTCAAAATAGAGGAACGCTTTGTCTCAGGTGTCTCTATCGGTGCAAGAGATCCTCTTACTGACATTTGAGATCACGGCCCTATGGGCGAGGGTCCTTAACGTGACAAACAGCAAACCCTTTGGACACTTCAGCCATCTCATCGGCTCTTGATCTTTGGTCTTGATAGACCCTTCGGCCCCTGTTCGGGCCCGCTCAAACACCACCTCGACTCCGGGCCACTCGCCGCCACAAACCCCTGTTCGGCACTGTTGCCCCTAATCGACACAGGAGCCCCTTATTGTATCAGGAGCCCCGAACGTAGCAAATCGCGGACCCCGGCTCTGTTTCTGCTGAGGATATGGTCTGAAGAGCTCAGACGGACATGGAGCCGACTGTTCCGTATTCTTAAGCTCTGACCGACTTAGACACCCGCATTGTCTCAGGGGTACCTCAAATGACGCAGGAGGACCTCTGACTTATATTTGAGGTCAGGTTCCTACGATCCACGATTCTTTATGTGACCTCCAGCCATTCCTCCAGGCCCTTATGCCCTCCAACCGGGCCTATGATCGTCGGCTCCGTGAATGTTTGTCGGATGACCGTTGGTCGCCCGGACCCCTCTTCGGGCCTCATCAAACACTTCCCTGGGTCGGTGCGAGGCCCCTGAAATCACAGAGCCCTCTGTTTGGCACTGTGGGCCCCTGACAGATACAAGCCCCCGACCAGAGTGAATTACTGGCCCGGGCCTTATAGCTGATTGGGCAGTGGGTCCTCAGACGCATACCGACACGGAGCCGACTATGTGGTACGGTGATACCTGACCCACACACAGGTTGATGTCGATTCAGGGGGTCCTCGATCGGCGCAACGGGTTTTGATAGTTATTTGAGGGTCCGTCTTCGCAGGTCGGGGTGCCCAAATAGGACTCTGATCAGCCCTTTATGCCCATAGACCCTCCAACCGGGCACTTGATCGTCGGGCCCGATAGGCCCTCTAGGTTCTTCGGGCTTCCTCGAACACTGCTGCTGGTCGAGTCGGGCCCCTTGGCAACACAGGGCCGCTGTTGGGTGCTGTGGGCCCCTATGTAAATGTAATCTATCAATGTAAATCGCTGGCTCCAGCTTTGTCCCTGCTTGGGAAATGGGCCCTTGGGTCCATGCCACCACGGAGCTGATTGTGTGTTGCTGGTGGTGTCTGACTGAAAAATACGCCCTCATCGACTCAGAGTGTCCCTGATCAGCGCGCAGGGGCGTCTGGCTGGCAGTGGATGATGATACCTCTGGCTCTGAATGAGATCTCCGGCTGGGTTTTCGGGCCCCTAATCGTAGATTCCGAGGGGGCACGCCCCCCTGTTCCCCCCCCCCCCCCCCCCGCCTGCGCTACTGAGTGTTGGCTTTGGGTTGGCGGCGGCGGCGGGGCGGCGTTGTGGCGACGGTGGTCGCGGCACCGGCGGGGTGCCGGTTGCGGCGGCGGGCATATCGTTGGCCTGACCTGACCAGGTCACCCTGGACGGGGCGATCGGGAGGGCGGGGGAAGGGGAAGGGACGTGGAAGAATGACTGGCCGGTTCTGTACGGTCGGGAGGCTGCGCGGAATGCGAGGAAAGCAGGATGCGGTGCGGAGCACGAGGAAGAAATATATTAACGACCGTGAGTAATTCCCGGCGGCCGACTCCGGCTGACCGTGTTGGCCGACCCGCGTGGCGCCGGTCTCCCAGGTGGCCGTTCGACCGTCCAGTGCGGCCGTGTTGGGCAACCCTGCTCACTTCCAGTCGAAACACTTCGGTCGTTCGACGGCCGCCGGGACGAATTGTTCTCACACTCGCACACCCATACCGTGTGGCAGGCGGAGCAGGTGTGCTGAAACACGTGTGCTGAGCCAGTGAACCACGATGCATTGACAGAATCCGCTAGTGCATTTTGATGCCTCGCAGTACTGGCTGCCACAACGCGCTGCCCGACAACGCGAGAATTTTACAGAAGCACCGTGCTAAAAAAAAAACGGCAGCAACGGCAACGCATATAGTTAGCGTCGAAAGCTTAGTGATTTTCGCATCAAGCATGAGTGCAGGAATGTGCACGCTTTGTGCAACGGTGTTGTTACCTAGGCAATTTCTGACAATTCACGGTGAATTAACTTTGACTTGGCTCATCATTGATTATATAAAGCAGGCTGCCTGGAATAACGGTGGTCCATTAACCAGATGAAATTTAAAAGGGCAGATCGGTGAAGCCCAGCTGGGGCCCATCCGTGGTGGTTAAGAAGGTCCGATTTGGGCTAGTTAGATGGGTCCCATCTGGGCTGGTTATATAGGTCCCAACTGGGCAATCCGGGTGGGCCCCACGTGGGTCACAATAAGGCCTCACGTGGGCCCCAGGAGGGCTGCCTATGTGTGACCCAGGTAGCTACCCATAACATGCCTACATGGGGACGAAGTAGGCAGCCCTGGTGGACCCCATATGCCTGTCCATCTCGGACCTCAGCCTCTGGAACCTCAGTGAATCTAGTGCAAAGCTCTCTCTCCGAATATTTCATTCGTGTATCTGGTGACTTGATTAGGCGTTGTGGTTAATCACCTCGTTAAACCGGCGGTGAAAACGTCCATATTGATGGCTATGACCCAATTAGTGGTGAAGTGTTCATTTTGGCGGTGATTATATAATTTGGTACAAGTTCTGATTTTGGTTATGTTGATTCATTTTTGGTGATTTTGGGAGCGATAATTTAGTAGCCCATTGGCATGACCGGGTTGGGTGCCGCGTATGATCACGTTGTGTGGTTGTAAGCAATCTTTCTCGGGTAATTGTAATTGTAAACACTTCAGAAAACGTGTAAGTTGACGTGTTCAAAGGACATGAGGCCAATCCTTGTTCATTGCATGCATTCTGCCTACAAAAATGCGTTACCTCGTGATACAGTTGTCCTGTCAACAAGGATGTTTTAGGGACCTTTATTCAGGTGTCAAAACGGAATTTCAACATTACGCCCAGGTGTTACGCCATTAATTAAGGTGTTACGCCATTCAACATTATGCCTTAAGCGCTGCTTAGGTAGCTCAGTCTTGGTGTCCCAATTGTGGTTGCTAGCTCAATATCTAAAGTCTGGAGCATGGCTTATGTCAAATCCCATGGGTTGTGAGGTTGAAGCCACTTTTAGAGCATGTTTTGCCATGGAGCACCAGGGTGATCTCCATGGATTTAGCAAAAATGTGACATTGACCATGGGTTAGGGGGTGTTACATACTTGAAACCAAACTTGTGTGAAACTAGATTATTGATGCTCAACCCATTGGTTTAATGTATGCATGCAGTAGGTAATTAAAAGATGGCCAGTTGTATTGAATAGGCAGTGAGGAAAAGGTACACAGCAAGTGTTAGACTCTTGAAAGAAATGATGTCAGTATCTGTGAGCACAGTGGCAGGATGGCATGCCAGTGTGTAAAGCTGTTCTTTGAGAGGATAGCAGCAATGGACTAAGGTTTTGCTTTGAACAGTTGGAAATATTGCACATGTTTTACATGAATTGCAGCTGGCAGGATGCAGTTTCCTGTTCTGCTGAATGGTGCTTCAGCTCATAACCATAAATTGGGCTGCAGCCACTAGGTAGTTGTGCTATGGTTGCAGCCCTATTCCCTCCCCTCCCCTCACTTTGAGACAAAAGTGGGCAAAATTCAGGCCAAAGCCTTCAGTTCATCAGCCTTGTCATGAGCCTCAATCCCATCTCACAAAACTATGCCCCCCTGGCAAATGATGTGCAAGCATAATGTTATGTAGTTAAGTTGAAACTGTAATATGTGCTGTTCCAGGGTGTACTTGACCCCAGCTAGGAGACTTCACACCAGTGGTGTGTTCGAGAAACATCCACAAACACAAGATCACCATGGCTCAAACCCGACTGGAAAAAATTGGAACCATCTTTACGAGGTAATGTGACTAGTAAGACATCTCATGGTGCATGTTAAGCCAGTAATAGATGGTATTGTCATCACCACATGAATGATTTAAGATGTATAATGATTTCTTTAATTTCTGGCAAACATGGGTGACACCAGAGAAGCCATGGTTTATAGCTTGACCTCCGGTGATAATCTACACACACACACTTTACAATGTTGTTGATAATATTGGCTGCTTTCTCCTTGGTTAGTGGACTGGTGACTAAGTTTTGAATGCATTTCAGGCATTCACTTTTCAGTTTTTTGTTGTTGCAATTTTCCAATTTTGTGTTCCCTGTGTTACTTGAATGTTCATAGGGGAACAGTGCTCGCATAACAACATTTTAAGGTCATGCAGTGTGATCTTTTTTTCCTGTTCACTACTACTTGTTGCTGAAACCATCATGCTGATGCAATCAGTGGCTTGAAACACATAGGCCTGTCAAAAGTGCAGGTGACAAGGACTGGCCACTGAGACTGCAAAATTTCTGGCAATTAGCCCTACTCGACCTGCAGCCCCACCTGCAATGATGTCACACTGCTGTGCCACACATCATGTGATACACTTAAGAGCCTCATTGCATCTGAGGGCATCCTGTTCCACTTCCTACAACCATACTCCGCGAGTACCGACGTAACCTTGTCTGTCTGCGGTGGCATTGCAGGGTATCAGGCTTGATTCGGTCAGGCTCGATGCACAGGGACGATCGGCCGCTTTGGTATGACGTCTACGAGGCGTTCCCTCCCCGTCTGGAGCCGCGGTTCGACCGGCCTGTCAAGGCCGTACCAGTCAGGCCGATTTTCTACCAGGAAGACGCCGTACGAGCGTAAGGAAACGTCTTTTCCGTTTGGAGTTGGCAAACTCCAGCATGGACCAAGGTGGTGGGGGCGAGGACATCGCGCTTTCCATGATGCCAGAAAACGCCTGACTGACACTACTCTTGGCATATTTGATTACAGTTGGCAGCGAATCTGGGCCCATCCGAGCGCACACCACCTTCCACCCAAGACTCGGTGCTGGACCCACCCATAGCCAGACTGTGACATAAAACCCCACTCCATGGCTTTGTCGCATTGGCATGTCTCGCTCTGTGATAAAAATCGTCAGCGTCACTGATCCAGAGTGCCTAGTTGCCCTTGATTTCGCTCATCGCAGCTAAACCTTCGGGGAGCCACTGGCGGGTAGCGGGTTTGCTAGTGGCACGAATGTTCCGCTGCCGAGTCGCTTGTGTGCGCCTGTGATGAGTGCCGGGCATGACACAGCAGTGGGCCGCCTCACGGACGAGCCGGGGCCCTCTGTGTTGCAGCCGGTTCCAGCGCGAGTTCGGCTCGCCGGGCGTGCTGCGTCTGCGCGGCTCGCCGGACGGCCAGCCGGCGAGCGTCTGCGACGAGTTCGTGGAGCGGTGCGACGCGCTGCGCCGCGCCGCGCCCGCCTCGTCCGAGGACGAGCTGTTCGAGGCGGCGGCGGACGCGTTGCGGGCGGAGGGTGTGAAACTGGGGCGCTCCGCGGGTGGCGAGAGCCAGGCCCCGCCGCCGCCGGCGGCACCGGCGCTCCGCGTGGCCGACCTGTTCGAGGAGCAGCGCCCCTCGGGCAGCTGACCGCGCCGCTCAGCCGGCCCGGAGGGGTTCATCGGGACGACCGCAGGGGCTGGCAAGCAAGAACCGCCTGCCGCGGCGGCTGCATCGGTCTCGTGGATTAGCGATATCATTTTGTGTTTGTAAATATAAAAACATGATGAGTGCATTTAAGTGTGATGTATATTCTGAAGCCTGTCATGGCCCAGATAATTTGATTTGTGCTGGAGACTGATGGTGTTCAGTTTAATGATGAGAGGCACTTTTGCTTTCAGTAAATCCAACAGAAAAAGTGCTGGGGAAAAATTATGGATGCATTTATAATACAAATTTTTGACTTGACTTTGCAAGACACAGTTCTTTGTGCCACATTGAATGATATACATAATCCTGGTTCTGAAAAATTATGCTTAGACCTTTTTACATTTCAGTGCCAGTTTTGTCTTGTGTGATGTAGGAGGAGCAGCTGCTCCCACTTTTCTGCCCCCCTTGTGGTCAAGATCATTAAAAAAACAGTATAGTACAAGGATGACATTGCTGCACATGCCCTGTAACTTAATGACACAGACATTTTGAATCATTGGTATCATCCTGCGATGCTTCATTAAAGGCATGACCTGGTTTCCAGGGACAGGGCACTGAACTAAACCTGTGGCAAAACACTCAAATTGACAATTTGTTTGATGTAGGACAGACATAAAGTACCTCTCCATAAAAGTGTGGGTGCATTAGTAAGAGCATATTATATGCTGGTTGAACTATCCCTCATACTCATGTTACTCCATAATGCACAAGCACAGAAGTGTGTATAAATATGCTGGTTAGGCATCCCTGGAAAGTATCATCACAGAACTTTGTCAACGGATGGCAGATTTTTAAAGAAACAGAACAAAGCCACTTCCATGGTATATTTACTGCCAAAGGACATCTGTGCACTTTGGTTGACAGTCAGTAGTCTGGCAATGAATTCACACCACCAGATTTCATATACTGCCGTGATGCATAATGCATAAACACATATGAAACCAACACTGGTAGTACTTGTCCAGCTTAACTGTGCTCATCATCCCCAAGACACTACTTGGGAGCACCATACGCATCAGGCATTTGCTCAACTGTATACCTGTGCTGGGAAATGAACATGATTGGCACTCCTGGAATCTTCCTCAACCTCCTTTTCAAGTCCTTGTCACAAGTTGCCACTACATAGCACTTATGCTGTGTCACACGATTCACCAAACAGTCATCAGCATAGGTACCCTTGTGGATGCACGGGAGCCGCTCTATGCGTGGATCTTTCACAATTTTCATTGCCAGGCGGTACTTCTGCCCAAGCTTTTCCAACTCAGCCAGAACACAATCTGTCAGATATGGGACACACTTGGCATACATGCAGTCCATCATGCCCTGCACAATGTCAATCTTGTTCTTGATTGAAAAGTTGATGAAGTTAGTGTCTAGAAGCACATGGTATGGAGGACCAAGCTGAGTGTTGTACTCGAAGAAGAGCGCTGTCGACGTCTGTGGGGCCTTATTAATTTTCGGTTTTGACAGGTCCAGCTTCATCTTCCTCTTCGTCCGATCTTTTTCTTTAATTCTTGAATCATACTGAGTTATCATTTTCTTCATGACTGCGAACTTCTGCCGAGCTTGCTGTTTTTGTTTCGCCTTACCCATGGCTGTCTTGCGGTGTAGTTCTCTGAGACCTTTAGGGACACTAACAAAGCTTTCTCCAAAGTATGATGTGCCACAAATGCTATACGATGTAGGTTAACAAAACGCAATGCACGCTAGGAGCACCTAGGTCAGAGACTAGCCGCACCTGTCCTGCACGACACCCACGAGCTGAGAAAAGCGACACCCGCACACTGCGCCCTGCCCGCACCGTTCGCTCAGACACCAATGCGTCCTTTTTCCCACATGACCGATTTGGCAACGTGTGCGTTGGAAATGTATTTTTTAAGTTTGTCTCATTGGTCAGTAAAAAAACTCCTACAAGATTAATTTCGGTATAAAAAAGAATGTTCTGTAATTAAAGACATGAAAGCCACCATCAGGTATGATGGAATAATCTAGCTTTTAATTGTTAGTATACTTTTAAGTGGAAAATTCTGCTCCAGACGACACCATCTCTCCATTTGGTAAATATGCTCCTCAATACGTCATTACTTGGATACGTCATAGTGCCTTGAACAACATCGAGAACGATTTGTAGGCCACTATATTTGGAAATCGCACTACAAATGTGTCCTCAACGTGTCAAATCGTTCATACCGAATACCAAATGTGAACGATTCAACAATCATACACTTGTTGGTCTCCATCGGCGCATGGTCAACGAAATGGCAGGCTTTGAATGGCGTTATTATGACGTCATGGATGCCTGGGTGATGTTGAAATAGTCTCCCCGAAAAAGTCTGCACGTCTTCGAGGTCGTGTATCTTAGAAGGTAGTAGGGTTTTGGTCTTCAGAAGGGCCGGGCTGTGAACTGCATCGGATGACCTTCAAGATGGCTATTTCAATTCAAAACCCAGTAAAATGTGGAACACTTTCCCTAAATGATGAAATGTACATACTTATACATACTCAAATGCAAATATTTCATGTCAAAATAAGCATACTTGTCAAGACCGTTTTTCAAATTCGTTGTCTAGAAAACGCCATCAGGAACATGGCCAGGATAATCAACCATCATTCTTTCACGCCTAGTCGACACAGAACAACGGAAGGACTGCGAATATTTTTACTTTTTCTTCAGCAGGTCTTTCGCGGCAACGCTGCAGAGGCGTTTACATATTCGCAGCTCTCAAAGTGGCCTTTGTCTACCACAAGGGTCACATTAAATCATGGGATTATATTAAACGATGCTACGGAGCGTTTCTAGCCTTACTTGATTCCCAGAACGGCGGCTGTTAGTAAAACTTAGAAGAGAAAACTTACTAAGATGAGAAAATGGACACAGGGACGCGTCGCAACGTCCCCCACAATCAGCTCAAAACAGTTTGCTAGCGCGCGCATAGCAACTGCGTTTAATTCTTTACTGTGGGACACAGTGACCTGACAAAAGAATAATATCGTACGCGCCGGTTGCTTCAACTTCCCGCGCACTTCAACGAAAAAAATTGGCTTTCAAGGGGCGCATCTTTTTAAGGAACGCTACAATCGCGTCACTCATTACTATAAATTATAATCCAGAAAGCCTGTGACAAGGATGTTTGAGTCAAACGCCCCGCAGACCTCCTTTATCACAATTAGATGGCCTTTCCAGCAGGGAAAGGCCGGCCGTGGAAATATTTCATGTATTGTCACGAATCCTTGCGCATGTCACGTCGCTCCATGCTATCTGCCATGTTGTCCTGACTTAAGAACAAAGTCAGGTCTCATATTTTAAGTCACTTCAGCAGTTGTTCAGGTTTTTCAGTCAATGAATTGTGCGATAACATCACCGCATCATCAGCACATCTGCTGATATATAACGACCACACGACGTTTGCTCTTATTATCATAATTTGGATTGTGTCACCAGAACAAAGGTGACGCGGTAAACAAGCAGTGTGTGCGTGAGATTTCAAAGGTCATACACAGAATCCAAATCCTAGCTGGTGGTACCATTTCACGACCAACACGCTTCTGTTCCAACAGTCCGCATCGTTACAAAACGAAAACACTGCAACGAGCACATCTTACCGCCACGGCCCAGCCGCTGGCTCGGCCCGCTGCTGCCGCCCACGCGCCATCGCCGGCCAGGACTAACACTTGACACCAAGCTACGCGGTTTGGGGCAGCACAAGACAGCGTACGGGGCCCGCCACGGAGACGATGGTCTCCCTGCCTAGCTGGCTGCGAGACACATGGCTGCGGGTACGTCTGCCCGGAATCAGGCTGGCAACGCCGCTCCACCCGTGGGTTCCTGTCCGGCCGAGCTAAGATGGCGCCCGTGGTGCCGCACGCTCCGCAAGTCAAACTGTGCGTACAGCACACATTCGGAGGCGTGCGCCTGCCGCAGCAGGATGGGATCGGGAAGCCGCACCGCGCCAGCCGTCAGCGCCTAGATGTAAAGGTCGAAGTCGACCCGCTTGGCCTGGTAGAAGGCAGCGGTACCCGTCTTGCGCACCAGGACCGCGTCGCTGAAGTAGCCGCTCTCGCTCCAGGCGTTCATCTCGGCCGACGTGTGCGGTCCGTGCACCTCGGCGTCCTCAGACGCCTCCCACTTGAACTCCCAAGTGACCGCATCGCCGGCCTCTGCAGGTCGCGTCACGGCTGGCGTCAGCGCGAGCCACGTAAGGGGCTATCACAAGCATCGCGTGCAAGTGTGCGACAAAGGCCAAGTAACGTTCCCGGGTATCCCCTTCCCCCACAAAGAACATTATGAGCCGAGGCCGATGGAACTCGACGGCCGAGAAGATTGGCGTCGAAACAATGCACTCACTCAAGCGCACAGTCTAGCGCGGAACGCTGGAATGTATAGGCGAGCAGCAAATTAAGAAGGTCTCAAAGCTGAGGGCTACCAGAAGTCAACACGAATGTCCGCACAACAAGGCCTGACGATATTTGGCAAACGCCTTCCCAATGGGAAGCAAACTGACGTGCCGGTGCAGAAACGACCAGACGAACAACAGTGCAGAAGACAGAGGTCACCAGTGACGCCAGTCCATTTGGCGTACGCTGTCCCGTCCATAATACCTTGATCTGCGGAGTTGTCGGGCGCCGTTTTACCGTTGTCGGTGGCGGGCGGCGGGCCAGCGCCGCCGGTGTCCGGCGTGGGCTCGCCGGCCGCTGCCGCCGGCGCGGCCGGCTGCTGGTCCAGCGAGTCGCCGAACATGTCGAGAGCGTCATCCTCGGTGGCGCCCTGCAGCCGGTCGGCGACCGGCCGGCGCAGCTGCTCCAGCTGGAACGGCGTGCACCGTCGGTCAGAGGCCCGCACACGTCACCACGAGATCACGGGTCATGGAGCTAGGTCAGGCGTTGGAAAACTGACGGCAGTCCACACTGAAAATGCCAGGCGGTGAGTAAAACAAAAATAATAAAACAATGAAGCGTCAGTACACAAGCTTTGGGGATTAAGAGAAGAGTGTTAAATCCCAACCTGTGGCTGTTTCGAAGCTCACCAGTTCAGCGCATCGGACAGCATGTACTTAAGCACCAACCGGTGAGCCCATCGAACTCCAGCAAACTCCATCGCGGCCCGCCGTACAGCAAGCAGGGAGAGCCTTCCAACGCGGCCCACGTGCGCAGCCGTGCTGACCTGGTGGGCGGCCGCCTCCCGGGTCATCTGGTACACCTCCATGTGGCCGGCGCTGAGCAGCCGGTCGGCCAGGCCGGTCAGTCGATCCATCCGCTCGCGTCCGGCCGCCGCGTCCGCCGGCTCGGCCGCCCCCGCCGCCGCGGCCCGCTTCTGCCGCCAGCGTGCCGCCGCCGAGTGGCGCGCCTTGTTGCCACCTGGTACCGAGGTGGGCGGTTTGAGACGGTTACGCAGAGCCTCACGGGAGTGTCGCAGCAAAGACGCGCTGCTGTAGACACGTGTGACCCGCACAGCGACGTTTCGCTCTGAGCCCCGCCGCAAGTGGTTTAGGTTGGGTCATATCGTCAATGAAGAGCAACGGTGTGCTGATTGCAATGAAAACCCGGAACCAGCGACACTCATCCCTGATCATCTCACACGCGCTCTAATTGAATTTGACGCTTTGGTCGCTCGGCTCCAACGACATGTGTTGACCGTTCTCCGCCAGGTCCAGTCGGCGACATGTTTCCTGTGATCACTGTCGAACGACCAGGCTCGGCAGAGGAAGATCAGTTTTGCGCCGGCCGGCCGGTCCTTACAGCCGAACACATGGGCGGAGGCCATTCGACTAGGGCCTCACCGACGGCCAAGGGAGCGTGTGAAGCTCAACCGCCTTTGTCGCAGCCAATACACACGTTATTTCAAATGACACCTTGTGTTGCGTGGGGATGAGGATGCGATAAAATGCGGAAAAAAGACTGATAGTAAATACTGACTGACTTGCAAAATAATGCTGGCTGATATGATAATGATTAAATTTGAACACTGACTTGCAGCATAACCGGACGAATGAGACACGTCAGCAATGACCATAACGTGGTCATGCACCACCAACACATTTTGAAAGTAACTGCTTGTCGATAATCACAGGTGCAGCCTAGCTTCAGCGTAGTATGCATATCACCAATGCACGGTCCCAACGCTTTCAACGAACCGCGTTCGGTGCTGAAACTAAATCCACTATTGGGCAGTGAAACTCACTCCCAACGTTAACCGTTTAGTTTGGGCGGTTTCTGTGCGATAGCTAAAGCAGGGACCACGGAAAACGGTACGGATACGATCTCCATATATCCACGTCAGCTAGATCACTGTGCACATATAATTCTGCCTCCATATCCCCACGTCAGTAAGATCACTGGTTCATAGAATCCTGACAACACTGCCGTCCATCATTTAAACCAGCAACTTCGTGACAGTGTGCCCATAACGACTAGGACAGCACAACTACTGATTAGGCAGACGCGATAGTTATTTACGCTTTCATCGTGAGATCCACAGATACAAGAAAAATCGCCCTCCCCAAACGCACATGAAGGCCGATGCGAAACCTCATATCTATGGGCACTTTGACAATAATCACATTTTATTCGATCCGGGGGTTACCAAGGCGCCCCCAACGGCTCCAGGTGATACAAGTTCAAGCAAGGGCGGGAAGGGGTCGCCAAATTTAAGACGCAACAGCTCAAAAGATCGGCACTCCGAGCTTGCCGTGGAAATGTGACGCGGTCCATGCCGACCGTCGTACAATGCTTACCCAGCCGCCGCAGCGCCTTGGCCACAGATTCGTTGGGCTCCATCAGCTCGAGCATTTGCTCATAGATGGCAGCCTTGTCCGAGTCCTTCAAGGCGTCCCCCTGATCGTCGGAGGACTCATCGTCGGACCCATCCTTTTGCTCTTCATCGTGGTATTGCTGAAACGAAGCGGAACACACAACGTCAGCACCAGACACGGATGCAGAATTCACCGCGAATTGTTTAGACCCGGGTGCTGAATGTCATTTAATGTGGAATGCAGGCTTAAAAAAGGCATGCGCGGAACTGTGAGGACGACCGCTGGACGAGTGTACAGTTCTGACGAACCCCACCACCACTGCCTCGACGCGAACACGACGATGGCGCCCCCTCAGCTTCGTGTGCTTCGCCACCCGCGACTACAGGTCTGCTGAGCCTGCGCCAGTGTCGGCCACATGCTGGCCTCCGCGTGTCTGCGTCCTGGCGGTCCCCACCTCCCGCCGCCGTTCGTCCTGCGGTCGCTGTCCGCTCAGAGAGCGGCGCCTATTTCGAGCGTCAGGCGGCACCGGGTGGCCCGCGATGCGGTCGGCGGAGGACGGCCGCTCGCCGCACCGCCAGGTGTTTATCGAGCGACGCGGCGTGCGCGCCTGACGTCACTGCCGCCAACCGCCGAGGGCCGCCTCGATGCACCCGCCCGCCGGAGCACCCGCCGCCGAACCGGCGAGGCCTGGGCCGTCCGAAGAACGGCCCAGGGGGAGGCGACGGACAGCGGCGGCTTCGCCCGAAGCGCGGCGCTGGCACCGCGCTCAGCAAAAGCCGTTACTGAAGTGGAAGCCGAAGATGGGGAGTGTCGAGGGGCGCAGCCCTGCCCGAAGCATCGCCACGAGGGCGTGAGGGGAACGGGAGGGCCTCGGTGGTTGGCCGCGCCAGCCCGCTCACCATGGGACCAGAATAGAAACAGATTTTTAAACTTTGGTGGGGTATCTGGACCTTGCTCCTGTCCTTCCGCAGGATGGCACGAAGTTGCACTTGAGCCATTAACGGTCCACCTAAAGGGCATGCCGAACAGAAGGAATATAGAGGCAGAACATTTTTTAACTGGTCAAGGATGACGCTTACTATGGTGTGCATCGGGCTAGACTGGTGTGGTGCAGTGTTAATTAAATATAGTGTTTCAATTATGTTCATCAAAAAAGATATTTGCTTTTGAAGACCAGTTAGCTAGCTAACTGCCCAACCCGTTTTTCTGATATGGTCCCGTGTGCACGGAGAAAATTAATGGCAAGCCCTTTTCACAAGGGCTGCCAGGGCATGATTCTCTTTGGTGATGTACATTTTGGATCTAGCACCATCACAGCTCACAATGACAACCGTGACTGTGTTAGGCTAGGATTAGTTAGGCTAGCATTTTAAGTACATAGCATACCTATGACCTTACCTGGGCATCATCAATGTTGTCAAGCCAGGCATCACGAATTTCAACTTCCTTCTTCCAAAAGTAATTGCCTTCAGCATCAAAATGACCCTCTGTCATTTCCTCCTTCATGTTAAAAGGTGTAATCTGTATGTCACCATCTTTTGTCATTGTGGCATCTTCTTCCCCTAAAATTCAGAAACAATGCAAACATGGAGCTGAGCATCACTGTCACAAAGAATATCACTGAACATAGAGCATCACTGTCACAGCTTGCATGCCATAGATATTCAACTATTATAAACAGCAAAATGGATGAGCAATTCTCCCACAAATGTCTAAAATATGCACATCACTGCTACATCACAGGCAATAGACAACTCCTTTCGCCATATCCCTAATTACTCGATCTTGCTGCTCAAAATGTGCGCCAAACTGGCGCCTAATGTGAGACTAACACGGTAAAGACAACATTGTGATTTGTTTTTTTTTTTTGCTGTCATCAGAAACACAGCAATGAATGAATACACCTGAACAACTAAACCACAGGTAGGTGAGAATGGCAAAACAAATCAAATGGAAAATAAATAACTCCGTGAAACACTGCTGCTTCTATTGTACATGTTGTTTCCTTCCAAAAGCAAAGTTTTTAATCTCAGCTTGCTTACATTCTTTCACACTTGCCTCAAACACTTTTTATTTTCTCACCTTCAATCTCCTCCGGGTCCATCAGATTGTACTTCTTGCTGTCAGCTTCATCTTCTTCATCAGAATCCAGAGTATGCTTTTTTATAGGCTGTTCCACAACTGAATCCAATCCTTCAGACTCATCGTGAGACCTTTTAGACATTATGATTGAGTTTTGTAGGTTCACCCTGTAAAGATGAAGCATGCACTGGGTCTGGAAAACCAAGTTGTGACGTGGATGAAGAGAATATGTCAGATTTTTACATTCTGCATCAGCAGGAAAATCATCAGCAACATAAATGCCTCCATCAGGCACCTCCATGTTACACGCACAGAACCAAAGGTCAGTGGCACACCTGCATACAACACTCTGTAGACAGCGGAGGTTTCAACTTTTTGTCACTCTTGCAAAACAGTCTTGACCACACATCTGCTCTCAGGCTCTTCAGGAGACACTTGTGCACACACAAGAGCTATTCCTCGGATCCGGTGATTCGGAGGACTGCTCTGGTGACATCAAGTGAGCCGTTTCCTCCGAGGCTGACCCTGGACGGAAGGCTTTAAAAGCAGGTCATGGCCGTGGACCCCCCGTCACGTGCACACGTTGGTACAACGTTAATTCCGCGGCAGGGCGATCATTCCCCAGCTGCTGCCATCTCCTGGGTAAGAGGCAGTCGAGGAAGAGTGCACTGAAGTCAAGCTTGAACTGTGGCCTCTCATCTGCATGGTCACACATCTTAACCAAATGCCCCAGTGAGTTTGTTGAACAAAATATCCATTCAACAGTGACATTTGACAGACTGCATAGGAGTTAACTAAAACAGTCATAAAAATATAATCTTCACAAAAAGTTTTGTGAAGACCACCAAAAAATAAGATGACAAGTTTGTCTTCACAAATGACCTCACACAACATATTCCACACGTTAAAGGCATCATGTATGATTACACCCAGTTTCTTGACACTGATCTACTCGCTAACACTTTCAATCTCACAACTCGCGTTGAAAAACTTGACAGCGCCACTGGAGTGGTTTTATCAAAACTCTACAAATAAGCCATTCCAAACCAGAAATGATTATGATCAGGTCTCTCAGGCTTCACGCCGACCCACACCTAACGGTAAAATTTCGCTATGGTTCAATGAAACCTTTCCAATACGTCCAGATCACGGATGTTACAACTGACTCTACCATCAGCTGGGGAAATCACATCTCCATCATCATGCGTCGTTGCTACGGTATTCTGATGTCACTTGCCCGGATGAGACATCGCATACCGGGAGAGACTAAGAGGATGATGGAGGCACTGACGCTTCCCCACACTCAATACTGCTCGACTCTCTGCGGGAGGGGAGGGGGTTCTGCCCGGCTGCACAGAAACAGGGGGTTTTAAAAAGCACTAAACTTAGGTGCCTGCATTGCCTTCCCCTAAATCATCCCGATCTGTGTCAACTGCACTGCTCGTGTTGAGCTGACCTAAAATATCTTATATGATCACCAAACAGGATATGATGACCATGCTCTACATTGTCAAACACACCTGCATCCGAGGCATTGCGTAAACGGGTGACCGGTCATATCTCGGTGTCATCGCATGCCACTTGGGCTATGTCTGTCGGCATGCTACAGCTACGGTGAGTGCCACCGAGTTCTCGCCGCGACCTTTTTTCCCCTGAGGGACGCCCATGTGGCATTAGCTGTCATCAGACGTTTGGCTGTCATTTACTGTGAGCGCTTCGGTCTTTAAGAGCTGCTTGGTCGCTTACCTGTGGTCTGGTTGAACCAGTTGCACTGTTTTTACCACCATGTTTAATGTCTGTGCTTTTGCCTCTGTGTCCGATGTATGTTATGTGCATGGCAGCATGATAAGGAGGATTATTGATACAATTCATCTATATTTTTGTCTATATCACTGTTACCAGTGTGCACCATCAAATGATGTATGCACAGAATCCCACCATCTTTTTGTACTATGCAAAGCTTTACATTTAATACCACCCACCTATCTAAAAAGATGCCCACCAGGTAAACAGACAAACAAGTTAATAGGCAAAATGCATAATTGTTCAACACATCCCACCTACACCAAGTCATAGCTTCCTGTCAACAGAAAAACCCCTCAGTCTGTACCCATAGCTCTGTTGGTTTGAACATCCCCCTTCCAATCCCCTAACTGTGGTTGGTGGTTTGAGTTGCCTTATGCACTCACTACTTGCCCTGGACTATGACGGTCTGTGGCTGGTGTGCTGGTGTGCTAGCTCCTGGCTCAAGATATGTTGTTTTATGCTATCCACTTATACACCTGTCTAATTCTGAAACTTCCCCAATTCAGTGGCACATTCACAGACCTGCCTGCAACATTTGTTATTCAAAAAGAAATGCATCTGCATGCTTTAGGTTTTATGTGTAGTGCAGCTGTTTTTGACTCTCAGCATCCTCCACCTATCAGCTGGTTAGTTTGCTTGGTTACAACACCTGCCTTCTGATCCACACCAGTGGTATGGTGGATTCCAGTCACTGGGTATTCACCACTTGGCCCTGAGTGGGAAGACATGAGGCCAGTGGCAGGGCTGCAATAAAGATCAGGTGGAGTTGGAGGCAAGGTGGACCATGGTGAGCATTGGACCATATTGAGCTTTTAAAGCAAAATTCTGATGGACCTGGAAGTTCATGACTGGATGATGGGATCAAGGCCTTTGCCACCAGCACCATTTAATGCATGAGCTGATTCTGTAAATCTAAAAATAAAACATTTAAGCTAATTATATAGCAAAATATACCAGGATTATGGCTGGATAGTAAAATGGCAATATCCTATATCTTGCTGAACCAATCATTTACTTTAAGGGAGGATAAGACATATTGCTTGGATAGGAATTACTGCAAAAATGACTCCCCAAATGCCTGTCTGCAAGAAGTATTACTTGCACCAAACATACATATAACATGTCTGTTTAACAATTGTGTGACAAACTTAGATCAGGCCAAGTGGTCCTGAACTATCAGGGTATTTTCCTCAACAATATTTTGGGAACATTTGAACCAAAATCAAACACTGAAAATTCAAAATCCCTTCAAATGTACACATTTCATGTGTTGGAATTGGTAGCGAAGGTGGCGTGAACTCTTCAATGCTCAGAATCTCTCTTGCATTCCTTCTGACAATGTCCCGCACCGCAGGGCCTATGTAAATTTCCCGCTTACAGGAGGTACAGCTCTCCATTTCCTGGCCCCGACATCATGTTAAGTATTTACGAACCTAATTTTCTTGTCTATCCGACGCGAGTAACACCTGCACACTGCGCCCCCGCACACGCGCGCGTAAAACCCCGAAGCAACGCGCAAAACACGCGTGTGGACGGGTGCCGCCTCCACATTCAAGAATCTGACGCACATATGTGGCGCGTTGTTGATTTATTGGTCAGCTGATTATACGGTTATATTGCGGTCAGCTGATTAAGCCTTTTTGATAACATCCGTGAAATCTACGCTTAGGATTTAGGACACGAGTTATTCTTACTTGTTGGAGCCTACAAGATTAAATATTGAAGCTACCATCATACATACGGGACTAAAGACACAGTGCAAAGCTGTGCATGTTATGCATCAGAAGACATAAAGCAAACAATTAAATGTCATTCAAAGTATGTTATATCGTACTGTTTGCATGGCTATGCCACGCTTCAGTTATGATGATGTTATTGCTAATAATGTCATGAGTGGTGAGAATATTATAACCAGGCAGGTGTTTCATGACTATCTATGACTACGCTGGCCAAATGCGTGAGTACCTTTTCTAGGGTATTCTTTTTTTGTTTGCATGTTTCAGGTACCTTTACCGGCAAAGAATGGAAATAGTTCAATTTTCATCGCGTATCTACGCTTGCGGATTCCCATCATAGTCTCGCAAAGTCGTAAATGCTCAGCGTGAAGCAATTTGATGACGTCATTTTAACTGCAGGTTGACGCAGCCAGTCCAGTCGCAGGTCACAGGCCATTGAGCATCAGCTTGAAGTAAGCAATCTTGCGTTTGGGGTTCTCGGGCGGTAGGGGCGGGCAGATTCGGCAGGTGGTCCGTTTATTGCGTGTTGGCTTAGTCGTTGCATGAAGTAGGATCATTGTCACCACCACGTTATTATCAGCATGCCATTATGTGTTTTTACTTGGTCCGGTTCTATATACGGTATCGGAATAAGCAAAAGCTAAAACTATTGGTTTTCCTAATGATGTGTTACGCAGAAGAACGTATTGACTTGTGCCTGGAATTAGTTAGCGCTGAAGTATGATTAAATGAATTCACATGACCTTCCACAAAGCCACGATTATGCTTCACCCCTATCATCTCCTAATATCACTGTTCAGTCCCATTTTTGTTCTTTTGTTTACAAAGTTATTTTTGTACATGGCTAGCTCTTGTCAAAACTGGGCAAGTTTCTGAAAGAAGCTAGTTTAGAACAGTGAATCATTTTTGAAGATGCAAATTGGAGCTAACTGTGACAAACTTCTATGTTACTTCTGGAAGTGGAGCAGCACTTTTGATTCTGAGATGTGAAGTTTTGCACTAGGTTCATATGGTCTGTTTTTCTATCCATATTTTTCATTAAAATGACTTGACTGCACCTATTGCTGGGCTATAGTTATGTGTGCATGTATATCTTAAGTTGTTTATAGGGGCAGCAGGAAGTGCCCCAGCTTGTGGAGATGAGAGAGCAGGTAATACATGTTCTATTTATTTCTGGTTTATGCCAGTAGGGGATATCCTGATTTTTTACAGTATGGAAGGTAAGTGCCCACCCCTGTCCCTAGTTCCAATACTCTTAGGTACATATTTGTACACCAAAATTTGTCAAAAATTATCACAATGGATCAGATTTAAAACAGGCTTGGGTGAGATACCCTCTAAGAAATGATAAGTGCAGAATAACTTAGACCTGTCAAGATACATCTTATAATAAAATGATGTGATAAATGTATTATGATATAATGAAAAGCACCCAAGGGTATATATTGCACACAAGCATGTCGTCATTTTTGACCACATGCTTAATGCACAAATAGAGAGGCATAGATCTTTAAACTTGGAAAGCTTTATTCTGCAGGCATTTAACCATGAAAATGCATTATTAGAGTACTATGAGAGGAAGATATGTCATAACATTATGCATACCATTACTTAATACATGTTTTGTAATAAGCATGTCTCTACAGTTATGCATGATTTGGCTTTGCATAATTTGTAACCTGCATTGATGGCCTAGAAAAGTGTAGTTAGTGGCATAACCCATTGCCTCTCAAGGAGCAATGTCAAACATTAGTAGCTGATGTCTCCTTGGCTCTTTTGAACCTCACATTGTACTTGGTGTGTTTGAGCTAATCTGAAGAGCACTTGGGTTTGTTACTTGACTGATATTGGTGCCATTTCTGTCTCCTGTGGCCAATACCTTCCATTGTGTGCTGCACTTGGACCTGAAGCAAGTGTTGTTTTTTGGCCAGCAATCCTGTGAAATATTGTTGCATACATGATAATGACACCTAAAAATGGCTGGACAAAAGTAATATTTGTGAACTCCCAAAAGTAAAATAATCATAAATTAGCCATTGGTTGTGCTAGCTGAGCCAAAGCACTGCTAGATATGATGTGGCACCAGCTTTTGTAGAAAATGAAAATGCGCAGGCTGAAGTCAGGGTCAGATATTTGTCTAGCAATGGCCCCCTCAGGAAAGCATTCTATTAATGTAGCCCTTAATCTCCTTATAAATGTGAACAGTCCCCACTTTCTCTCTGTGATGAATGCCCTATTTTTAAGTCACACATCCCCAGGTGCCATATCTCACACTTTCATTGCACCCATTTTTTTTAGAATATGAAAAGGGGTTTCAGAATTTGTAAATCCTTTGGCTGCTGAATGCTGTCATGTTATGTGATGATGCTATTCTGATAGCAATGACATATATTGGAGAATATGAGACACTTACAACCCATTCATTGTTCCAGCAGTGTGATGGCCTCACCCACTCTGGACTCATTCTGTTGCGCCATACGCAATGACAGCCTGGAACCCGCCAAGCAGCTGGCGCCATACTTTCGGTCATCCACATACACAACTGTCTGCCTGGTGTTTGCCATATTCGGAGTGCTGGGTGCATCATATCAGGTGAGTTAGACTGTGGGGAGACATGTGATGTAACGTCAGATGTCGTGCAGTGTAAGTTGCCGTGAGCAATCGCCACCAGTTACCCAGGTGCAACATCAGGGCCAATGGGTGCTGCTGTATGGTGGCAGGGACGGAAACGGCCAAAACAAGGGGAAATTTGTCGGAAACGGTTTTGTCATCGACCAATGGCTCAAAAGGCAGAAGGTTTCTTCATTGCTAAGTGCAGTGATAGAGCAACGCACAAGTACATCAGTTGTGTGATCGTGTTTCCATCAACGAGGGCTCCAACTCCCCAAAGTGTCAGTGCTGTGTGCCCGTCTAATGTATCCGCCCCGCACGGACCTACATGGTGCCATAAAAAGCTAACATTAGCTCTGCTTGGATAAAACCATCTGCCCTGCGGTGGCCGCCCTTCCCGCCAGGGTGACAGGCAGGCGACGCCATAACGTCAACAGCTGGTTGCGTTGTAAAATCCCTATCACGACGATCACCGCCATAGCCATCCATTCAAAAAGCCTTGTTTTTGGGTGACGCTAATTGGCATATTGATGACTTCATATGTTTACAAATTTGTTATCTCGTTTCCGGCATGCCTCTGTCGTGTTTGCGGCGTGGGGACGTCATGGCTTCCAATATTTGCAGTACATGCTGTCATTCCAGGAGTTGTGCATATCCCCCCAAAAGTTGTAAGGAACAGCGACTTTTCCACGCGGGCAATGACCCCTCCCCCCTCACAATCCCCCAGTATCTAACCCCTGTGTCGCAATATAGTGGTGAGGAAAGGTAGTTATCGGTAAGTTATTTGAATCGTTGGATGCATCTTCACAGGAATAGTAGTCGCAGAAAGCACTTAGCGAGTGAAAATACAGGTTTCTGTTGTACTCAACAATTGTGCTTTGCAAATAGCCCAATCTGCAAACAAGCTTTTTAGGTCCCGAACCCACCCGACCCCAATGATGTTCACTCCCGTGAGCCGCGCTTGTGCCGCAGCCAGCAGTTTGAAATGTGGCACCGAGTCTACATTGGTCGGAATCCATGCATGCATCCATACATCCATCCATCTATCCATCCGCCGAACTGAAGTGCAAAAATGCCGCGGCTTTTGAACCGTCAGAAGTTTGAGGATCGCCACAGGTCGGTAAACGTAACTTGAGCTTCATTATCAGCCAAACGACATGTGCGACCTCCACCTGTTTTCGATCAGCGTGTGTTATCTATACACGGCCGTCATGAGTCAGACATATTCCGACGTTCCGCTTTGCTTATTCCGCGCTGCATCAGCTGGTCGTTGTGGTCTGGCGCTAATAGCCAGACCACCCAATGACTGTCAGACTTTGCGACGCTCGGCCCTCAGCCCTATGTCAACTACGGCGCGTCGGAACGCGGGAGATGATAGGCCAGCGATATGATCGAAGCGGTGACGACTGTGTGACGCCGATATTGGAGAAAGCGAAAAAAGTGACTCTTCTGTTGTGTCGTTAGAGGCAACGTCCACAAACATTAGTGAGAGGTGCGACTGATAACGCAACGAACCTTGCGTTAAGGAGCTTGGCTTCGAACTGTGGCATCTCGTAAACATTTTACTTATATTTGGGC
The DNA here is from genome assembly GCF_011947565.3 of Pollicipes pollicipes. NCBI lineage: Eukaryota > Metazoa > Arthropoda > Thecostraca > Pollicipedomorpha > Pollicipedidae > Pollicipes > Pollicipes pollicipes. The sequence continues at coordinate 59,676,477 of NW_023597054.1, read as the reverse complement.
AAACAACGCGAGGGAATGCGGTGGAACGTTCACCATTGTCTTCGAGATGAGTGAATGATCTAACGATAGCCACGTCATCACGTAATCTAGCGCGAAAATGTCATGCATACAGGGTTTTATCTTTTGATTGTTAGCGCCGCGTCGACAATCATTCCGTGTCGTTGCTTCGTCTGCTTCTACAGCTTCTCATGTAGATCAAATTAGGAATGTTTGATTTCGCTAGGATTTCGGAATATGCCGTGGCGACTTCCCAAACAGTATTGGCTCACTGGGTTCACGTGAATGTGATTGTCAGGAGTGTTAAAACCGCGATATAGCTTTTCAAGCGGATTTATGCTGCCTCGTTACGAACATCTTAAAATATACCGATTGAGTGACTTAACGTACACACTCGTTGCTAAGCAAGGCTCGTTACTAAGTAAGGTCTCTCTTCCGAGGCAAAATATCCCAATAGCTTCGGCACGAGCTCGCCGCATGAGCTGCCCCCGCCGGAGTCCTCGTGCGCTGAGCTGCCTCCGCTTGAGCCCTCGTGCGTGTCCGTTCTGTGCACGCGCAGCTAACGTGACGGCTCGTCGCGCAGATCCTGCACAACCACGTGATCTTGGAGCGGAGCAGCCAGCGGCGTCCGACCTTCATACTGCGCGGCCGCCGCATCCTGCAGTGGCTGGGGTTTGCCGACTTGATGGCTGCCCTAGGTGAGCTGTGCCACGTGCCCTTCCAGTGGCAGTTGTCTTACATGCCGCGCAGTTGCGGGCTTTGTTGACGTGATGCCGGTCCCCAGTGAGTCGAAGTAAGAGATCATCCAGTAGTAAGTGCGGGTGCGTATGTGAGGGCGTTACGGTGACGCGTTCAGGGTCCAAACAAGGTGCGGGTTGTGTAGTCATTTTCGTGCGTCTCACTGCGAAACGGCCTGGTTACACCAAAAAAGTGGTATCTGTCAGTGGGTTGCAACACAAGCTAATGATCGGTACCTAAGAATCGAGCATGCATTGCACTGTGCTGTGACCTGTAATGTGTTTCAATTATTGCAGCGAGTAGCGTGCTATGCTTAGTGGTCAGCTAAGTTTCCGTTTCTTCTACTTGTTCCTGGGATGGAACATGTCTTTATCTGGCGTCGCTCTGTTCCAGGCGTGATACTGCGATGCGTAGCATGGCTGATGGACGACGCCCTGATACGGAAAATGGGCATTGATGAGTTCTCCAGTGACTTTTGCATCGTCTCATCGGTAAGTTGTGTCTGTCCAACCCCTCTCACCTATTCCTATTTTTTCTCCCCCTCCCCCTCCCACACACATACCTGCTCCTCCTTTCCACCCTTCCACATTTGGTCCAGGTGCGTGATTCTTAGTCTTCAGCTGAATGCAGTGGCGCACCGACTGAATTGGAAAAGGAGTGTAGTCGTTTGACCACACGCCTCGAACTCTGGAAGCCTTTTTTGGTGAAGCCTTAACGTGTCGTGCGAGGAGCGCGTGCAGCGGTAATCTGCCGTCGCCGGACCTGTGGACATGTGGACTGCTCTCCCGCTGAGTCCCCGCCGCCATGCTGCCGGCAGGCCATCACCCAGTTCTTCTACACGGCCACCTACATGTGGACGCTGCTGTACGCCGTGGACGTGCTGCGCACCCTGAAGGGCACCAACGGCTCGATGGTGACGTACGGCCTGTGGGCGTGGCTGGTGCCGCTGGTACTGTCCGTGATCGGCTTCCTGCTGCTCTTCGTGCCGGACACCAAGTGAGTCCAGCGACCGGCTGGTTACGCTGCCCCGGTGCTGGAGATTGGCGACAGCGATTGCGTCCGGCGGTCGCGTGTTTACGTCATGCATTCACACGCCTATTCACACTAGCGCTGTGCACGCATCACTAGTGCTTTCTCTTGCGTGTTGGTGTGACTGAGATTTAAAGGAGGTGTTCCACATTTTTATGGGGCTTTGAACTGAAATAGCCATCTTGAAAACCACTCGGTGCAGTTTATAGCCCTGCCTTTTTAGACCTGCACCTAGACCTAAGACCTGAACTTGTGTAGTTTCTGAGCGAATATGTGTAGACTATTTCGGGAGACTTTCGAGGTCACCCAAGCATCCAGCATGTCATAATAACATTCGGATCCTGTCATTGCATTTGTCATGCGGTGGTCAAAATCATGGAAAGTGTAATTGTTGAGTCGTTTATATCTGGTGTTCGTGAACATGATTTCCAGATATAACGGTCACCAACTGCCTCTCAATCAATTTTGTGTAACATGCAATGACGTCATCAAACAATGACGCATTAGGAAGCACATATATAAAACAGAGAAATGGTGTCGCCTAGAGCGGTCTTTTCCACTTGCCATATGACATGTATGCGAATATATGACAAGTACGCGAATAGTTATAAGTAAACTTATTGCATCATATCTGATGCTTGCTTCAATATTTTTCAAATATGGAACTTCCCTTTGAATTGGTAGATGTCAGTGCGCTCCGTTTGCGCCGACTCTTCGGCTATTTAGGGACGTTGCGACGGGACGAATATCAGCGGAGCCGCACTTTGGCCTGGCTTTGCAGGGTGTGCGGAAGGCTTTCGGTGGCGTTCGGTGCGCTTTAGTTTCATATCGGCAGTGACACATCATTGACAGGTTTATGAACGTTGATTGGCATGTACGTATGTGGCGGTCATTCCTGATTCGGTATCTGGGCGGTCGGCCACCTGCTGCCTCATCCCCGGCGCTGCGTCCAGCCGGCCCACTCACCAGGGCTGTGTGCTCAGCCGCCGAGAGCTCGCTTCGCGCGGGCCGCCGGGCCCTGCCCCGCGGCCGCCCTTTCACTCGAGCGCGCTGTTTCAGCTGCCACGCGCGGGGCACCAACAGCTTCCTGCGCCACTTCCCCAACTACGTGTGCGTGTACGTGCCGCTGGTGAGCGTGCTGGTGGCGTGCCCGCTGCTGGTGCGGTTCTCGCTGGCCAGGATCCGCGCGCGCATCGTCAACACTTCCAACCGGTGAGGACCGGCGCGCGGCCGCCGCAAGCGCCCGCAAACCGGCGTCGCGGTTGCTATGACAACTGGTGTAAGGGGCCGTTAAAATCGCCATTAGCTCTGCTGGGCTTGGTGCGACATCGGCTCTGGTGACCGTAATGCGTTATGCGTTATTCACGCGTGTTGTGGACGGTTTTGGTGACCGTATCGGTCGGTATCAGCGCGTGCGGTGACCCCGCCCCCGTCCGCGTGCTTCCAGCTTCAGCAACCGGGAGCGTCGCACGCTACTCTACCTGCGCTTCAAGTTTGTCTGCATCATCATCGCCTTCTACCTGTGCTGGGTGCCGAACCTCGTCAACGGCATCATCCTGTGGAGCACGTGGCCTAATATACCTGTCAAGCCGGTGGTGGTCATCTGGTACTTCATGGTGAGCATGCCCTTTGCGCAAAGGGCGCGAGTGGCAAGCGGCCCTCAAATGGCGGTGTGCTTGACGTGTTTGGCGCATTATTCTCCTTGGGTTTTTGTGCCCAGTACGGGGTTCGATTCCCTACGGTGTCCGGCCTCCTGTTACGGTGAGAGGCAGGCGACGCCATATTGCCTCAGCAGCTGAGTGCGTCGTAAGGTCCCAGTGACACACACTCACATTCACACATTCTTGTGCGCGGTGGTGCAGGTTCAAAGAGCGCTAGATGGATGTTGCTGCGGCTCCGCCACGTTCTGAAGTGTGTGCGTGTGGTTTTCGTTTGACTTTTGACGCGAGTCTTGATTCGTGTCATGGCCGCCAGCGTGACGCCGAGCCTGCTGCCAGCATTGGATTCGCCGGGCGTAGCACAGGAGAGGCGTGGCTCGTGGTCCCGCAGATCACCCGTGCTGGGCGGTACTGAGCGCGTGTGGGCGGCGCGGGCGGTTCTGAGTCCGCGCGTCTGTTGCAGGCGGTGGTGAACCCATCCCAGGCGGTGCTGAACTCGGTGCTGTACCGGAGCTGGGACCCGAGCTCGCCGAGCATCCGCGACTGGCTGGCCGAGCGGCTGGCGGCCGTCACCTGGTGGCGCTCCACTCGCAACGGCCGACCCGAGATGGATCCGCTCTTCGAAGGCCCCAGCAAGTCCTACGACTCGTTCGATGACCGGTAGGACACCTGTCGGCCGATCTCAGAAGCTGTATCGTGGATTTTCTCCAAAGATGGCAAAGCAATAGAGACGAGCATGCTGCCTGGAGTGAGTGCGTGCGGATACTGCAGAACCTTCGAGCTTTCTAACGCAGATTATAACTCAACAACATGCTCCTTAATTGATTTGTGACCTGTGCTCCGTGTGTTTACTGGCCGGTGCAGTACGAGACGGGCCTCATTCGTTATCCCTCGGACTCAATTCAGCGTGTCCTGGCTCAAAAAGCGTGACCTGTCACTGACCTCACCAGCCCGTTCTGTTCCACGCCGTTTTGAACGGCCCTGAATGGCTTGTGAGGAGCTTTTGCCTGTTGGTCTGCCTTCGGCGCCTGCGTGCGTCTGGTATTTCCCTTGCGGTCGTGTATGGCTCATTCTGTATCCCAGTGAGCCACCCAGCACTGTGTTGCCGGTCATCCTTCGGGCTGCATTGCCGCGGGGTGCCTGTAGTGAACAGCTTTGTAAGCAGGAAAGCTGGTCTCTGGGGATCTGAACAAAAGCCAGCTCTTTCATGTGTACCAGATCAATGTGAATGAGCTGATGCAGGTAGTTGTGGACGCGTGTTCCATTTTTAGTGCCATGCCAGGTTTTTCCAGGACCTGATCTGTGAATGTTTCTAGTTATGTGCTTGCTGGGACCAAGTTGCATTGTGCATTTATTTTGCTCATGTTTATCTTAGTGTGCAGACGTTTTGTGATTACGTTATGGCTCAGTCAAGTGGTGTAATATGTTGCCTGTGCTTGACATGGCATACAAGGGTGTGGTGGCTTTGTTCATACCAGGCGTAGAAGTTTGTACCTTACGTTGAACGGAATGTTGTGGCAATTCAGTATATGTAAAAGGTAATCAAATATCTACTTATAGAGGACGGGGCGGTGTGGTGTGGGGATAGATGGATACTGCGCGATCGTAGCTGAGAATCAACGTGCCCATAATCCTCCAAAATCATATCTGGGGGTCTGTGTAGGATTGGTACCTGGCATCACCCGAGTTATATGCTGAGGTCTTGTCTCGGAAACTTCAGCGGCGTCACATACGCCCACGATTTCGTCGTTTTCAGTGTCATTGATCTCCTCTTGGCTCTCTGTCACCCGTCCGGTACCCGTTCGCTGTCGCACGAGCGCCGCAGAGGGCGGCCCGTTCTCGCTTGTGCCGCTCTGCCGCCGTGTTCGCCCGTGGCCGAGGCTGTGTAGAGCCGCGGCCCGCGGTGCGCGCTTCTGACCGGGCCGAGACGCAGCTGGGCCGGCTCCCTCAGCGGCTGGGCACGGCTCGTGCCCTCTCCAGCCGTCTGAGGCGCGTCTGGTCAGCGGCCCCGTGTCTGCTGCTGTCTGCCCACCTGCCTGCTGCCGTCTGCCCACCTGTCTGCCGACCGCGGCAGGCGGGCACGCACGCTATGTGCCCTCCCGATTTTGCGTGGCATCGTTAGGCAATATATTTGCATTTTTTGAACTGGTGTCTTTTGAATGTGTGGGGAAATTGTAATATTTGTCAGCTGAAGTTTTCATACCTGCAGTAAACCGACGACAGTAGCAGTGCCGAAGAGATTTTAATGGGGTTTCAAATGGTCATGGGATATGTGAAATTGCTCGTTATGTGCACACGCATGGTTTTTATCATCATTAATTGGCTCGAAGTGTACCGGACGGTCGGGCCCGACTGCATTGACGAGTGCTGATATTCGGGTCACCACTTCATGGCGGGGAGTCTGAACGAATCACCGCAACAGTACTGTGGAATCGCCACGGCGGACGTGCGATCAGATCACCACACCAGACGGTGTCAATCCGATTGCCACGGCGGATAACATGACCAGCGGTAGACAACACAATCAGTTCAACACAACAGACAGCGTGATCAGATCACCGCGGCAGAGAGCGAGATCAGATCATCACAGCGGGGAGTGAGATCAGATCACCGCAGCAGGCAGCGTGATCAGATTATCACAGCAGATAGCGTGATCCGATCACCATAACAGACAACGATACCAGATCACCACAGCAGACGGTGTCATCCGATCGCCACAGCAGACAGCGAGATCAGATCACCACAGCAGACAACGAGATCAGACCACCACAGCAGACAGCGTGATCCGATCACCATAAACGGCGCGATTGAATATCCACGTGATCGGATCAGACCACCTCCAACGCAAGCATAATCAGATCTCCACGTCAGGCAGCGGGTTTGGGATCAACCGAGCAGAGCGCCTGGTGGAATTACTACTGCGACCAATGTGCTCGGATCACCATGACGCGCAGCTTGATCACATCACCGGACGGATGGTGTGGTCGAACCTCCACAGCAGGCTGCGCGATAGAGTCGATGAGGGCCTCTGTGTCGGTAGAGCACCGCCAGTGCCGAACAGTCGCTAGACGAGGGGGAGAGCTGCGTCGGTAAGGAGCCCTGAGTCGGCCAAGGAGACATTTGCCTGCGTAAGGACTGAGACGGGACCCCGAATACCAGAGGGCCTCTTGCTCTGGTCGAGGCCCTCTGACAATGAAAGGAGATATGAAAACTTTTGACGAAGAGACACAGTGAGGCAATGGAATGTCTCTATGTCACTCAGGGCCCCAGCACTGAACTGGGTCCTCCACCCCATTTCAGATAAGGGCCCGTTAAGCCATTGAACCCCTGCGGCGATAAGGGAACTTTTGCACCATTGAGGGCCCCTTCCGTCCATCCAGGGTCAATTGTCTGGATCACGGGGCCTCCCGCGTCAGGGAAGAGACAAATGCATAATCTACCATTCTATGGGCCTCGGGTCGACCATGCGCCCGTGTCGCCAGCCGATAGGTACCCCACGCTGAGACGGAATACCCCTTCAGCACCTGACTGGGAAAGGTGGTGATACAGTGTCCCTGGTGTTTTACCGACAGGGCACCTTGCATGGGAAAGGTTGGGAGTCTCCTTAGTGTTCAATAGGGCGGATCCATGTGAGGTCAAAAATGAAAAGAGCCAACCCATGTTTACCTGAGGATGTCCATATTGCTTCAGAATCGCCTAGTGAAACGAATTACATGAACAGTTTTGAGCCTTCGCGCACAACCTTACGGGCAAGAACACCGGTGGCCGGGGCTGCGGTTTCTGTAAAACCGAGTGGCGTTAGCCGGCTACAGCTAACCCCAGGCGCCAGGCGCGCTGCAGCGACCGCTAAATGATGTTTCCAAAAGTCATTCGAAAGTAGTTCGTGCCGTTCAAAAACTAGGCTAGGATGTGTATCTCACCCTTACAATTTTGAGGTTATCGTCGGAACAGTTAAACAGTTATAACACGAAAATAGATATTCCACCGTTATTTTTCTAGTTCCACCACCAGGTTTCAGCACCAGTTGGACGCATACAGCGATACCTCCATATCAAACACCCAAAAATTGCGGGGGTCAAATATACGCCGGGACCACTTTCTACACGTGCGAATTGATGGTCAAAAGCGCTCAAAGGCTACGGGGTTCGATTCCCCGCGGTGTCCGCCCTTCCTGCCAGAGTGAGAGGCAGGCGACGCCATATAGCCTCAGTAGCTGAGTGCGTCGTAAATCTCTAATCACACACACACACACACGCTCAAGGGCGCCTCTTCCAGAAACGTCATCGTTTTCGTCCGGTTGTTGGCCGCTGCTTAGCGTCAGCCCGCAGGGATGACGCCGTGCGGCTAGAAGATCGCAGCACCGGCCGTCGGGGTGTTTGCATCTAGGAACTGCGAGCACGCATGCTCAGAACGATATTTTGCATGTTTTTTTAATTCTCGAATCTGAATGAAAGTTGAACATTCACAGGCGGACATGGGCTAGCCACGCCAAAACCAACTGTTGACCTCATTTTGATCTGCAATCCGTGATCACGTGGCCCTCAACATTTCTGTAGAACCCAGAGGAGATCCCGCAGAGCTCCAGAGTGCTATCGTTTTTAAAAAAAGTTCACTCAATCATTGTCATATGAGTGGACAGCAGAACTGCACCTTCCGGTGGCATCTGACTTAGGTCAAGGAAAGTGAATATTTAAGTGATGCGAGGAATATCGGGCTCCCCGAGATCAGGTGGGCCATATTCGGTGATTTGTTTTGGGGGAGGAAGCTTTCACAAACAGGGTGCTTGCCAACCCTGCCCCCCTCCCCCCTCCCCACCTTACCAAGACTGGCTGCGCCCCTGACTGCAGATAGACAATATTGGTTCTAACAAGACGGAGCACCTGTGCACGCGACACTCACTATCCGCGTCTGGCTGCAGATAGACAATATTGGTTCCAACAAGAGGGAGCACCTGTGCACGCGACACTCGCTATCCGTGTCTGACTGCAGATACACAATATTTGTTCCAACAAGACGGAGCACCTGTGCACGCGACGCTCGCTATCCGGGTCTGGCTGAGCAGCAAGTTAAGCGTGCAAGCTGCGCGTAAGGCGACCCTCGGGACCGCACTGGTCGGCCATCTTCGGCCAGCTATTGGGTGGTCCAGACCTATCGCCACTAGACTTCTGGCTTTGGTCTGTGGCCAGCAAGCCTCTCCAACAGCGATGGAGCAGCCGAGGACGAGAACGCCGAGGTGGTGGACTGGGGCATAGGTGGCCCACCGTTTGGAGGGCCAGGCGTGCCAGCAAAGGAACCGCACTGCTGAGGTGTGTCGACTGGTGTGGAAAAATCAAAGCATAACATCGTAAAACAATTTTCCCGGGGCTTATAAAAAATGAGTGGTATTAAAAAGCCTACGGCCGACTCAACACTACAGGGCTGCATTGTATCGCGTGAAGGAAACCTGTTCAAGACTTTCACATGTTCATGTATGCATCCGCTCGTATCGAGTCATTTTTTGTCTTCACGCGTTGTATGAAGCCCACGGATACGTGTACATGAGATGTGTACCGGGCTGGGTTGGGTAGAAGCCTGAAAAAATATGGGAACAGTTGCGGTATGGATGGGAATTCCAATGAAGAAATGAAATGAAAAATGTGCTTTTTACTAAAGGAAAGTATCATCAAATGCCACTGCTTGCGTTTTTATTCATGAAATTCACGTGCTTGATTTGGGGCATGGTTCAAACCTACAGACATCAATTTTATATCCGTGCGGCTTTTGAACGCAACCTTGAGGACTTCATGAAAAGGGCTTGCACCTAAACGAAACGTGTAGTAAGATAACTGGAAAATACTCATGACTTGACGGAAACGGAATTTAACCTTTGCTTAAGGAAGTCCTGGCTGCGCCCATGCCCATTTCCACGTGACTCAGTGCAGCAGCCATGTGCACCATTGGTCCCCCTATTAATTTGTATGACGCAGCTTTGTCGTCAGCAGTAATGACACCGTGCCACTACCCAATTAAACATGCTTTCATACCATGTGTGCCTCATGAAGCTACTAAAATACCCGTGTTTTATTCCTGTGTAAAAAAACTTTCCTACAGGCGCTTATTATTTCATCACGCTCAATGTTCAAACCCTCTGTAAAGGTGACAACTATCTTTAACGCCAGGTTCAGAAGATGGCAGAGTTGCCACTAGATGAGCAGTCATTCGTAAACTTGAGGGTCACGTCTTGGAGATGGGATGGCTTATCTGCACAAGCTATTTTTGTTTTAAGTAAACTTGATAAATCAGGTAACTAAAAACTGTTTTGAAATATCTTGTGCCAAAATTTAAAAGTGGATCGAGGATTACTGGGGACTTGTCACCAAAATTATGGTAAGAATATTAGACTCTGGTGGATGCCGGGCAATCTTTCATAGGCGATAAATCTCAAAGAACCATCGGAAATTTAGTTAGCGCATTTTGGATTCCGGCAGATCCAGATGCAGGGATTCGCTCGCATGGATGTTATCAGGGGCGCAGCCCGAGCCTTGACAAGGGGCGGGGGCAAGGTTGACAAAGGGCCCCTGATAGTGAAAGTATAGTCTCCAGAGGCCGCGCGGCCTCGGCTTTGCCGCTAACACTAAGTGGCGGCCAACGGGAGGAGGAGAATGTAGTCTGATCATCTGATATAAGTACATCTGAAATAAGTAGTTTTGAGCGCTTCAGTACATCAATTCTAGGTCGTTTGCAGTCGATACGTCCCAAACCTCTGTACGGCTAGAAGGCAGTCTTGGCGTGAATTTCACCCGTGCCACTTTGGGATTTATAATAAAAACGGAATAGCATTCACTGCGCCGCGAACTGGTGAAGGAATCTGGTGCAGATGAATTGCAAAAGTAAAGGTAGCATTTTTTCGTGTTGCTGCGACTGTTCATCTGTTTGGAGGGCAGCCTCACATTACAGCGATGAAAAGGATACCCCGCCTGGTCTTTGCACTGTGTGAATTGATTTCGAACGACTTTCGGAAGCATTATTTGACGACAATCGTTCCCGCGCGACCGCCGCCCAGCACCTGGCGTTATCTGCAGCAGCGAACGCCGTTTAGTTTCACGGAAACTCTGACCAAAGCCATCGCTGTTCTTGTTCCTGAGACTGCAACTGCCTAGGCTCAAAACCGTCTCATGCAGTTCGTTCACATGTCGATTCTGTAACAAGATGCACGTCCTCAGGAAAACATGGACTGGGCCTTTTATTTTTGACCTCATTCCGATTCACTGCATAAAAGTTAATGAGAGCCCTTTACTTTTTCCAAGCAAGGGACCTTGTGGGAGAGCACTAAAGGGCACATTATCGTCCTCAGCATGCAGGTGCTAAATGTCCATTCCGTCCTAGCGCGGGGTACCTATTGGCTATCATTCTGACAACACGGGGAGAGGTCCCCTGGTCGATCCGGAGGCCCTTAGAGAGATGCAGCATACATTGATCCCCTCCCTGACGCGAGAAGCTCTCTGATCAGCGTGGTTGCCCCCAGATTGATGGAGGAGCCCTCATTCGCGGAATATCCTTTATCACAGCAGGCCGTCATATAATCGCCACAGAGGCTTCAGTTCGGCCCAACGGGTCGTTGGCTAAAATGGAGTGGACAGCCTCTGTTCGGCACTGGGGACCCTGACTGACAAAGGACTCTTCCAATGTCACATTGTGAGCTCTCATCATAAGTTCTCATATCTCCTTTCATTGTCAGAGGGCCTCGACCACCGCAAGAGGCCCGGGACCCTTGTTGGCACAGCCCCCCCCCCCCCCCCCGTCTAGCGCTGTGGGCCCCTGACTGTCACAGGGTGTCACAGGGGCCCTCCATTTCTCCAGGCCCAGACCAGTGCAAATCATCGGCCCTGGCCTTCTCCCTGATTGATAAATGGGGGCCCCAGGACTCGGACCGACACAGAGCCGACTGTTCGGCGTTGGTGGCCTCTGGCCGAAATAGAGACCTGCATTGTCCCAAGGGCAGTCGAGCGTTCCCTGACCCACCCGAGGCCTCTTGTTGACGCAGGACACGCTGTCAGGCACTGGGGCCCCTGACCGACACAGAAGCATTGTTGCAGGCGGCCCGACCAATGAAAATTGCGGACCCAACCCTGTCCTGCTTAGGAAATGGGCCCCTAGGGCTCAGACCGACAGCGAGGGAACTGTTTGGTGTTGGGGGTTTCTGCCCGAAGTAGCGGTCCGCATTGTCCCAGGAATTCTCAATCGGTACAAGAGGTCGTCTAACTGTAATTTGAGACCATGGCCCTTTTGGCGAGGATCCTTAATACGATCTACAGCCAACCTTTCGGCACCTTCGGACCCTTCAGTCTTCCCATCCGGTCCTTAATCGCCAGTTCCGACTTGGTCTTCGAGCCGTTCTTCGGATCCCCTCAAACACTATCCCAGGCCAACTCGGGCCTGCTACGCACACAGGATCTCCTGGTAGGCACTGTGGGGCCCTGGCTGATACAGGGGCCCTCGTTGACTTAGGAACCTTGAGTTCACGAGGGCTTATTTCCCCGTTTCGGAAATCGGTCCTCAGGCTCAGGCCGACACGGAATCGACTGTTCATTTTGGCTAGCATAGACGACCTCATCGACTCATGGAGCCCCCAATTAGCGTAAAAGGCTATCTGGCTGGCATTTGTGGGCCCAAAGGCGGCTCGGGTCTTTAATGTGACCTCCGACCAGTCCTTCGGGCCCCTCGGGCGCTCAAATCGAGCCCTTGAACATCGATCTCGGGGGCTGAAGAGACCCTCGAAACCTATGGGGGCGGGGCCACGTGTCCCCCCCCCCCCCACCGCACTCGTCTGCTTACGCCACTGGATGTTATATACCTGCTATTTTGATCGAAGATGGACTCATGCGGTATAGTACCGCATGAGTGCATGAGTGCAGTGCAAGAGAGCATGTCAAAATCATTATTTGGGGGCCTGAAGCACGCTTCCCTTGCGTCTGTTCTTGTCCCTTCCTTGCGCTTGTTTACGCTGCTTTCGCTCTCGCCTGGTTTTCGCGCCCAGATTCTCGGTTGACTTAGCACGACCTGATGCCGCGAGGGCGCGTGATCTATCCTGATGCCGCGAGCGCGTGTGATCTGATCTGATGCCGCGAACGCGTGTGATCTGATCTGATGCCGCGAACGCGCGTGGTCTGGTCTGATGCCGCGAGCGCGTGTGATCCGATCTGATGCCGCGAACACGCGTGATCTGATCTGATGCCGCAAGCGTGTGTGATTTGATCTGATGCCGCGTACGCGCGTGATCTGATCTGATGCTGCGAACGCGCGTGATCTGATCTGATGCCGCGAGCGCGCGTGATCTATCTTGGTTCCGCGAGCGCGCGTGATCTGATCTGATGCCGCGAACGCGCGTGGTCTGGTCTGATGCCGCGAGCGCGCGTGATATATCCTGATGCCGCGAGCGCACGTAATCTGACCTGATGCCGCGAGCACGCGTGCTCTGATCTGATGCCACGAGTGCGCGTGATCTGATCTAATATTGCGAGCGCGCGTGATCTGATCTGATGCCGCGAGCACGCGTGATCTGATCTGATGCCGCGAGCGCGCGTGCTCTGATCTGGTGCCGCGAGCATGCGTGATCTGATCTGATGCCGCGAGCGCGCGCGCTCTGCAAACACACGCGTCACAGCGAGAATGGAATTTGTTTGCGTGTTGTTCACCGTGTTCTATCTAGTGATGTTCTTGTTCGTGATATAAAAGTCGTGATCTGCTTGAGCTCGTATACATACAATTGGCCTTAGAGTTGGTTTGGAACAGAATGGTGTATGATTCGTCCATAAACGTTTTTTAGTTTACATGTTATTAAATTTAGGCATTTGCATTTCTCTCATGTAAACTTTTGAGTGATATCAATCACAATTTAGCATGGGGAAACACCAAACCCATTTCCACGGCATAGTTAACATGGGCTCTAGCTGCCAAAGATATGAAATTGTTGAGTTGATGTATTATTTGATGACCACCTTGGGACAGTTTGAGATGTTTTCAATTCATCGTCAACAAAGCGTTTCGCTACATGGGTCTTATTTTCCTTTGATATTATTTTCTTCCATTTGAACTCAAAATTTGATATTGTATCAACGAAGTTGGAAGTTGGAGTGGATGCTATGCAAAAAGGAGCATTGGTCAAGCTATCGCGAAACCCAGGGTTTTAAAACGCTTTAAGATGATATCATGAATTGCGAATCCTTCCATAAACGCTTTAAAATGATTGAAATTCTGGCACATTTCTTCCCCATGTGAGTCATGGCATATACATGGAATCGCCAACCTTTTGAATGAACGAATGGAGTTCTGATTTCTTTTCACACAGCCGACATTTGGCCATGACGCCCGTGTACCGCCGCCTGTGATAAGGTGGTGTCCGACATGGCCAATTCACCCACAGATTGTTGGACGGGCGAGCAGCACGGTTTCCCCCTTCCACTAGTTCATAACGTCATCAAAAGATCGGTAACATCGCTCGTTCAATCAAGACAACGACAAAACAAAACAAACCAGGAATTAAGCCACCGTGCTCCAACTCTTGCTGTTGTCATGCAACTGGCAAAGCAATACAGGACGCCGCCGTCAGTCAGTCTCCTATATTTGATGCTTGTCGGAAACATCGCTCACGCCATAAAGCAGCACAGCAAACACGAGAGCGCACATGGTGGGCTGCGCGGCGCCGATCCGTGACAATGTACAGTGTCCCGCCCCGGCAAATAAATAGCTCTTCCGCCGATGAGTTAATGATAAAATGTGGCATAAACAGACGCGCATATCGCAGACAAGCTCGGACAACGCGCACGCATACACCCAACGACCGCACGTGTCAAATCCTCTACGCGCGCGCGCCGGACCAACAACACGTCCGCCGCGCCACCACGTCCTGCACGCGGCACGCGTCCGGGCGCCCGTCCGGCTCAGTCCAGCATCATATCACGGGGCAGGACGTAGTCGGAGAGCGCGTAGAGCAGGCTGGCGTACCAGTGCACGCCGGACGAGGGCTCGACGGCCGCGACCAGCGCCCGCCGCGGCGCCCGCCCGCCGCCAAACTGTTCCAACAAATGCATAACAAAGTCGCGTACGTTCACCGCCCAGCGCACGGGCAGGAAGGCGGCGTGCGCCGTGCTTTGGTCGTCCACCATGGCGTAGCACGAGGCGAGCACGTCGCTGGCGAGCACGGTGCCGTGCCGCGTGAGGGGCGCGTACACGCCCCGCCCAGTCACCAGGTCCACGGCGGCCACGCGCTCGGCCGCTGGCGCGCCGCCCGCCGGCCGCCCGACTAGAACGTAGTCGCCCTCGATCACGTGTTTGACGAAGGTGACGCGCGCGTCCAGCGCCGTGACGTTGCCGGCGGCGGCGCTGGCCGCGTCCAGCACGTAGAGCAGGTGGCCGGGCGTGACGGTCAGCCGACGGCCGGACGCCGTTGTCAGCCGATAGAAGAGCCGACGCTCGGTCGGGTCACGGTCCAGCCAGAGGATCACCTCGCTGTCGACCACGGCGCCGCTCTCGTCCACCGCCTTGACGACCGTCGCGTCTCCGCAGCTGGTGAAGCGGCGCCGCCGGCCGTCGGCCAGCACTGCCCCTTGTCGCCGAAAAGCAGCACCTTGGCCGTTTCCGCGCGTCACGACTCTGAAACTGATCAGGTTGTGCGCGATCCACTTCGGTGCGCGCGGCAGACGCGGTCACGGCGGGGTCGGCGGCAGACGCGGTCACGGCGGGGTCGGCGGCAGACGCGGTCACGGCGGGTCCAGCCTCAGTTGTGTGTTTGGCGAGTACGTAGCGTCGGCTCGTCAACAGGTGACTGTCCAGGCACAGTGGTCGATGGCGGCACAAACACAGACGGTGCCGCGGGCTGTCCGAGGATCGGGCGGGGCTCCCCCCACGTGGGGAGCGGTTACGGGGCTGCCGCCGGCGAACGCTGTGCGCGCGCTGAGGTGCGTGGGGGATTGGAATGTGCGAGGAGCCACTCTCGGGTGGTAACCGGTGGTCTGTGGTCGGCTGGTTCCTCCAGAGGATCGTTAACCGTAACGGTTGTGGTCTGTTTTGGCGACACTGTCAGGCGGATAGCTCGGCTCAGTGGGGATCGGGAATGAAATATGCAAAGCATTTAGTGTGGAAGCAAGGGTGACCTGAACTCACCCATGCGGTAACCGGGGCAGAGTCTTAGGAAGGCTCTTAAGCTCTTACCTATGTTAAAGAAAATTCTTAATTAAAAGCTCCTATCTGCCGCCCCTGCAGGGTGTCCGACTGCTAGCCCGATGTCAAACTTTAATGCAGGTCGGGTAAGTTTGAGGGGACTTGATTGAGCGGCATAGTGACAAAACTACCAAAGAAATTTTACTTTGCTTCTATAGTACTTGCGTAACTATAAATCCATCTATGGATATGCGGAAAACGCATCGTGGCAGCAGTGACCACGCGAATTTCCATCTGAATTACTCCAGATTAAACATGTCGTCATTGAAACGCGCTCGGTCCCCGCCACATTTCTCCCTCACAACAATTTCTCAGCATTTTGCCATCACGACTGCATATTTGTGACAGTCATTCACTGGCTGCAAAAAGGAAGAATAACTTTTTTATCTAAAGAAAACTTGGTGGTGGTCATAATCAGCAGACGGCATCCAAAGCAATATATGAAAAGGCAAACGCAAGCTTAACTTCCAAAATTCAGGGTCTGATTCGTCTAGCCTCTTCTCGCGGGAGGCCACCGCGTCTGTCTCGTGATCACACATACTAAATACGCTACACACCACGTACAATTCTGTTCGGTCACATGTCCGTGGGAATTAGCTATTCCGATGCATTCCGCTTTCGATTGCGTTTTCCACTGTTCCAATGATCATTTTCCACAATGCCCGACCTGTTCGCGCGGATGAACAAACCAGTAGGACAGAGGAGGAGCATGGCAATGTCTCATTTGCCCCTATGCACTTTCTCTGGTCAGTTCGCTGAACACCGGTGCCGCCATGGATGCCTTCGCCAGTCGACTCTCGAGCCACCCGGCCATGAGAAAAACTCGTCGTCATGACAACGGAGGGTGCGCGCATGCTTTGTCTAGCCACCCCAGCACGCGAGGCCGTCCCAGCCAGGTACTACCAGAGTCAGGTATTCATCATCGTATCAGCGTGAGATCAGCAGGCGATACCATCGCCCGCCGAAATGGTCTCGCCCCTGTCACCGCCATCTGCGGAGCCGGCGCTGCCGCCACCAGAGGCGCCACTGGCGGCAGCGGCTCCGGCGCCGCGGCAATCAGCAAACAGCTGCCGTTGGAACGAGGGAAATGTAAATATGGACACCACAGGGTTTGAAGGACGCCAGCGCAGGCCAAGAATTTCTGAGTGGCGGCATGCCATCCCTGGAGCGCACAGGTCAATATTGACCCGGACAAGCATCTATACCTACCAGTTACCGACGTCAAGTCTTGTTTTTGTGTATTACCATGACTGCCCCGTGCGGCGATCTTTACCGATGTGTCATTTTTAAATTGGATGTATTTCGGGTGAGACATTATTCTCACGCGTTCTGATGCAACAACACCAGCCCATAGTCGCATGCAAGTGAAATAATCCTAGCAAAGACTGTTATGGAAACTCACAAAACTGGTATTGAGTCCCCGTAGAATCCGTCGATTGAGAGTGTATAGCTCTCTTGATGGCCTTCTTGGTGTTGTTAGCCTGTATGCCGGTTAGACTGGTAGGTAGCGATCCTAAGAGCAAGGGGATTAGCAGACATTTTGGCCATAAACACTCTTCAGTGTCGCGGAGGTAGTGAACACGGACTTTGGTCGAAACTGCTGCTGATCCCCTGCTCTTAGAAGAGCTACCTGTCACGCTCTACGGCATTGAAGTCAACAACCAGCAGCATGATAACTGTGGGATTATCCTACTTAAATGTGTCTGCATCTGGCAGCTTTGCCGGGTCAAAAACATAAACTTAACAGAGAGTACTCCACATTGTGTGGGTGTTTGAATTGAAAGAGCTATTATGAAGATCATGTAGTGCAATTTACACCCCCTGCCCCTCTTAAGACCTAAGCCCGTCTAGCTTCTGAGCTATGCGCCCGCGAAAACGTGCGGACTAATTTGGTGCAGACTTACAAAGTTACCCGGGCACATATGACGCCGTAGCAACGCCATTAAAATCCTCTCATTCCACTGGCCATGCAGCGATCAGCGTCAAAAATAATACAGCTGTCAAGGCGGTCATATCTGGCATTCGTGAGCACGATTTCCAGATAAAGCCGCTGTCAATTAGCTCTCAATCAATGTTGTGCAAGGTACCATGACGCAATCAAGGAAAAACGCGTTGAGGAGCGCCTAAAAGCGTCTAGATAGAGAGCACCTATTGTCTAGAGCAGTCTTTTTCACTTCGAAGTACACCAATAGTTACAAGCGGGCTTATTTTATCATACGTGACGTTTGCTTCAACATCTTGCAATGTGGAGCATTATCTCTAATCAACATATCCGTGCCATGACCGAGATTGAGGCACATAGCGGAACACAATTTAAAACCGGAACTTCTATCGCTTATCAGAAGCAACTGTTCCGCTGTTAGGGGTGATAATTGCTTTTTGTAATATAAATCCGTTTGCCGGTGGGAACTGCAGGTCTACACACAACGACGTACAGTTTGCCAGTGCCTAATAGTGGTTTCGACGCGCCGCCAGCCTTTTGGAGCACTGCTGGTGGACAGAAGACAACATGCAGAAGGCAAGCATAAGTGAACAGTGTTACAGCTTATGGCAGATGTCATGGTGCAAAATGCTGCAAAATTTAAGCCAAAATACGCAATACAAGGGTGTTTTCTTTGATGAATTTAAGTAATATATAACGTATTTTGCCAAACTAGTTCCCAATCACTACACAATCTAATGGTATCTGGTCAGGCATCCAAAGAAACCAGGTACTGCTACTTATTACTGAAACTGCCTCCAATAATAACTCGGGCAGCGAATATGGATAATATCGCTCTTGGACTTATTAAATGCGCAGAACTATTGTTCAATGCCAAAATTTGATTAAAAGGAGCAGAAGTAGCAAATTATATTCGTGTTCAAGCTTTCATCTGCTGAAAAAATCAGTAGAAAATTGTTCTTACTGAATGGCCTCAGTAAGCAGTGATCGGATCGCATTAATTGAACCGGAAATGCCTTTCAAAATAGAATATGGTACTGATCCCAGATGAGGGGAGGTACACACTCCCAGTTATAGATGCCCTAGTTGCTCGTAATGTGCAAGCGCCTTTATTCATCACACAATCGCTTTCGGAATAACGGCATTATGAGCGGGCTCAGCTGCCTGCAGGTATTGCTCCTAAGCTACCAGCCGACATCTGACCACACGCACGCGCAGTTTCCCGCCGCGTGGTCAGAATTTTCATCTCATTTTCAAAAGTTATCGGTTCGGGCGCAGCTCACATGGTCTGGTTGTTTTAATGGAATCGCTATCACTAAAAGAGTGACAGTCGCATTACAATACCCATTAGCCCTACTTTAAACTAGGAGTTCTTGCTCCACTACTATTACTTGTAACCGTCACTTGATCAGTGCGCTGTAATGGTCCATGGCTCGCCCGTGCCAAAAAATTGTTGGTTCCAGTACGCAACATGTGTCCTTGGCCAGGGTGCTGTAATGGCCTCGCCGCTACCCACTAGGCAGAGAGAGGCAGGCCTGCTTGTCAGTTCCAAAACTGTGATCACGTGATCAGGGTGCCGTAATGTCGCCGCTCTTACCCAGAGGTCAGCACTTCCAACACCCATCACGTGATCACGTTACCTACCAACGGTTCGGCTGGCGCTTAGCAGCTGTCAACGTGCGTTTGTTTCCCTTGCGTGTCCGCGGCCTTACGACCAATCATAGCCACTTCTGCCGCCTACAAATTTAACGACCGCAGACCTGAGTAACTTTTATTGCTCGATTTACACCAATCAGTATGGATGGCTGGTTTTCATTATGTAGGCCGACAAGCAGGCCGTTATGAATTGGGAATGCCATTAGAGAGTTGGCCTGGCGGTGGTCAGCGTGGCTCTGGCTGCACCTCGGCTCGTAACGATGAGAAAATGCTCTCCCGGCCGTACATGATTACAAATTAATCATAATTAATGCGGAGGGCCGCCGCGGTGGTCGGCAGGCAATGGCGGCCGGGCAGCCATTTGGCAACAGCATCCAGTTATTTTCGGCCATCAATCGCGCGTTACAAAGCGACACGCTCTTTGCAGAGTGTCGGTCCCGGCCGACCGCGCCGGCGGAAGCCAATCACGCGGCGGCGGCGGAAATAGCACGGCCTGAGCGCGCAAGCCACGTGACAGACAGGGTAATGGACGAGCGAAGGCATCGGAGCGGCCGTTCAGGGGCGGCCGCCTGCACGGGATGGTGGCGGCGGGCGGTGGAGCGCCCTCTGGGGGGAGGCGACGCCGACGTCGGTCCACCCGGAGTGGCCCTGTCGGCCCGCGCCGCGCCGTCACCGCTAATCCCTCGCCGCGTGCTACTAATAGCAACAGGGGGCGTGTGTGGCGGCCGCGCTCGACGCCACCAGGCGGCGGTGTCAGTGCGCCACAAGCGGCTTATCTGCGCTGTAATCGCCGCTAATCGGTTTAGCCGCCGCCGCCACGCCGCGCTCACAACATGACAACAATGGGAGCGGCGTGTCGGCCGCGCCGCTGCCGGCGCCCATTTGCATGCCGGGATTCTTCAGCCGAAGAACAATGACGGTGAGCGCGGGCGCAGATAAATTTCAATCGTCGTTTATGTAGGGATCGCGCCGGCCGGGCCGGCGGCGAGGCGGCGGGCTGTCAGCCGTGCGCCTTGTGTGACCCGGACGGCCGCTAATCCTGACAGCTATTAACCGGGCGGCCGGGCGGCCGGCGTGTCGGCCCGGGCGGCTGTCAGCGGCGCCGGCGGGGGCGCCGCCGAGGTCACGCCGGGCCGCCCGGGCGCGCCCCGGCCCGACGCCGCCATTGGCCGCCGTCCCAGATCATTCTCCGGTTGCGGTGTCGACCGGCAGTAATCCGGCCGGGCTTTAGATGGCAGGATAAAGGAACACCCGCCGCATGCAACGGCGGGCACCTGACAGCGCCTCAATGGCCGCCGGCGTGCCCGCCGCTCCAGACGACCTGTCCGGGTCTCGGGCGCGCTGACCCCCGCATATAAAGGCTGCTGTCGGGAGCGCCGGCAAGGCTTAAGATGATGCTTGAGGCGCATTGGGAGAAATTGTTGAAACCACGACGCTCAACATTTCTTTGCGGGGCCAGCAGCTTTGCTAAAACCACTATCTCACTTAGCGGCGTTGCATCTTAATTCCGACGCATATGTGTCTGTGAACCACAAGGCACTCGCGTTCAGGAAAGCACCTAGCGAGCGCCAAGCAGCCATGTGCTGGAATGTCATGGAATAGGTTCTACACTGAACCCGCGTCACCCATGTGCCCAACGCGCGGCTTTGTCGTTGGATCTTTCAGAATAAAACCTAACTGCAAATGTCATCAGCTTATCTTGCACAAGTCATAATCCCAAGGCAGTTTTGTATGCCTCGACATTTTTCAAAGATAATTTCGAATGCATGTTTCACCGTTGTAAGCCGGGCGCAGTTGTCTTGACTGCTAAACATTTTTAACTTTCCGCTAAAAGCGGGAAATCTTAAGAGCAAAATATCTTCCTTTCATCGGGTGTGTTGGTTTGCATCCTTTTTTGTAAGCCCTTCCCCCATGTTGAGTTGAGCTCACTTCTTATATTGGTTTAATCTTTTGAATGCCTTTTGTCTTTTCCCCCACTTTTGAATGTCTTTTGAATATCTTGGATAATGCAAAAATGCTTTGCTTGGTTACTTTCAGAAAGCTCACCTTTTTGGGCATTTTTTGCTAATCGCGACTAGAGCTGTTCAACTTAAGGACTTTTCCATATAAAATCTAGTAATTGGAAGTTAAAAATTATCGTCCATCAATACAAGGTTGGCTTTTCCTGCAGAAAGCAAATTTGCGGCTGTGGGTTGGTGTCGTCGGGCCCTTAACTCGCCCCCCTCCCGCCCCCTGTTCTCAATCATTTGTCGTGAATCGGTGTTATACACCGTGTTTAGATCAACACGACCATAGTCATGTGAAACATTAGGCAGATCCAGTCGTCACATACCTACCAATGAAGTGTATCTCCACAGATACTCACCACTGACCAGAAATTATCTCCCCGCATGATGCATAATGTCCATAGCCAGCATGATATCAGCACAAGATGGTGTATATGAGGATATCGTAAATACCATTCTGATGTTTATCCTGACATCATGACCGGACATCCTGACTGTACACAGTGACACACAGCATCCTGATATATGTACAGCATGATCATAATTTGCGGGTATCATGATCACTGCTTGAGTGGGTCGTGCCAGCGTAGGTCAGTGTTAGTGTACTTAGTGTCAGAATCAGCAGCAGTGTGGGCGGTTGCCATTAGTCGACGATATAACGGGGTGTGATTGTCGTTTAGTGGGCCCTGTTAAGCCTCTAATATGAATTACCCGCCTCCATCTTCGCGGTGCGTGTTGTCACTTACCTGCTTGAGGTATGTGAAGCTTGTGGGCAGGTGTGTGTGCATGCAGTCGGTATTGCGGAAGTGTTTATCGAAAGCTATGTTTTTCATACGTGGTCTGAGCCAATGGTATTGCATTTTCAAAGAAAAACGCTTGAAGAAATTACCGTTATGTTCCCATCCGTATCTCATTTCCAGCGGAGCAGCTTGATGAACTGGAGCGCTGGACAGATTTTCCTGCCGAAGCGCATTCCAGCTTAAGTGGAATTCAGTGGAAACTTCGCGTTCTCCACTATATCATCTTCTGTATATCTGCTACACAAAACAAGAAAACTGCCACGAATTTCGTGAGTAGCATACCTGATCATTATTTGGAACTTTGCTCCTAAGTTTGGAGCGGGCCACATGGTTACATCATTTTTTAAATAAATTTGCCACCGCTTGGACGAAAGCAACTGGTATCCGGACACAGATCCAGAATTTTCTTCTTCTTTGGAACGGTAGTTATTTGAAACAATACACATGCCTCTACACTGTAACCAATCTGTTCTCATGCAAAAAAAAGCTGAATAATTTATCGGCCGACCTAACAAGTAATCTAGTTTATTATCCCCTGATGTTGCATGTTTTGATTACATCATTTGGCATAATCATGCTTATTTAGTTACATCTGTTGTCTTCGGTCCTCCTTAAGAACTGCACCAGCCGCTGGTACATGTTCTGTCCGCGTCCTTGGTCTGCGCATCGGCACGTGCCCCAGACTCGTGTTTCTCGGCCAGCCCGTGTACCGTGTGCTAGCCGCGCCCTAGACGTGTCTTGGCAGCCCCTCAAATACATTTGCCAGTCGTCTTTTTCCATTGGAGTGGCCTTGTCACTGGCTGGGAGGGATGCTGGTCGTTCAGAACTTTGTGACGCAATAGGAAAGTCGGAATCCCAGCCACCGCTGAAGAGTCAATATTTGCGGGCATGGCTGAGGACTGGCAGGACGCGCGGGCATGCCGGTAATGCTGCCAGACACCGCAGGACATGCTGGCACGCACGCAGACATGCACACACACACACACATACAAACACACACACACACACACGCACTCAAACACACACACACACACACACACACACACACACACACACACACACACACACACACACACACACACACACACACACACACACACACACACACACACACACACACACACACACACGCACGCACACACACACCCGCACACAAACACACACGCGCACACACACACACTGCTATCAAGTGATAGGCTTCGCCTAGCCAAGGGGACTTTTCGGATATGTTTAACGGTAATGCGATTGAGTCCGACCACTAATTCGTGCTTCTAAACGCGAGAACGGATGGTTGAAACGGTATTGCATCGAAATATCAGGTCCTGATTTGGCCATCGATCATAGCCGTCTTTTCAACCGCACCGTAAACACAGATCGACCCTTTTTGATGGATATACAACGTCTTGAAACTGCCAAGTGCTGATTGAGTATCCGACTCTCTCAGCACATTGTCCTTGCTGCAGTCAGTGATCTCATCACTGATTCACGCCGATAAACAGAGAATATGGCTGCCACACCTGCCGTCAAATCAAAGCACACCCTCAGCCGGCTGATCATTGGCGGATTAAAGCGTGCTGCCATTAGCCGCTCGGGCCATCAGCGAGCGGGCGAGTCCACCGGCAACGGCGGGGGAGGACACACAGCCGACTGCCATCTCGGTACGTGGACATCACCGCCGATATCTCATTACCACGACGCTTGAGCACATAACAAATGGCCACGGAAAACGACGCAATTGATTATCTGCGGCGCGGGGAAATTACAGCGCCGTGCGGCGCCGCGGCGTGCGGAGCGGCGCCGCCACCGTCGCCTCCACCTCCGCCGCCGCCACCTCCGCCGCCCAGCCTTGACCTCCGTCGGCCGGCAAATTAAATGTGGCTCACCACCGGCGAAAAATGCAAGACCACCAGGCCAATTTAAATCAATCAGCAACGAGGTAATGAGAGGGGTGGCACGGCCGCGCCGGCGGCGGTGGCGGGCCCAGAACGTGCAGCGGGCAGCCGGCAGCGGGCGGCGGGCAGCGGGCAGCGGGCGGCGCGGCGGGCGGCGGGCGGCGGCGGCGGCGGCGGCGGAGGCCAATTTGTAATGATTGTGCGCCGTGTTTGAGTGGGCTGTGTTTATGTTCCACAGGTGGGCCGCGGCGATGGCATTGTGCTCGACTTTGTGCGGCGCACAAGAGGCCACAAAGCCGCGCGGGGATAAATCTCGACCACCTGTCGGGCCTCGTTTCGCCGGCTGACTGAGCCGGCTCGGCCGCGCTTTCAGTTCGGCGTCAACAAAGCCAGGCGCGCCGGGCGAAACTGAAGACGCGCTGGCTGCCGGCGCCGAGGAACAGGAAGGACTGTCACGGTCGAATTCCGGCAGATCTGTGCCCGGGAATCGGCCGGCTTTGGGCCTCAAAGGCCGGGGAGTTCGGTTGTCAATGGCGCTGAAGGTCTTGTCGGCCGGCGCTCACAACGGACGAGCACATTCGGCCAGCAGTCATTTGCCGGCCGTCTGTCCTCGATTTCTATTTGTGAGTCACATTATCCCTGTCTGCTGGACGGGTTCCAGGCTTGGCCCGAAGGGTGAGGGATAATGGTTGTGACTGTTGTGCGGCAAAGCTGTGATGGCGGCCGCCGGGGCGGGCCGCCGGCTGGGGATGTGCAGGGGTGACCGTCGTAGACACAGTGGAAGGTTATGCGGGGGGTGGCCGTCGTAAGGGGTAGGGAGACAGATGGATCATGAGGCTAAAAGTGTTCTGGGTTGGGGCCCTTTGGTGAGGTTGTGTGGGGACAATTATGACACCATAGGGGTAGTGAGGCCGAACAGGGGCAGGACTGCTGAGGAGACATGGCGAAGCTATGCAGTACACGGGAGTCTATGTCGGTACCGTGAAAGTTGTAGTGCGGAGGTGACTGCTGGGATCGCGGGCTGAGGCACAGACGTGAGCTGCGGCTCCTCTGAAGCCACGGCGAACAGGGCGCCGGGCTGGCCACCTCCGCTTCACATCACGTCAGCCCCCCTGCATACCTGACTTGAGCCACCTCCTCTCCACATAACGTCAGCTCGCCTGCATACCTGACTTGAGCCACCTCCTCTCTACATCACGTTAGCCCGCCTGCATACCCGACTTGAGCCACCTGCTCTCCACATAACGTCAGCCCGCCTGCATACCTGACTTAAGCCACCTCCTCTTCACATCACGTCAGCCCGCCTGCATACCTGACTTAAGCCACCTCCTCTCCACATCACGTCAGCCCGCCAACATACCTGACTTGACGGAGCAGTGGATGTGCGAGCGCGACTCGAAGTAGACCCAGTCGAAGCCGACCTCGACGGCCAGCCGCGCCAGCATGCCGTACTTGCTGCGGTCGCGGTCCGAGGTGGTTATGTCGACGGCGCGGCCCTCGTAGTGCAGCGACTGCGGCGCGTGCAGGCCGCTCTCGTCCCAGCCCTCTGTCACGCGCAGCCGCACGCCCGGCCACTGGTTCATCACCGAGATGGCCAGCGTGTTCAGCTTCTCCTTCCCCCGCTGGAACGGCACCGGCAGCACGTCAGCGTGCGGTCGCACACAAGAGCAGCGGCGGCTGGCAAGGACGCTGCTCCCAGAGACATATGTGAGATGAATTAACTGTTGTCCGGGGCAGGCACGGCGGGTTTTCGACCGTACGAGACAACGCAATATGTCAACAACAAAAAACAACAACATTGGCCGAGATCATGTTCATCAATCCTAGTTCAACACTCCAGGACAAATACCGCGTAATGTGTAATCGATTAGGTGGAAGGCATGCAAAATACAAAAACAAAACAGAGGATGGATACAACAGAAGACCTGACACAAAAAACATCCTCGGATATGCTAGCAACGATCACACAGGCCCCCACACACACGCACACACACACACACACACACACACACACACACACACACACACACACACACACACACACACACACACACACACACACACACACACACACACACACACACACACACACACACACACACACACACACACACACACACACACACATCGCTCGCTTTCTTCTCAAGATAATGCCTACATCCGCTAGCAAAAAGCGCCTTGAGCCGTTGCGAAGTCGAGCCTTTCAGCGCGCAGCCTGCCACAACATGCCGCGTGCTTGCCAGTGTTCACCGGTGGAAATGCCTCAAACGGCGATGGTTAGCCGCTCCGCCGAAGGTGACAGCCGCGGCCGCGACGCCGGAGCGCTCGAGCCTCACTAATCCGGCGGCCGATGGTCCTCAAAGTAACCGTCAGGCAATCGGTCAAGAGCTGACAGTCGCCGGCCGCCTGCTACCGCCCATTTCGCAACGCGCTGGCGCGTGCAGAGAGCACACCATCATCGATCAGATCGCAGTCAGAGCCCAGATCACAGTCAGAGCCGCGTCCGAGGACGGCAGGTCACTGTCGGGCCCGCGCCCGAGGATGGTCGGTCACTGTCGAGCCTGCGACCGAGGACGTCGGGTCACTGTCGGAACCAGTATCTGAGGATGGCCGTTCACTGTCGGGCCCGCGTCCGAGGATGTTCAGTTATTGTCAGTGGCGTGTCCGAAGACGGCCGGTCACTGTCGGACCCGTGTCTGAGGACGGAGGTCACTGTCGGGACCATTGTGGAGGACGGCAGGTCACTGTCGGAACCAGTGTCTGAGGACGGAGGTCACTGTCGGACCATTGTAGATGGACGGCAGGTTACTGTCGGACCAGTGTCTGAGGATGACAGGTCACTGTCGGACCCGTGTCTGAGAACAGCAGGTCACTGCCGGACCAGCCGGACCTGCGACTGAGAACGGCAGGTCACTGTCAGACTGGTGTCTGAGGTCGGCAGGTCGCTGTTAGATCCGTGTCTGAGGACGGCCGGTCACTGTCAGACCAGCGTGTCAGGACCGGCAGGTCACTGTCGGATCAGTGTCTGAGGACGGCAGGTCACTGTCGGATCAGTGTCTGAGGACGGCAGGTCATTGTCGGGCCCGTGACTGAGGCTGATTGCTGTCAGATTGAGCATTCGTTCGTCTTGTTGACGTGGGGACAAAATTGACATTAATGCCTTCGTTGTCCAGCACCACCCCTCTAGAGGCCCCAGCAACCTTATTAAGGTTGCAAAATGACAAAGGCTACCAACTGTGCAGGAAAACAACACCGATAAAGATGCTCACGTCCTGCTGAAGAACGGACAAAATAAAGACACACATTTATGCTTCCGAATAGGTTGTGGTCCCATGGATAGGGGGGGGGGGACATCCCACCCAGTTTTCAGGAAAGTTCAGCGTTTGGCCTGTGTGATCCATGAAAAGAATAGACTTTAAAATGGCGTTCTGGCCACCCAGTTTTGAGATGACCGTACGCTTCCATCGCAAGAAGCAAACAATAGCAGCGTTCGTGATAACTTCGGGGGAAAGCATTCGCAATACAACTTAACAGCAACAAAAAGCTCTTGGAGCTATCTAAGGCAAAACACGTGAGTCGTGGTCTCGGCTACAGCCAAACACTGTTAACATGTTCAGTCACGCCTCACAAAATACGGATCCAACCGATCTTTTAGGATGAAAAATTATGCTGGGTGGCATTACGCTTTCACACCTGAATTACTGTCGCCCGGTATGGAGAGGCTGTGACGTTATTCTACGACACGCTGTTCAGAAAGTGATCAATCAGCGGGCCCGAGTTCCAGATGTCAAAACACCCCGCGGTCCCGCCAGCCGCCCGATCGGAGGCTGGGCACGGCTGAATGCGGGCCATCTCCCGGCGGTGTCCAGCACAGCTACGCTGGGTGCGGATCCCTGCAGGATGTACAGCGAGAGCGAGCCGTCGGCACAGTGAGACTGTAGACGGCGGAAAGTGAGGTGTCACCTGCGAAGACTTCCAAGGGAGAGCTGACGTTTGTTTCAGGCCACTGAACCGGAGTAAAAACAGGCCTTGACGGACCGCGTTTTCTTAAGGCACGGACTAGACGTCTGACCATATTCGTCAGACCTTTGTGTTCGTTTTGTACCAGAATTACGGCAGAAGTGTGTGACTGCAGAGGCACGTAACAAGTGTATAATAAGCAACATGAAAAAATACATGTGGGAGCAGCCGTAGCACTGTTTCACGTCGCACAATTCAGTGACACAGGCACTGCGTTGTATCTTGTGTCGTACGGTTGACATGACTTGGCGAGCCGGCGCAATGTGCCCGGTTCGCTTTGATCTATCTAAGCACGCGAATACGACTGTTTGTTACATGTATCAGTGAGCAAATAGCTGTTCGTCTGCTCAGGTTCATCCCACTTCCGTCGGTTTTTCGTTGTCTTCCGTTGACACTTTTTCCTATTTGAGTGGATCAGCGATCTATTTTTGTCTCGCCCTGTTGCCTTTCATCAATCGATCATTCGGACATTTCGATGGGGCCAGCATAAAAATCCAACAGAACAAGATTATGTAAATTAACTCGATAAAACTTTCATCCAGTTCCCTTGTCTTGGTTTTCTGTTTGTGTTGACATGTTTAATATTAGAGCGACAATTACACTAAGCTTTGTCCAGCCCTTTTTCATGGCTAGATATTCAGGGAATTTCAGTTGATTTTGCACGAAAATCCAGCTGGTTAAAAGTGAAAGCAAAGTGATGCTAACACCATTAACTAATTCACCCAGGATTATGATGCCAGCTCCTTGCTAAGATCATAGCAGGTTGTACTGTGTAAAAGTTGTATTGATGCTCACAATCTAGCAAAGGCCTTGGCAAATATTGGCGACACGTGGCAGCCCGCTGTACAGAAGGCCTGTTGCACTTTCGATCCTTGTTTATATGGTCGGTATGAGTATGAATCTCGTACGATTTATTGCGCCAGGCGAACAGCAGGTGTTGGTCACGATGTCATCAGAGCATGCATCTGACGAGATAGGCGTCAGGACTTATGGCCTACGTCAGCGCACAGCCAGACATACAGCTGCGAGCTCTCGACCCGCGTCTGCCGGCCGGCGGTCGGCCGGAGCCAGCTGGCGGCCGTGGCCTCGGCCAACAGACAGACAGATGGGTATCACCGGTTCCTGACGGGCCGGCAGGCGCGGCGGCCGGCTTCAAACGGATCGTACCTCCATTACTGCCGCCGTCTCGACGACAGATTTTTATGGATGAGACGGCCGGGCCGCCCGGACGGCGGGTGCAGCATTGACAGCATATTTCATTGCAATATGCGGCACTGATTTACGGCGCTGGCGCGTGCATCGCAATTACCCTGAGAGAGGTCGGGCTGGTCGGGTGCCTGTCGCGGCTGCGGTCAACACGCGGACAGGCCCGGCCACGTGCAGCGGCGGGGGATCCGAGACAAGGGATCCGCCCGGCGCGGTGTCCGATGTCCATACCCAGCCGTCTGTATGGCTCGCGAGCCGCCGGGCCCAGGACAGCGCGCCGGGATTAGCGGCCGCTGTGCTCGTCGAATCAGGCCAAGAAGGTCAGAGAATGGAAAGAGACAGGCCGGATTTTCCAGCCGGCCTGGTGCCGGGCCGATTTGCATCGCGACTGAGATGCTCGCTGGCATCTTATCTGCATCACAGTTTGCGTCACGACAGCGCACCTTTGGAGGCGGCATGTTCGACACCGCGGCGCTGCAGGCGGACGGTGACGGCGCGGTCGGCGCTTTTGACCGACTCAGACTCATCTCCATGAAAGCGAGGAGTGTCCCGTCCGGCGGCCGGCTCTCGGCCCACCTGGAAATCTGAATAGAAGGGCTGCCGTCGTCCGTCGTCCTGTCCGCCCGACAGCGGCCCGACGGCGGCCCGACAGCAGCGCGACGGCGACTCGACGGCGGCGCCGCCTCCTGCGCAGCAGTCAGCCGGCGTCGCCCATTCAGCGGTAACCGATCAGCGGGACCAACACTGCGGCTCGAGCGGGCCGATTTATTGTCCATTGTGGGCCGGACCCCCGCCGCGGCCGCCGGAGCGCGGGCAGAGCGCCG
This sequence comes from Pollicipes pollicipes, assembly GCF_011947565.3. Taxonomy (NCBI): domain Eukaryota; kingdom Metazoa; phylum Arthropoda; class Thecostraca; order Pollicipedomorpha; family Pollicipedidae; genus Pollicipes; species Pollicipes pollicipes. The sequence continues at coordinate 59,646,511 of NW_023597054.1, read as the reverse complement.
GAGCGGACAGAGCGGGAGCGGGGAGCGCGAGAGAGCGCGGCCCCAGCGCCTCCCCGCTCCTGATGTTGACAAATCCCGGCACTCGGGGCGGCTGACAGCCGCGGGAGGGCGCTTTGATTTAGGGTCGCCGATCGGCGGGGACACTTTCGAAGTAGCGTCCCGTGTCCGTGCCGCGCCCGACAAGGCCGCGCGTCGTTAGAGCGGGCCGGACCGGTCGGCATCCCGCCAGCCGCCGCCGCCATTAAATCACTCGGCCACTCATTACAATTATCAATTAGGGTCCGAGGCGGGCGGGCGGCGCGGAGGGCCGGTGTTGTTTCACCTGGGGAGCGGCCGCGGCCGCCGCGAGGGCCGGCCCCCGGCGCGCCGCGATTGTATCGCACCCTAATTGAACAGGGCTGGAATCTGTCTGGTCGTTTGTACCCTTGTTAACCGGGGACCGGGCAGGCGAGAACGGCCTGTGTGGTCCCTGGACCCCCGGCTACCATAATTGATACTGATGGATACGGTATTTAAATGAGTGGGGCGCGGAGAGGGTCCACATGCGCGGTGCACTCGTGCGCAGCCGTGTGCGGAGAGGGATGACATGAAAATGTTGTGATAGGACCCGGCTGAAGCAGATTACGCGGACGGACCGTCTGTGCGCGTGCGGTGCGGTAGGGCGATCCGCAGGAGACAGCGACGGCAGCTGGAGAGGAGAAACGAAATCTGGGCGGCGTGGCGGCCAAACTCACAGCTGCTCCAAGCCAGCATCCACCAAAGACCTCGCCTCCGCCGAGACCAGCCTGTAACCAGCCCGATTTGTCTCGGCTCGATCAGCGGCGCTTATTTATTCACTTATCCCTTCCGCCCTGAAATTGGCTGGCGAGGAATGCCTGCCGCACTGGGGCGGGCCGGGCAGCCAGCGGGGGAGCGGCCGGCCGGCGCGCCACATGCCGAAGCGGCGCCGCCCTCCCCCCGCGCGCCCGTCACCCGGCCGCCTCTAAACGCCCGCTAAACCATCATTAAAGCTAACCTCTTTTGAAAAGTTTGCAAACAGCCGGCGCCCATAATGAATGACTGGTATGCCGGGTGGATGTCGCTACACCGCGGGCGTGAATGGGCGGCGGGACAGGTGACACGAAGCCACAACACGGCCGGCCGGGGGGCGCCGCGCGCGGCGGCCGGGCGCGCGCGGCGCCGGCTGACAGCGATTCGTCGCGCGCGCCGCGGGGCGCCGTGTCGGCCGCGCCGCCGGAACCTGGCGGCAGTTGTGACGCGCCGTGCGGCCGGCTGATGGATGGCACGGCGGCGGCGGCGGCGGCGCGGCGCGGCCAGCGGCGCCCTTGATCCGCGCGCGCCGAGCGGCCGCGACACCGACACGGCGCGGCCCCGTGTCGCGCCGCTGTACGACAAAAAGACCACCCATTGTTGGCGGCGGCGCCGATTCGGATCGGGCCCGGCGAGGTGCGCGCTCAGGCGCCCCCGCCCGGCCGGCCCATTGTTTTGCACGCGCCTGATACTCGGAATGGACGTGGGAATCAAGGAAACCTGGGCACAGTCGCAGGAATTTACGGGCGGAAGGATCCTTTACATAAACGGCTGTCAAGGGAGCGTTTAGGCGGCACCACGCGTGGGAAAACACAGCAAGTGGGAGCGTCTCCAGGTGAGTGATTTGCTGACGACTCCGCACAAAGTACACGCCGAAGAAGGCATGCGGCCGCGAAGAGGCCTAAACACATGGCCGCGATCCGACGTCAATGCCAACAGATAAAAGCAGCACAGCTAACCAGTTTATGTTTTGCTTCCAGGATCTCATGGCAGCTAAATCAGATAATAAAATCGACGGTCTATCGGCGCATTCCGAGCCACAGCTCACCTTTTACGAGGCTAGATTTACTTCTAATGGATCATAAAGCGTCGGGTTTGTATTGGCTCTGATTTATCGCTGCGGTGGGGGTCGTGCGCGGCTGACCGGCTGACCGTCGGAAGTGGGCGACCGCAGCAGCAGGCGCCGACCCGGTGCAGGCACTTGCCTGACGTCACCGCCCCAGAGGCCCCCAAACTGCCAGACTGCCCCAGACCGACACGGCAACAACGGGGTCTCGAGCCAACTTTATGGCTGTTCTGGTGAAACCAAAAGTTTTCAAACTGCTTGCAGCCCGACAAGAAAGTAACAGTGGCCTTCAAATTGGGTGCAAGAGTGGACACGTCGAGGCCTGCCGAGGCCTTCAAAGCACCCACTGGCAAATGCAACGTCACCAGGGGCCCACAAACTGCCTACTGGTAAGACCGATCGATGATCACAGGTCCTAAAAGTACATATCTGCCGAGAATCATATCATAAGTCTTCGAACCGTCTGAGAAGGAGTGTGATGAGTAACCAGGGATCCCAAAACTGACCGCAGATCGGCCTAGCCGACAGGCCTCGGTAAGCTTAGTGTCATTGCAATTTATCAGCAAAAATTATAAGACGGCGAGTGGTGGCCACTTATCAGCCAGTTAAGCTTGTTTTAAATGCTTCTGCCTCACAATGCCTGCACATATCAATGCATGTCTACAGGGAACAATAACGTTTTTGTGTGGAATAAGTTAGCCATTCATATACATTCTTGTTTATTTGAGTTCATGGCGGGTTCATAAGCCAAAAAGCTTTCCCTTTATATCGCTTATAGGTGGGATGGGCACTTGCTCACCTTATACAATATACCTGCTCAGATTGCATACTGAACTGCATGCTTTCATAAGCTTTGCTGAGGTACCAGTGAAATCCCAAATATCAGTGACAAGCATGCTGCTTTGCATTGTAGTTGCATAATATGTTTCGAGTTATGATAAAGAACGTGGTCACTGGTGCCGTGGAGAGCGCGCTGCCCGAGCCGTGCCTGAGAAACAAAGGCCGTTGTAGAAACGAAGCGGGTGCTTACTGAGTGCAAGCATATAACACTGTGATATATTATATGTATGCAGCAGGATTGCCTAAGTCTTGTTCCCTGTGAGCATAAACTTGGCAAACAGCGTGCTGGGCACGGATCTTATCAAGCACTGTTCTCGAACATGACACAAGGTGACCTATAAAACGTTCTTTCGTTGTGAACTTAAGTTTTGGGCATGTAACATTTTCTTCTACCAGGAGCTTTCTTTTTACGCTCTAATAATTCGACAACGTTTTAGTCTTGCCACAGGCGCAACGGAGGGCAAGCACCACCTAGCGCCACTTTGAAGATGGTAAGACTAGCCAAAAAGTGGCAAATTTTCGGTGTTGGCAACTTGTTGAGGTTGACTTTTTGTGCTCAGTTAGCGCTTTTGGATCGCTCAATAATATGATAGAAGAAACTTCTTGCGCCGGGCAAAATCTTATTAGAGTAATCTTTCCGTGTTTAAAGTGCCGGGAGCAGACAAAAATCGGGATACAAGGTTATATTGAAAACAAGGGACTATTTTAAGCATTTGCACCCACGGTGAGAACACTGGACTGTACAAACAGCATTGATGAAAAAGAAACAAAGGGTCCACACACCTGATCCTTACGCAAACCGCGGGGGATCACCTGACAAACCGCAGGAGGTCACCTGACAAACTGCAGGTCATTTGACAAACTGCAGGTCACTTGACGAACCGCAGGAGGTCACCTGACAAGCCGCAGGAGGTCACCTGACAAACTGCAGGTCACTTGACAAACCTCAGGAGGTCACCTGACAAACTACAGAAGGTCACCTGGCAAACGGCAAGAGGTCACCTGACAAACATGTCACGGCAGCCATCGCCAGGAGCCGTTTCGCCGGGTGCGTGCACCGGTGCAGTGGCAGGCCGTGGTCGCCAGCACGCGGCGTGCGGCTCTGCCTCCACGTCAGCACCAGCGGGCGGGCCGGCGCGGGCGGCTGGCCGTCTGGCGCGCCTGCGCCGGGCGCGGCACGGCCCACGCCGCCGCCGCGCCGCCGGCGGCCTCCGATCCCGCCTCAAGTACCGGGTAGCCGGCGCGGGAGACGAGCTCGTCGTCCGGCCGGCCCGAGGCTGCTAATGACTGCTGGTCACGGCGCTAGAGACGGACGCGCCGTTCAAATTTCGGTCGGTGACGTATGGACGGGATGAATGTCGGTAAGAAACGTATGGACGGGATGACTGTCGGTCGGTGACGCCTGCACGGGATGGGTGAAGTACACGCGGGCTGGATTTCAGCCAGTGACGCGCGCCCGGCCTGGAATCCGGCCGCTGACTTACGAGAGGGCTCGATTTCCACCCGGGGCATGCTGTCGGCCGGGCCTCAGCTGGGCGGACTCGGGCCCCGGCCGCGCCATTTGCCATCCTGGCAGAGCGCCGGCCGCCTCGAACTCGCCTGCATCGAGGTGGGACATAAATCTGCACCGTGCAAGATGAGCAATTTATGAATGGCCGGTAATGGTGCATCGTGATCGGCGTCGAGCCGCGTCGCGTCCGTCCGGCACGCCGCGCCCGCGCCTGGCCCCGCTCCCTTCACAATTAGCGTTTAATTATCAATTAATGGCGGCGTCGGGCAGCGTGGCCGTTTGCCGTGATTCAGGTGAGCGGCGGCTGCTCGCGGCGGCGAGAGGCGACGGCGCGCAGGCATGGCCGCGCCGGCTCACCGACCTCCCGGCCTCACCACCATCATTAAATGATATGTTACGAGGTTTTTACGAGCCAGCATGAGCCGGAAAAATGGTTGATGGTGATTTTTACAACCGCCCGGCTAATTTTTCGTCTGGCCCTGAGCGTAGCCAGCAACACGGAAACGGACGAGACGCGCACGGTGTTCACTGGGTGCGTGTTTATCAGCGGCCCATTTCATTCCGCTGCCACCGAAGCCAGTGTCGTAGCTGTTACGGTGGTCATTACAAGACCAACAACTTCTGTAATTTCTGTTTATGGCTGTTGTAGCAGCGCACGGGATGACATTTACGGCCCGGCCAGAGCTGATATCGGAGTTTTGGAACAGCGACATAGCCAGCCGGTATCTGCTCATCGGGACGGCTTTCCAGAACATTCCACTGTCCCGGGTCCGGGCCACAGAGAGCAGCAAAAAGCCCAGCATTTTCTAGCCAGCAGGGGTTCTGACGGCCGGCCCTGATGGCGTGGGCGGGGCCAGTGCGGCGTCGACCAATCAGGCGCGTCCGGCGGCTGACCGCCAGCCGACGCGTGCGCCATCTTGCGCCGCCAGCCGGCGAGTGGCCGGGGCCGGCGAGCGGCAGCAATCCGGCGCTATCCGCGTCGCCCCGGTGATAAAATGGCCGGGGGCTATCACACACTCATCCTGTAATTACGGCACAATGAATGGCGGCGCGATATCGCCGGCCCACGTGAGTGCGGCGCGCCGGCTGGCGAGACGGCAGCGGCAGCGCCGCCGCCCTCACCCCTCCGTCGGCGGCTGATTGCCACGCGGCAACGGATGCTGCGCACGCAAAGAGAAATCGTCCGGGCGAGTGGGCCATCCATCAGGCGGGCCACCACCGCCGGTGGCCGGCCGATCGACGGCGCGGCTGCTGGCTCCCACCGTCCGCCGCGCCGGAGCCGGAGCCGGAGCCTGGGCCGGAGCAGGGCCCGGAGCCGGAGCCGGAGTCTGGGCCGGAGCAGGGGTCGGAGCCGGAGCAGGGGCTAGGCCGTCCGCCAGCTGTCGGGCGGTGTTCGGTGGCCACCCGGCGGCAAAACATTCCGACGCGCACAGTTCCAATGGTGCCCGTCACCTGGGAGCGCACCGTTGGCGGGCACGGCACGACGGGCACGAAGTGTGGGAACGGCCGAGGAGGCGGAAAGGTGCCGTGCCGGGCTGACAGCGTTCGCTACCCTGCTGTGCCGAGATGCAGTCTCCGCCAGCGCCGCTCTGTTCGGCGATGCGACCGGTGCTGCGGGTGGTGATCCAGACAGCGAAGGAGAACTTTTGGCGCTGAAAACGCCGCGAGGAAGCCGTTTTAGCGGTGAGCTCTGCATATTCTCCAACAAGTTTGCTCAAACGACATGCCGCATGCAAACTCCATGCTGTCTGGCAACATAACCTGAATACCAGAACAAGGATGCTGTAGCCAGGCTCATACTTAATGAGTATATGAGCAATGCATTTTACTGGGCCTGTTGACAAGGAAAGCTTCATGCTGCCTGCGTACTAGAGGTCTTCGCAGACTGCGTTTCAGGGTCTGGTCCAGTCCGGTATGACCAATCTAACCATAATCCGTCGGCCGATCCGCTTTTCCAAATTTATAAATCCAACCCAACCTGCTCCAGGTTGCTGGAAAAATCGTTCTTAAAAATCCGTGCCAATGCGCCTTTAAACTTAAGATTAATGTTAGCGGAAGATGTGATGCATATAGCTGTACAACTATTTCCATCATTCACTTATTTTCATCGGAAAGAAATGTGCAAGCAGCTCGCATCTATAGGCAAGTTCAAACGCACAAAATAATTATTTCATTGGATAAAAGACTCATACCGTAGGAATGCTGGTAGATTCAAGGTATCTAATGAAACAATAACACCAATGAAAGTGAAAGAGAAGAATTTTGAACCATATGCCTCCTTTTTAGAGATGACCGACAGTTTTAGGTTTAGTGTTGTTTGCTCACCGCACTTTGACATTCTAAGTTAAATTATCCAGCGCAAAATAGTGAAGACATTCAAAATAGGTGCCATCAATATTGATTCATCGTAAATAGGGCTGTCGAAAACCTTTGATACCAATCTGAATAGGATTAGCCCCGGTTTCCAGTACCCACTTAAGCTCGTATGCAGGAAACATCAGTATGCAGTTCATCACAATAAGTTTAGTTTTCTCCATTTTCCAGACTGCCGGCTTGTGTGTCTTGGCCGTGAACCGACTGCGCGTTTTGCCAAGCAAAAGTCGGTAGCTGTCCATCTGCTAAGTGACGGCATACTTATGAACATTTCGCAAGCTCACTCAACTTGTTTTCACATTTTGTCATCAATATGCAGTCAGTGGGGTTCAGAGGTGGTGTTAGTTCTACAAACTTTGGAGATACAAATATAGCTCCTACTTCGTGCGTTAAAAAAACAGCATGGGCTTAATGTCAAACCGTATCAAAGTAGGGATCGTTGCAGTTGGTTCAAACCGCCCGACCCTTCACCCAACGGTGCGCTTGCTTGAAATTTCGAGTCACGAGGACGTCCTAAGCGCTCTGGCTGGGATGGCGGGCCACCTATCACTTTGACACTCACTAATCAAAGTTACGACTTACTAATTAAAGTTACGACAAAGTTACGAAAGTTACAATGGCACATGAGTCTTTCGAAAACACGGCGAATTCTTTCTTTGTTCGCGCGACATTGTGTTCGGTAAAACCAACACGTAGTGCAAAAAACTGTGTATTTTGTCCAGCTACTTATGTCCTATGTCCAATGGTGTAGACCTGACCTGCAGGACTCCTCAGTTCTCATTTATCTGTTTCTTCTCATCCCAGTATGCCACTCCCGAGCGCGCTGAGAACCCTTGTGAGGAAGGTGCCCGACCTCGACATCGATCCAGAGAAGAGTCTGACGTGGGTCGATCTGACTTGCAGCAGTCACAGGCTCTGCTAATGACCTCATCTGTTCCTGGGACCTCCTGATCAGCAGGCACTCGTGCGTTGCCGTGAGCGATGTAAGTGGGATATGAATTCGGCCTCGTTATCTCACTGTTCCAGATGTACGGGCCTCGCAGCTGGTAGAGGAGGGACATGGGCTGTGTGCATCCCTTTACGAGTGCAAACTCGTAACTCACGACGATTCATGAACCGCACCACACTGAGCTGATATGCTTCCGTACGCGACCAAGGACAGACCTTCATAAAATTGATGGTCAGTTGATATAATTGCTAAAATTGCACAGAAAGACCATTATTTCTGGCTCCTGTTTATGATGTTTCTTGTTGTTCTTACTTCAGATTGACAGTGCCCGTAACATAATATCACTTGAGGAGTAAGACTATCCCAAGCTCGACACCCAGCTTCACCCATGTCACTGCATTCAGCCAAAGATCAGAGGGCAAAGGCAATACAATTTTGTTTGAAAATCGTATGAAGTATGCTGTACGGACAATCAGCTGTCTCAAAATTGCTTTTCAACCCAGCAAGCCACCAAAATAATTGGCTGGAACAGCTCTGATACGATAAGTAATTTGTATACCCGCTCGTTTCCTATGAAATCGTCTCATAAAGAAAGCGTATAACACCACCAAGGTTTCATTTTTTCAAAGGGTTTTCACTTAGCACTACTGAAGAACTGCGAATGCTTCCAAATAATTGAGTATGTCTTCTGCGGTACACCTATAGACAGGAGGAAACCGAAAACCCCAAGAACGCCTGCCCACCAGCAACAAGTTGCGTTGGATCCCGTACAATTGCTTCTTAGTATGTATTGTCGGCGATGGCGTTAGCTTTAAAGCTGCAAAGCTGAACAGTCGGAATGACTCAACTACTTTTCAAGTTTGGTACACGATCATCATCAGTTAGCATAATATACATCTAAAGTACAACCTGCGAACAACACGATAATCCTGGTCGCAGCCGTCCTTCCACGCGCTACTTTCCGTACCAGCCATGATTCAAACGGACTTCCGGGCTGTCTCACCGCTGGATCGCATACCTCTCTCTCTGTCTCCCATCAAAGCTTGAACACATCAGTCGGGCTGGGGGAGGGGCCCTCAGTGGGGTGCGGCGACCGTGTTGAATGCCGCCGCGGCGGCCCCCTGCCCGCGTGTGGTGGCAGCCGCCGCGACGAGCATACCTGGCCACCATAAACGCGTCCAGCTCGGCGCCTGTCGTTTGTCACCTATCCGTCCATCTCAGGTGGGCGCGCACCTCGCCCGGCCCGCGCCCAGCCCCAAACGACCGTTTATGGCCCTCGGTCCACCCCGAAAAACGTGGGAAAATAGCTGCTGGCCGGCGCCTTGCAGTGGCCGGTGTGGAAGGGCGACGGAAGCAGCCGACCCCGCGACCGAGGTCGGGCTGGAGGCGCCGGCGCGGACTTCCCAAATGCGGCCGAGACGCCGAGTGAGTGCTGTGTGGGAGAACTTGTCCAGAAAACTAGAAGAAACGAGAGCTGGGCACGTTTAGTATGCTTAACACTAAAACTTAAGGGGCTGGCAAAAACGATGTGGGATTGGGCGGGGGGGGGGGCACTGGCGGGGGGGGGGGGAAGCCGAGCAGAGCATTGTTGCGCCGCACCGCGGAAGTAAGCCTGTGCGTTCGGAGGACAAGGTTGGTCGCTCTACAGACGAACCAGATCTGTGCGGACCGCGGCCGGATGTTGCGACCCTCGCCGGGGGTCGGAGGTGGGTCACGAGCCGACCCGACCGCCGGCGGGGGTCGGCGCGGCCCGTCGGAGGGCGGCGCGGCGCCCCACGCGGCGGCCGCCCCTGTAAATCTCGACCGCCGCGTGACGGCCACCACATTAGGGCCACGCGGGCCATAAAACAGCCGTGGGAAAACGGCGCGCCGTCGTGCCGGCCGGCGCGCCATATTCAAGCCTTTCGGACCGTGATGGACGCGGCGCCGTAAAATGTCGCGCCGCCGCGGCATTCCCGCCGCGCAGCCGGAATGCCGCGGCGGCGAGAGGTTGCGATATCGGATCGCGTCACATCCTGTTGAAACCTGAGCGGCCGGCGTAAGCCTGTCGCGTTCGGCTCGCGCGTCAGGTGTGGGACAGAGTCGTGACCGGCGGCGCCGTCTTTGATCGGTCTGGTCGGCGCGGTTGCGCATCAGAGTGGATGAGATCCGGATCGCCAGAGCCGACAGCCACCTCAGATCTCGATCACCGGTCTGGGGGCGGAGCTGCGTTCGAAGCGGATTGCCATTTGAAGGACATGGCCGTCGTAAGCCCGGCCACGTCGGTAGGTGTGGGCGGGGCCGTTCGAGATCGAGTAGAGTAAGCAAATGCGGGGCATGGTCGGAGGAATCTGAAGTGCATTCGGGATGAAGTGTACTTCAGAATATTAAGGCCGTCATGTTGCTAAATATTAATTATGCAGCGTTCCCGTACACTGGCGACAGTCGAAACTCCCTGAGATTTTCACAGAACTACTTAACTTGTGTCAGTCTGGTAAAGAAGGGCCCATTTCCACAGCCACGTAACACACCGATAACGTTGGAAGCAGCAGACAAGCCGGGCCAAACGTTTGAAATGCGTGCTTCAAGACAAGGGCCCGCTAAAAGACAATGAAAAATTGCCACATGGCACATAACTTCTTCACTTGGACATGACCTGGAAACTCATCTGACCTATTGCCGCTAACACACCGTTAAAACTGTCTGAGCGCTAATTAACGGCCCGTTGCAGTTTATGCAGCCAGGAAGAGCATGACAGAAAGCTGACGCCGACTGCCCGCGGCGAGGCAAGAAGAGGTGCATCATGGCTGCTGGGTCCAGAGATCATGCCCCCTGACCCCAGCATACCTGACTGTCGGGCCACGAAACACCACAAAATGGCGGCATCTCTCGCCTGTATGCGGCGGCCGCCTGTCAAGACTGGCGTCAGAGGGCGTCCTGGGAGCCCAATCGCATTCCTCATAATGCTGCTCTGTCTTTATGCAAATGGTCAGCTTGTTTGTATTCGTCCACCCAGGCAGTGTCTGTTTGTACGGGTACAGCCAACCTCGAGCCTTATGCATATTTCATGTTTCTAGCCTCTAGCTTTTGGAAATTATTCCTACATAAATCATGGCAGCCTCCCTCATCTCGACCAATCATAACCGGGAGAAACAATCGGGCCAGGCAAAAACTGCGTTCGACAAAAACTGGAACGATTGGACATCTGCGGTGGGTAATGGCCGACTTCGACCCAGATGATATGAGCCCGTTCCTACCAGTACCCCATCTCCGTCACTCTTCCTCGCTCTCCCCCTTCTCCTCATTCTCTACCACTGTTTAACGCAGGTGAGCGGCGGTGAGCGCCGAGCAATGCCGGCCGCCCGCCCGGCGCCCTGCCACCTCGCCGGCCCCTGCGGTCGACACAGCACACAGGCCTAACACGCCGAGGCGCCCTGCCCATTCAGCGGAGCCTGCAGTCGACACAGCACGCGGGGCCCTGCCCGCCCCGGCGTCCTGCCACCTCGACGGCCCCTGCAGTCGACACAGCACGCGGGGCCCTGCCCGTCCCGGCGTCCTGCCACCTCGACGGCCCCTGCAGTCGACACAGCACGCGGGGCCCTGCCCGCCCCGGCGTCCTGCCACCTCGACGGCCCCTGCAGTCGACACAGCACGCGGGGCCCTGCCCATCCCGGCGCGCAAGCCGAGGACGCCGTGTACACGACCGCGAACAAAGCGATCGGCTTAGTCTGACATAACTCGCGCCACCAGCACGGGCGGACGGACACGGACGCGACACCGTGCCAGCCGCGACTGATCCGGGCGGGCCGCTGCCAGATGCGGACAGACACGCCGTGCGGGAATCAACCAGCGGTGACACTCTCCAGACGCAGTGTCTTGCTGGACGCGACGCTTTGCCGTGCTAAGCCTGTCGCTTCCTCGACAGCATTTCCACCCCTCGGGCCCAGTGCGACAACCCTTACGCTCTCCAGTCCACAGAGGCCAGCACGACAGCTTCCAAAGACTGCCCGAGGCCAGGGTGACAGCCCCAACGCCCCCAAAGGCCGGCGTGACAGCCCCGGCGCCCCTCACAGGCAGCTGTCGGAGCGGCTCGGCCTCAGCCTGTCTGAAGCCGCTACCCACGCCCTGTTTTCTGAGCAGACGCTGTTGTGTGCGCTGTCACTGCTCCGGGTGACCGCCTGTTTGCCGGCCGGTTATTGACACCGTCGTGCCCATCTGTGGAGAGTGTTCTGCCTGCACGGATGAGCACCAGCAATTGAGAGTGGCCGCAGGGGGCAGTGAGTCAGCAGACGCAAGTCGGGTGAGAGTTATGCGTATGGGACGTGGGCGCCTCACGAGGTGCACCATCGCGTGCGCCTGTCCGCTTGGAGACAACGGCGGCTACCACCGGGGTACGTCTGGGTGCATGTCTGTGAGGTCACAGGTTTATCCATGCGTTGCGGTGCAAGCCCAGAGCGGATAACATTGTATGCGTCTCTCCGTGTATGCCTGATATTTGTCTCCCTGTCTGCACTTCTCTGAAAGCGTAAGTACGTTCATTTGTCCACGAGTCTCGCTGCGCTTATCTTTCCGCGTGAAAATGTCCTCCCTCACATTCCTCTGTCGGATGTCTTCACCTAATATCTAGACAACCCGAAGTCTAGGTCAATATCAGTGTGAACTGTGCGTCGTCAGGTAAGGTGCATTGTTTGTCGTCGTATTATATTTTATATTGTATAGAACGTAATTGCATTTGTGATATGTGTAAGCTTGTATGCATTGGGTTGTCTGTCAAGATGTGTTTAAGCTATTTGTTACGTTTGCTTTCCCCAATCAAGAGAGAGAGAGAGAGAGAGAGAGAGAGAGAGAGAGAGAGAGAGAGAGAGAGAGAGAGAGAGAGAGAGAGAGAGAGAGAGAGAGAGAGAGAGAGAGAGAGAGAGAGAGGGTGAGAGAGAGAGAGAGAGGGTGAGAGAGAGAGAGAGAGAGGGTGAGAGAGAGAGAGAGAGGGTGAGAGAGAGAGAGAGAGAGGGTGAGAGAGAGAGAGGGGAGAGAGAGAGGGGGGGGAGAGAGAGAAGGATATATATATATATATATATATATATATATATATATATATATATATATATATATATATATATATGAGCGTGGGCACTTGCGCCCATTCACCCGCTTCTCTGTGTACATGAGTGTCTTCTCCTGCATACCACCAAAACAGCTGACCAAAATCCTGATCCCCACCACGCTTGCCCGAGTCACCGTGTGTCTGCGTGCGTGTCATCTGTGTCGGTGTGTCACAGGAGGTGTGCCGTCCTTGTCAGTATGTCCCCACATGCGTGCCGTCCATGTCAGTGTGTCCCCACATGCGTGCCGTCCGTGTCAGTGTGTGGATTTTTCGCCAGCGTCAGTGGCCTTCGCGTGCATGCCGTCCGTGTCAGTGTGTCTCCGCATGTGTATAGTCCGTGTCAGTGTGTCTCTGCCTGCATGCCGTCCGTGTCAGTGTATCTCCGCGAGCGTGTCGTTTATGTCAGTCCGTCTATGCCCGCGTGTCACCCGTGCCAGCGCGTCTTCGCATGCGTGTCGGACGGCCGCGGCGCCCGCCCGAGCGTCTTCGCCCTGTGGCCTGCTGGCCGGTCGCCGGGAAACCTAATCTGCCGTGTACACAGCGCGTCGGGCCGCGCCTTCCGGCCGCCGAGACAAAGCCGCACCTGGCGACAAACACGCGCGCTCCGATCACGGCCGCGCGCCGGCAAATATTGGCCCGCCCCCGCCAAACTATGTTGGCTTTTCGAGCGGGGGCCGCTTCCTGTGTCGGTAGCCGGTGCGGCTGGAGCGCCGCCGCGCTGGACAGAAGCACGGTCTGACTGCGGACGGCTGTGAGTTCTGCCTACGTGACGGCAGGGCATGCTTGTTCAATGATGTGTACAATGTGGCGGCTGCATGTAGTTATGAAGGATGAAAGTCGCCGACAGGTAAGCACGGGGCATGCGCCCCCACCTTTTGCACAGTGGCACAGCAGCAACAAGGGTGCAAGCGGCCCTTCTCCTACTCGATACAGGGACATACCGTGCGCCCGAGCTGGCCACGGGTGACATTCCGTTCCGGTCGGCTGTGACGAGCCCCCTTACGATAATCCGGCCCCCAAACGTATCCCCCACGACGACAAATTGCATGACACTCCGGAGCAGATGATCCGATTGCGGCGCCTAAACGTGCAGTTGACACTTTCCCACCGACGGGAGCCCGTGGCGATGTGCGTGATAGCAGCGCTCGCCGCGGCCGCGCGCGCTGCAGCGCACGGGCGCGCCGCGTCGCACGAGCCGGCCGCGCGCGATACCATCTGAGGCCCGCCGGCCGCCAGTTAGCGGCCCTGTTTGTCATCCGGACCGCCGGCACCGCCGCCTGTTTGCCTCCCGCACTTGTTCTGCTTGTTAACCCTTTAGTTGGCTTGGCGGCGGCGGAATGTCGACGGCGTCGCGGCTCGGTGCGCGCGCGCGGGCGGCCGCGCGCCGTCCAGTCAGGCGTGAGCGACGAGGCGGCGCGTGAGGTCCGCGCGCCGCAGACCGGGGGACGTATTGGCGGGGAGGGGCGCAGATCAGACAGCGATACCTGGCGCTGAGTCTGGCGCTCACCACTGACGGACGACGTCATGCGCTGACTGGCCGGCGCTGCCAGCGGCCTGCAGGACTCGCGGGAAGTCTGGTCGACCGGTGGCAGAAGGTAGATGTGGTGAGAGGGCAGGAAGAGGGGGGGGGGGGGGGGCGGTGACAGGTCCCAATGCGCTCACCATGGTCGCTGTCAAAACAGTGGACCGGCTGGGGGCCGCAAAACACGCCAAGAATGCTGCGCCCGCTCACGCAAAAAGACCGCGTCTGATGACAACAGGCGGATAGAGGAGACGCAAATGGCGGAGTTTAGGCCGGCGAGCCGGCAGGCCGGCAGTGCTCACGCGGAAACGCCGGGCGATGTCGGCAGGGCGTGCTCAGACGTCGGGCTGGGAAGCGAAACCAACTGTGGCAGCCCAGAACACAAACCAGATATGATGACGAAGGCTGAGAAGGTCTGTGCATGTGGGCTTGATGGAGCGAAGGAAAACATTGAAATGCCTCTGCTTCTGCGGTCTTGAAAGTTCGATGGGGGAGCGAAATCACTTTAAGCATGTCAACTCCGTGTGACGCCAATGAAAGCTTGTGATTAGTCGGTTGTTCACAGACGGAACATTGCAAATTATGCTTCGTTTCCAGGATGATCCGTTCTCCTTCAAGCGGTGGACGTGTGTGGCTAAGCGTTTTGATGCAACTATGTCAGAGCTACTTTCATTAAAATAAAAAAATCACAAAAAGTGAGAAAATAAGCATGGATGGCGGAGCTCCGCAGTTTTAACAATTTTTCGAACAAACAAAAGGAGTCATCGCGAGCAATCATATTTTGACACTTTCCATGAGCAATATTCGCCATTTCCTGGTAAAAGTTTGGCATCCTTTTGCGGTTGGCATCATATCAACAGTGACTAGCAAATTAAGTGCAACCATGATAAACGCCAGGTGCTATACGCGGTCCAAGCTACCGAGAAGCTTTGCTGCAAAATATGTGCGGATATGTAGGCTCATTCCAATGTTTTGAAAGAAGTTCTGCTGTTTCTGTTACCTATGGCCAGTAACGGGCTTAAAACAAGCCTGCCCGCTACACTCAACGTATTTGTAAGCAATTTCGAGAACAAAATCAGACTACGCACTTTAAAAAGTAGGATGAGCTAAACTGTCTTCGATCTGTTTCAATCGAGTTAAAGGCGTCAATATTGAGCATTTTTTAGTATTTATAAGAAGGTTTGGGCCTGCCGGAAAGCCGGTATAGAATGAATAGTGAAGAAGCTGCATCCTGCTTAACCGATTCATTTGGCAGCTCTCTTCTGCGATGCGCTTCCTCCCGTAAAAAGTTTTGGTTTCAACATCAGCCCTTTTAGAGGAGGGTGCGCAGTGGAAACATTCACTACACCAGTGTATCGGTCATCGCATTATGCACGAAGACAAAGTGCAAAGGTGCTAATATTTCAGTTGGTCAGCATTTGCAAGAATTAAGAAAATTATCATCGTGTTCTGCCCCTTTAGGAAAAATAGAGCGAGGAGGTCTTTGGCACGCACACCACTTAAACGCCTCGAACTATTTGTTTAAAATGTGCCTTAATCCGTAGATTGATGGGGCCCAGCCGGAATTCCACATGCTCCCTGGACACGGGAAAAGGGGGGAGGGAAAACGCCGCCGCTCTACTGCATCCTAATATGTCTCCCACTGCCAGCGTCGATGCCATCCATGCGCAGATGATGACAGGGACTGAAGGTGCCATGGGCGGTGCATCCCCGCCACGCGCTCCAAAAATCGCCTCTTCGGCCGCGAGCCAAAGGCGCCTCAGCGGTAGCCCCTGTCATCCGATGACACCTCTGCTGGCATGCAGAAAACCAAGCACTTTGCAACACCGGCGGGCCATGGCAATCACTGCAGCTGCGCGGGCCCGGCGACCGAGCGGAGCGGCTCGTCGGTGGCTCAGAGACGCCGGCCGGCCGCCGGCCGTGGCGGCGCCGGCCCCGGCGCGGTCGGCAAACACGGCAGGCACCGGCCGGCGCCCATGGGCGGCTCGGCGTCGTCCTGGAGCGCTCACCGGCACCTGGCTGATGCTCGTGAGCGTCGCTGAGGAAGCTGGCCGTGTTGGCGGTGGCAGGACTCGGACAAATTCTCTGCTGAGCGCGAGGAGCTCGATCTCGATGTAATGTCCCCCTCACATCGAAATCAAATTAGTTTGTGTTAGTCTCTACACTCACCATAATCCGGCTGAATTGGGTCAGACTTAAACGGTGCTAATAGTAGAATATGATGACTAGCATTCTTACAAAAATGTGTATCGAACATATCTTATGATGAATTGGTGCACAACATTGTGCAACTAGTTTATTCTTCGTCTCTCTCTTCATGAGTTTGCGTCGGGACTTGCCATGATTCGGACTCCGTCTAGAGGGCAAAAGATTGAGAGCCCCTCAGTTTATTCTTCGTCTCTCTCTTCATGAGTTTGCGTCGGGACTTGCCATGATTCGGACTCCGTCTAGAGGGCAAAAGATTGAGAGCTCCTCAGTCTTCATCTGTTTCCGCAAGTACTGTCGACTGCTTTTTCTAGAGTATCGGAGCTAGCGCGAATGACACAGGATCAAAAGGTATAATGAGTTGAATGAATGCATTTGTCACTTTCCCTCCACCGTCTTAGCACAAACTATGATGCATTGTGAATAACGAACGTGGAGTAGGCCAATAGCCAACATATCAGAAGCCGTAACCAGGGACCTTACTGAACTTTGTGTCAAAATATTTTAGTTGAATGTCCAGGCATTTGAACACAAGCGCTCTTAAAGAAATTTGATTGGTCATATCGCGCTCAATTACCCATGACTAGCAAAGTTGATGAAGCATCGCGTCACTTTGCCATCAATATTTAGGGCACTTTTTCTTCAAATCCCATTTCGAAAAAAGTCATTTTCTCCGCAGAACATACATAAATTCGTGTAAGGCGGTGTAAATTTTCAGGAATAAACTGCATTACCCTCACTTGAACTTGAAATATTTCGATGATGATTATAAACATCTTGAAAAATATACTTGATTAGTTTCAGTTAAACTATCTTCACTGCCATATCGGTCAGCAGACTCCTCAATGTTCAAACGTCTTAAACCCCTAAGACATGGTTACAAGTTGTTCAAACTGGGCATTCAGATAAAGATTGATGCATCCTGTACCTTTTTACACAGTGTACTGGAACTTAAGATTAAGCCTTTGTGCATGTGCAGGAGACGTCTTTTAGTCGTTCACAACGCCCATGGTTTCCACAAATCATCGTAAAGTACAGACTGAACACAAGATCTCCTTGAAATGGAATGTAAGGGTTGGCTACTGGAATAACGAGATTCGTATCTTGATTG
This sequence comes from Pollicipes pollicipes, assembly GCF_011947565.3. Lineage (NCBI taxonomy): Eukaryota > Metazoa > Arthropoda > Thecostraca > Pollicipedomorpha > Pollicipedidae > Pollicipes > Pollicipes pollicipes. The sequence goes on along the minus strand of NW_023597054.1, from coordinate 59,629,045 downwards.
GATCTCAGCTACCTTGTACAATCCTTAATTGACCCGGTGTTTCCGATAACCAATCGTTTGCAAACAGAGAGATGTGAAACAGCCGAATTCGGTGAGCAGTTTAAACACTGCAACCGCAGACATAAAAATGACCCTTTGCATCGGCTAGAATACCTGCCTAATGGAACACGGCCCACCTGATGGACTTACCGACTAATAACATTGAAAATCGCCTTGTTGTTTTCAGCGAATGTCATAAAACGGTGACAGTGGGCTATAAATGTCAATTTAAAATGTCGTTCGGTCATCAATCATCTCCAGTGGTAAGCCGCTGCAGGCAGGCAACGACACCAGGCCGGGTGGCATTACACAGACACAGACCGGGCAGCGGCACTGGTTGTGCCTCGACATCCTGAGACATGCTGAACGGTCACACAGACATACTAGGCAGCCCCACGCAGACAGACTGATCAGCATGATACAGGGGCAGACGGGGCAACGCTGCACAGAGACAGACCGCTACGTTCGATTATATTCGTCAGGCAACACAAACTGGGCCGTGTCACACAACATAAACTAAACCCCTTTACGGCACATATGCGTTCTGCAAATCCCGGTGCATTCGATGTTTTGAGTATCATGGGAGCCAGGCTTTCGACTTCGGGAGTGTGCGGTGTGAGTCGGTCACTCCTGTGAGGGCAAACGATCGCTTCTAGCGGTCATAATCGGCGCCGTGAAAATCCAGGAGTCCAGTGCCTGCCACCGGTCCCATGCACTGAGAGCGCAGCTTCACGAAGTTTATAGAGAAAAGCAGGGATTTTAAAGACACAATGTGTTTTTTACTGCTGGAGTGCTTTTATAGATTTTTGCACGCTTGGGCATCACTTTAGGAAACACGAAGAGAGGCCAAGGCCCTAAGGTACAAAGTTCCACGCACCAGAACTGGCTCTAAACTGCTTTGGGGCTTCCGACGAGGAGGGGCTGCCGCGGTCCCGTCTTCTGCCGGTGATTCCACATACACCCACGCCAAAGCAATAACCCAGCTTAGAAGTCTTCAGAGATGGGGCAGTCCATTAAGACAAGAGTGTTTTAGCGATGAAACAAATACAAATGTTCATTCTTTGGCTATCTTTCCAGACGTTTCCATTCATTTTTTATCATCAATGCGTGAAGGATATCGACATGAAGACAACTTGAGAAAGCCACGAGACCAGAAGAGTCCGCTGGATTCCAAGCGACGCGTGACGCACCGAGGTCGATGAGTCACGCAGAAACCGAACAGGCACGGCGGAGTTCCCGGCCAGAGGGCCGTCGCCTCCGCGGGAACGGCGTGCGTCAGCTCGCACCGCTGACGAGCCTGGGGACCGTCGGCGAGGCAGGCCGTCCAGCATGGGCACCTGCCGGGCCACACCGGCCGCGCGGGGGGAGCGGGAAGCTCAGCAGCTGTCGCCGCCGCTGCCGCCAGCGACCGGCGCTGAGACGGGCTATCGGACAGATAGCCGTTCGCTTCGATAGCGTATCTGCGGCCGGTGCGCTCACCTGCGTCATCAGACGGTCGGCGCCGGTGCCCTCCTCGTCCTTGAAGATGACGTCCTCGCTGTAGTTTGGCACCAGCTCGCGGAAGCGCGGGTCCTGGCGCGTGATGGCACCCTCGGGTAGGCCGGACGCGCCCAGCGTGTTCTCGCTCACGTTCGGCACGTGCTGCTTGTACACGAGCGGCGTGAGCTTGCGCGGCGACCGGCGCCGGTAATGTCCGCGGCCGGGCGCGCAGGCGCGCGCGTCGGCCAGTAGCAGCCAGGTCAGCAGCAGCGGCCGCCAGGCCACCCGGCGGCGCATGGCGGCCAGCACGGCGGGGGCGCGCATCTCAGCCGGCCCTCGGCATCGTCGGCGTCGACGCCGCACCTGCCGGCACCTCCTGGCGGGGCGCGCGCGCGGCGCTCTGCCGTCGCGCGCAGACGCGGGCGGCCGTGGGATGGATGGTCGGCGTTCAGCGCGGCTGCAGCGCCATCAATCACCCGAGGATCAGCGCGCGCGGACGGTGGTAAATCAGCGCCGGACGGTGGAGCGGCCGCGCGGTCAGTTAACACTGCTGCGGCGGCCGGCCGGGCGCGCGCGCCGCGCCGGGGCCGGCCGGGCGGCGGCTGCGCGCGCGCCCATTGGTCGCCGACGACCGCGGCCAGCGGCTACCCGGCGAGGTGTCGGCCGGGCCGCCCGGCCGGCCGACCGCGATTAATTACAGCGCCGCGCCGGGCGGGCCGCGCCACTTAGGCCGCCGCACTGGCAATTTCCACAGCCGCTTTGTGAGACAAGAAAAAGTGACGCTATGCGCTCAGGGAGCTGGACAGAGCTCCCTGGGGTTTACGGGCCGCTGATGTGGGAGAATAGTGGCGCTTGGGGTGCGCTGAGAAAGGGTGTCGGTTTACGTGGCGAATGGAGACAAATTGGTTTGATTGGGCTGCATGAATCTAAAGGATCCTGCTGATTTGTCACAATCAGACGGGATTAGCAACGTACCAATTGGCCACTGTTGCAGGGTGGCCGGACACTTGAAGCCACTGCCACCCATCGCTGACTGACTTCGTGTGGTGACATGTTCATCGCCGGTGCATCAGCTTTCAGACCCGGCTTGCGGAAGGGCAACACTTCTGCGCTGTACTTATGTCAGTCTGAGACGAATCATGGAGATGAGTGAATGGAACATGGTTGATGAGGTATGCAAATGGGCAAAAGAAGTTCAATGTCGTCCTAGGCACTCATGCGACGTTTTTGATTGCTCCATTTCCATCGACGAAGCCCTGTCCGCGGGTTTGAATAAGTCATCTAAATACAGTGTTTTTTTTATGTTCTGCAAAAGCAGGCAAGCCACCCATTGTTTTCCACCCACCTCTTGTTCCGTTGTTACGTCGGGGCTGATATTTGATCAGCGTGAACTGGATTTCTTATTTATTTCAATTTAACCAGTTCTAGTTTTGTCACCCCAAGTCGACGCGGGATGGGCTTTAGTTCAAACAGATGCATGTATATATATATATATATATATATATATATATATATATATATATATATATATTAATTCATCATGCAATGGCTCGTGTCGGTCTGGAGCAGGCATCAAATATGATGAAGCAAGCCCACTTATAACTATTGGTTTGCCATTAAGTAAAGAAGACTGATCTAAACAACACAATTTCTCTTTTAAGTAAATGTGCTCCTCAACACATATCGCTTGACTGCGCCCTCGTGCCTTGCACAACATTAATTGAGAGCCAACTGACAGCCATTTTATCAGGAAATTGTGCTCACGAACGCCAGAAATGACCGATTCGACAATACTACTTGTATTGGCCTGGATCGCCGCATGACCAACAGGATGGCAGGATTTGAATTACGTTATAACAGCGTCATAGATGCCCAGGTGATCTTGAAATAGTCTGCACGAAACAGGCTGTACATCTTCGCTGGCGTGTAGGTCGGCAACTAGAGGGGCTTAGAAATTAAGAAGGACAGGGCTGTGAACCGCATCGAATGATCTCTAAAATGGCTACTGCAGTTCAAAACCCAATAAAATGTGGAACGCTCCCTTCAAATAACCTAAACGGGTAGAGTGATATGACCCACTGCGATAAAAATTCCAGCATAAAGCTTCACATGCAATGCAATACCTGATCTCATACACCTGATCCCATCCCATGGCTAACCTGTTCACTAACACTTTGTTGGCGCACATATCCACATGCATGGTCTTCTTGTTGTTTGCGACATTGTCAGCATTAACATGCACGTTGTTTCTGAAATCAAGATGCTTTTTTGTTTAACGATATGGAAAGTCGGACCTGTCACCTTTCGTCGTACCATCAGTCATTTCTTGACCCCGAATTGATTGCTTTGAAGCCTTGCAAAGCTCTACCAGTTTGCAGCTAGGCGAGCTGGAAACGCAAGCCCCTGGTCCTACCCTAATGACAGACCGATGGTATCGGTTGCCACTTACAGGTTGGGCGTGCGAACCGAGGCAGAGAGGTGCTGCTCACAGCTTGCTGCTAACGGCGCCGTCGACAATGCACCAGTTATGTAAGAGGGTGGCTTAAACGTGCCAACGGGCTGATGCTCGCGAAATGCTTTGCACTTATTACGTCTACAACGTCTTGGCGTGGGCGCCGAGCATGTGAAATCCATCCGGAGCAAGGTGAGACATGTGCCCATAAAAAGTAACCTGACCGGCGTGTGGTAAAATATGAGATGCATTGCCATGAGCGGCGCCATCGGCTTTTTCCAAAGAGGAAAACAGATATGGGATGCCGCTAGACAAATCTGGAGGTCTTCTTTTCCTCCCCCTATCCGAGACCGTCCCTCGGCTTTGTCCACGTTTTCAAAAGGGCGTATTTGTTGGACGCAACTGGATGCAAGTCTCCTGACCTGATGGCAACTCCAGTCTTCCTCATCCTGCCTTTATCTTGGGGTTAGGGTTTTTTTTTGTTTTTATTGGCCTCCTACGCATCGTATGACCTTTTTTGATCATTGCGGGCCTCTCATCAAGCGATAAGGACTGATGTTGCCAATCTAAAATGTTATGCAGGGTGGATGCTGTCTCCTACGTACCTCCTACGTGCCCCTTTCATTTAAAGGAATAGTAGGTATGGACATCTGGCGCCTCCTGCCGGCCTGATAGGCCTCCTGAGACTTCCAGGGAACATATGTTTTTTTTTTTCTCTTTGACAAGTAGGAACTGGGTGACTGTTCCTTTCGCGCCTCGCCCCACCCCTCACCTCTTGCCCTGGCGTCGCTTTCCCCCACGCTTAAGCCGTTCATAACACCAACAAAGCAAATAGACATTTGTTTACTCGTAGATTTGCTCGATATTTTAAGCGATGATTTGTACGTGTGCTCTAGTGTGTGGGATTGTTGGGGATATTACCGTTCTGTGCGCTCATTTCCCTTCCACCAACGGCTGAAACTTTAAGACACCCTAAGTTTCACTTAGCATTCTCACTCTCAAAGATATTGGAGACGTCAATCAAGTAAATTTGTGCCTGGATCGCTTGGGCGCAACGTCGTCTAAATCCAAAAGCGCAAAATCTGCGGAAATCGGGCGGGGGGGAGGCATGCGACATTTCGGGTTGAGGGAGTTTATTCTGTGATTGAGCTTACTAATGTTTTATTTCCTGGCATATGAACAGTTTATATAAGCTTAAATGTCACTTTAAGAGAAATTCCCATGTTTTCTAAAACTCAAAATAAAGTGTTAGGTACCCGAGGAAAATTTGCATTTCTGTCACAGATTAGACTTTTCATCCCACCTGTGCACTGAGACCACACGTCTGTGTCCACGCGTCTGTGCTAAAGTCCGCCTCACGAAACGCACAAAGATTTGCTCCCCATGTTCCAACTGCGATCAGGCCTGTGCAACTTGGAAACGGTAGCAGCTCTGTTTCCAGATGACCTGGCCAATCCCAGATACGCTTGAACTCAGTTCATTCCGGTGAGAACAACCAGTGTTTTTATCCCCTCTACCAGCTTGGACAAGCTCGTACATCACATATGTGTCGTGTCAAAACGCAGACAATATGAGTTCTTATGCTGAAACTAGCCGAAATACAATATGCCAAGTTGCATCGGCAAAACTCAGGGATCATCATCAATCATCGGGACATATCGTGAGATTCTATTGATCATTTATATGGCGTATAATGTGCTTCATAACTTTTTCCAGCTAATTTCTCTTCCGCAAATGAAAGCTGGCTGCGTTCATAATTCAAACTTGTGACCAAAAAAACAGTGGCTCGGGGCTTTCCTTGCGCATATTTGTAGCTTGATTTTCTGTGTGTTATATTTTCTTCGCATGCGAGTTGACTAAAAATACTTGAGCGTTATTCCCTCCCATTTTTTCATAGTGTTTCAGAAAATTCATGTCTCCCATCAGTCTAACGCCTGATATCATTAGAGCAACGCATGCTAGATGTTCGTTGCAGGAGTCATGACCTGCGGTTCGTCCTGTATCGGATGAGCCTAATATCCATTGGTTTCGACGAATAGTTTCGAAATTAAGCTCGGTGCAAACTCAGCAGGCAGCCTTATGGCGTCGATTTAATACTTCCAACACGAAGTCATGGTGTCCGCCTCCCTCCTGAGAGCAATACGTAACCGAAGAAAAATACTAGAAATTCGCATCCCCTACTGACAGCACAACCATGCATGGTGAAATTGCAACGGCACATTCGCTTCCAGCACGTAGTTAGTTTGGCGCCTTCATCTGCCATGGCAGCTGATAGCTGGCATCCTAAAAACACGTTAAAACGGGCGGATCCATGGACTGCGCAAGGCAGCATGCTACCGTTTACACGACCTACATGTTTTCCCAGAACGATCGCGGTTTTCTCTTCTATCAGAATCTGTTCGTCTCGTGTCATTGCGACGCCGTTTTTCAAATCTGAAGCCGGCTTCAACCCACGTTTTGGCGGCCTTTACGCAATTGGAAAATGCTACGTTTTCCACATCAATCAAATGGGAAGGAAATGGTGGAGATTTTGGGATACTGCAGTGAGAGCCCTCTTGATTAAACAATTTAGATGTACATGGCTGCACGTTTGCAAATCACAGCCCTCGAAGATCGCACTTGGTGTTCCTAAACACAGCTTAGGCTGGCATCGGCGAAATCTTATAATCACTCGCATTTGGGTGTTTTTATTTTGTTTTGTTTTGTTTTTGGCAGCATCTCGCTTTTAATTGCCGCAATAATGAATGATTGCAAGTTCGTCGATTTTATTGCCTGAATGAAGAAACAGGTGTGGGGGAGAGAGGCCATGTCCTCCCTCATTTTGCTGACAAATGACATTAATGTTATGACCAGTCATTGAAAGAATCTATATTAAGAACTGTCTTGCCCTCTCATTTTCTGAGACCTACTTACGCCTATGTTTTGTCGGCTATAATTGTTAATCCTGATCAGACACATAGATGGCCATCTATCAAGCAAGTTTTTTTTAAGGGCGTATGAATTTTGTCTCATTTCATCTCCAACTTTTAGATTATGATGAAAAACAGATTTTTGGGCGCTTCGTAGAGATATACTGGTAACGTTTGTCGAAGCTGTCTGGCTCCATTAGTTTGGTTTCTGACATCATGTACATAATAACGGCGGACAATTTTCACATCTTCTATGACCTCGCCCGTCCAGTGTTTCATGAGGCGCCCTGCTGGGCACGCTCAACAAACGCTGACGTACGGTAGTTAATTAATATGGGCATTAGTGTTGTGGTCTGTCAGTTATCATGCCTGACATTTATTGTTTAGATTAGCACTTCCCTGCATGTATATGCTCATAGCCTAGTTACTAACCTGGATACTAACCAATATTAACTGATCTATGTGATTGTCTCGTTCTCTTGCAGCGTTCTTTGTTTGTTTAGTCTCCTCACGTTCCTTGGTTTGGAGAGCTCCGGCTTTGTGTTGTAGTTAATGCACGGTTATGTGGAGCGCGGTGAATAGGGGTTAGTTCTTTTGATTACCTACACATGGGTGCTAAGAAGAAAGGCAAATTAAAAGGATTTATAGGAGGACAAAACTATAGTCATGCTACTTGCGCTGGACAAATCCCCCTTCTGAAACAATGCCAACATCTAAAAATTTACAGGGCATGGCATATAAAGCATAATTCTTCTTGTTTCTAGGGCCGCATGAACCTGGATAGAAAACGTGACGTGGCTGATCGTGGCTGATCGCTCCAGTTGCTGATAATTCGACCAATGGTCTGTTTACATGGGTGTTTGGTAATGCGCGTCAGACACTCCAAAAGCAGGCGACGTTATCAGAAAGTGTGCCGTGTGATCCGTACCCGAGAGTGCTCACATTTGGGTCCAATACAGTCCGTCGCGATACACGCATACACACACACACACACACACGGCGCGATACACACATACTGAAGGCCCGCATCTCCACCTAAATCGTCTCAAATATTCAGGTACATGGGAAAGCTACTGTTGATAAGCCACCGTCAGCCATGTAAAAATAGACTACCAGTGGCGTGCTGGGCATGAAACGTGCAACCAAATTCCTCCTGTCCTCAGCCCTAAAAGAATGTTCCACGTGATCAGACGGGAGATGGGAGAAGACAGCATATGTCCTGTGTGCAGCGGTGCATGCTATCCGGTGCGCAGCGGCGATGAAAGCGTCTAGAAAAGAGCGCACCCACGGTCTGCCGTAGGACAACATGTGCACCCATGGTCTGTCGCAGGAGAACACGTGCACCCATGGTCTGCCACAGAAGAGCACGTGCACCCATGGTCTGCCGCAGGAGAACACGCGCACCCATGGTCTGCCACAGGAGAGCACGTGCATCCATGGTCTGCCGCGGGAGAACACGTGACCAGCTGCACACATCGACCCGTGCTCCCAAAGGTTGTCTGTCTGCTCTGTGCTCTGGAAGATGTATTGGTCTCGTGTACCTGCTTTGTTGGGAGCCTCACCGTTTCGCGGAAATCTGGGGCAGGTCGTGACCTGCGTTGTGCATCTTTTTCGTAACTGGCCAATTTTTCGCTCCCAATGCAAATCAGATGGGAAGGTTACACCCATCGCAAATTACAGTGTCGCACAGGACCACCAGTGATGACCCAAGTTGAATGCGAATGCCTGGACTGGACACGGTAAAGTATTTAAAAGATTGCGTTTTTTGTTGCCGAAACGTACATGAACTTACAATCAGCGGCTGCCAAGATCTTAGCTTTTAAAAAGCGCGGGGGCCGGTCGTGCCAGATACACAACTCGAAGCACATCACGATTGTATTGCTTACTTTGTACGCAAATCATTGTGTGTGGGAAAAATAACATTAATTATACCGGTCCCTATCGTTGGGGATGCTGCTTTATCAGGCATGCGTTTCTTATACACTCCTCAGGCCATGAACATTTTGTACCCAAAATGTGCGGTGAGAAGATCGCGGTTTGGGCGCAGCTGCCTGTCTTGAAGTAAACACGGATTTGGCACCTTTTTGTTCATATGATATCGTTTTCACAATCATATCACCGTTTCCACTGAATTAAACTACGAAGTTGGTTTTGTCACACAAGTGATGGTATGACAAATGTGTTTCCCTTGTGGAAAAAGAGCCTCGCAAGACGTATGACAAGACAACCATTGCAAAACAATTTACGAGACAGGTGTCACACGGTCTTTTTATGTAAAGGCGAAAACGCCGACGCGTTGGCCTTTTAGGGGAAAACGGTTGCTACGTTTTAAGCGCCTGGCCCAATGACTTCGCAACCGTCCCCGGCTTTGAAACAACTTATGAGATGTGTCATGCAAACCCATAGTGCTTATAATCTCACAGGATATGTCCAGGACACAGGGTACATAATACCTGCCAGGAAATAATGCTAAGCACAGCACATGCAGAGGAAAGGGAAAAGTTTGTTGGTTTTTTTAGAGTGTACTTGACGAGATCTTGCTGTCGACCTTGCTTTATACAGTCTTGTCGTTTCCGATGCTCGCTAGTCAGCGTTGATGGCTGCTTGTCACCAGATATGAGATGAGTACGTCACTTGTTTTATGCGGTGTTGGCGAGGTTTGACAGCGTCCGGCCAACCACGTACGCTCGGTACGCGGTTGGCTGGCTGGCAACCACGTCCAGCCAACGGTACGTTCGTAAAATGAGCTGCATGGGAGAAATGAGCTCGTGAACACCAGCGTTGTTTCTAATGAACATTGTCTGGTCGAGAATGTTCTTGCGCAAATATTTGTGGAAACAAATCCTTCTGCGCCGTTGGTTACATCGTATGGAAAAATGCTGAACACAAAGCACCACGCAAAAGTGAAGTAGATTAAAGTCCATGTTGCAGATAATGTGTACAAGGCTGTGCGAATTCGGTGCAGCTTGGCAATATTTTGAGGAGTTCAATGGGCTTCAGCAGCGATTAATAGTAAACCATTAGAGCAGCGGACTATTGTGCCCTGTTGAAACCCGTAGTAGTCCGTTAAATCCATGGGATTTCGAGAGGGTTTTATGTGTTCCATTTGGGTTACGCAGTGTTTGCTAGGTTTCGTTGATTGAGGGTGGTTGTTTAGCTTAAGCGGCGTGCTTCGGCGTCCAGTAGCACGTGGTCAGATCTCAAAGTCGTCGGAGCATTTCACGTGCCAGCTAAGAAACTGGGGTATGATCGAACCCCTGTCAGCTCTGGCGACGCTCACAAATCCTTCCGAAGCTTACGAGGCTTCACAGAATGCGAATGTCTGACGTCAAACTCAAACGAGTCCAAGTGGAGTCGATAGTACGCATAATAACGGCATGAACTAATAGCATAATCGCATTTCGGATACGGTTCCCAAGACCTTCGGTACTTCGATGACAGCTGAAGAAACACCGTTGACGGCTGAAGCCTCGTGTGAAGGCAGTTCTACTACCCGTATGATAGGCATAATGAATTAGATGATGGGGCTAACGACTAGCCAGGTGTTAGCGTCGGCGCACACGTCATTTCTACACCGTCTCGATTTGGGTCGCAGAAATTGCTACCAATCCACGTAAAATGCTGTGGTAGGATTGCTGGTGTAATCACATTCTAAGTTTTATTTTTGAAGAAGACTTGTTTTAAATGAGGCACCAAAACTTAGCCGACTGGTCACACGAGGCTCCAGAGCATTGCCAGTTCACCTCCAGGCCTGGTGAACTGGCGATCCTGGATACCAAGGTTCGCGAAATAACGTGAGCGAAATGCTTCTCTCAATCCACCAAGCGTCTTTGGCGTCAGCCAAACCCAGTTCGGCGAATTCGTTGCTCGGACATTGCGTGCTAACCGTAAAACCATTGCAGTCTCACTGGAAATGCACCTTACTCGGTGCGAAATGTGAAGGGACCAACGATTTGCGGCCCAAGACATCAAGCCAGTAGCATTTATGTCTGGCTGCAAGAAAATGAAAGGAAACCAGGGTTTCACAGTTTTAGATATCAAAAGAATTAACCTCCAGGAGCGGGCGACACAGCCGACAGTCGCATGTTAGAAACACCCATGTGATATTCCTGGATGAATTTGTATATTAATGGTATAACTTTTGGAATACATTAGATGCGGCCTTCACATGCATCCCACTCGCCTGAGTTTTGCCGGCGTTTTAGTTTTACACGTGCTACCGGTCTTCTTGGCATTGGTACTGTTCACCGCTCACAGATGTAACTTCACGAATGAGGGACTCTAAGCTTCGTTTTTGCGTTTTGCCGACACTCATATCTCCAGGCGGCTAGCAGTAATTCTGTTGCACGAGCTTATGAAAATCCTCCACAAAACCTGCTATCTACATCCAGAAAAAAAGAAGCAACAGAACAACCTCTCTTCAGGAGGCCCGCTAGCCGCGCTCGAGCCATCTTGCGGTTAAACCGTGGCGCCGAGCCGGATCTGTAATCGGCTTCTCCTCACAAATGGCTGCCACGCGGTATGAGTGGGAGCCCGCCCTGGCACGGCGGCCTGATATCCCAGAACCGCGGCAACATGGCGCCAGGGGCCGCGATCGGGGCGTCGGCGGGGAGGAAGGCGGCCGGCCTGGGCCGCCTTTGATGGCCGGCTCAGCTCGCTGATCTGGCCGCGTGCAGGCGCCGGATGACCCACGTGCGGGATGTGGGCATCACGAATGGCGTCAGCACAGGAGCCGACAGGTGCCGGAGGTCGGCTGGCTCATGTCGCGGCCGCGGGCGCAGGCTTCTCGCGAAGAACTGCCATGCCGTGCCATGTCTGACCTCCGCTGCCTCTTCGGCAAGCAGCATGTCGTAAAGTGCTGTAAAACGTGAATGCTTTCCTACCTTTTTTGTCACATGTTTTCGAAAATGTTCTTCAGCGCAGCTCCTTGTCGCTGTTAGTGTTGCGGCCGGTCTTGGTGATGTTCTGCCACGGAAGTGGGGACCGTGTAACCGACACCGCTGGTAAGGTTCCGTGACGTCACGGTGAGCTGTCACCAGTGTCTCTTTTGAAATGTCTGCGGTCAAAATTCCTGGGAAGACAAGGCGCTGACGTTCGATGCATGGATTGCTACGTCAAAATGTGCAGCAGTGAAAAATCGGGCCGCAGCAATATAGTGAAGGCATTATTAAGATTTGGCATTGCAGTGGTTGGTTTCACGCGGAATTCCCCATGCGCCTAAGGTTCTACCAACCTATTATTTCATATCTGCTTGTAGCGGACAACCAGTGCCTTGGAACGATATTGGAGTTTTACAAAGTTTTTTTTTGGGGGGGGGCTGAGCAGGGCAAGTGTCTAAGCCTGCACCCAAAACACAACGAAGAGGACTATATCGATATGTAACAAGGCGCAACCGTAACCCCCTGCGCACTTTCGCACAACCGCATGTCTGTCTTTCACCCGCGTCTTGGGTCGGTTCTTCTTCACCACGTGGTGCACGCACCACTTGCGCAGTGATTCAAGGAGTTCCATCAAAACTTTCACCAATTCGTCTAGATTTCGTGGATCTCATGTCATTACTTCCTGAAAGTCATCCATTCTACATGAGCTTTACAGCACCAACGTAACGGTTACATTCATTTTTGAGGGTGCTTTACAAACGGGGGTCATGGCACGCACTGCAAGCATCGGGATGAGCGCAAATGCTGGGCTCTAGCATTGTACGTGCTGTAGGTAACTTTTCATGTAGGTAATCATTCAGTCATTGGAGTAACGCACAGTAGAATTTCAGTGCTTCCAGTAGCAGATAGTAACAGATGCAGTCAACTACCTTGGATAGATCAACTAAGCATATCGTCGCTACCTGACCGACATACGTGACTTGAAACGCTATCTCATTTCCTCAGAACCGCCATCTCAGTCGAATGATTCCTAAGAAGCACGTGTTAGCTCGGGGGTATCAGGACTTCTGATGTAAAATGTATTGTGAGCTCCTCGCACACCTGCTCCTTGACTGCTTTTTGTACTACGGTATGAACTACGGTAATGAACGAGATTAGCTTAAAGTTTCCCAATTTGGCCATGACTAAAAACATACCACACGAGTAGAGTAGATCTTTTCCACTTCCATGTCACTTGACCAGGGACAAATCTGATAATGACCACGTGCACCAACACTGGCATAAAAACTGGTAAGCGAACCATCAAAGATGATGCATCATGTCATAGTGCTCACAAGCGCCGCTAGTGTTCATTGATATCATAGCGGATTTTACTTCATGTTCGGTAACAGGTCGTAGGCCAAAGGATTCGCACGCCCTCACGTTGCCCGGTGGTCTCCTGTACCGACCGGCATCGCTGATAGCTTCGCCAGGGCCTCCTCCCTTAGCATTCCACAATGTCGGCGAGGAATTCGTTGGCCTGGTCTAACTGCTCAGCTGGGAGCTCTGTTGGCGCCGGTCCGTGCCACTGACGATGCTCCGAACAACGCGGGGACGCTTCCGAGCCTCGCCGGCTCGATGCGGCATCAGATAGTTTGGCAGCGAGCACATCAGATGGATGCACTCTCTGCTGGCTGCTGTTCTGCTATGTTTCGATGCGTCATTATCTGCTGGCTGCTGTTCTGTTATGTTTCGATGCGTCATTAGATAGCTTGGCAGTGGTCACGTCAGATGGCTGCACTCTCACGACGGTTCAGTTGCCTGCACGTTGCGTCGGTGTGGCGAGGGGCACGGCACCGCGTCATCGACTCCTTAGTCGCGCTCAGCACAGGCGGAGCGGTCTGATGTCCGATCTGGACCCTTCGCTCTTGTCAAGCAGCGGTGTGAAGATGGCCAAGACGCATGCTAAGGCTCATCGAGTGAAGAAAGCATCGTGACAGCACTTGAGCCGACAGCGGCCAGATCTTGCATATCTGTAGTTTAATCTAGAAGCATACCGGTGTCCGTTCGGCGATAGCCGTGTATGCGATTTTTTGTTGGCTGCTGTTCTGTTGCGTTTCATGTTCAATGAAGCAGTGACCATGTCATGGTCGCTGCAGTGGATGGGCAAGACACCCGTGTGTTGTATCTGTTTCGGAGAATTGATGGTAGCCAGTGACGACTTGATAGTCCGGCGATGTTGATAGCTCATAATTCAGTGAGTTGGCAGTCCAATGGTAGTCCGGTGAGGACTGGTATCTGCTGGATTAATGGAAGGGGTAGGGACAGTCGGGTGTGCAAAAAAAACTCGGCTCAAATGACCGGCCGACGATGTCGGCACATGCGATGCCAGGCTCGTCCTCGCGCAGCAGCTTACTGTTGGGATCGCCCGTGAACAGCACTGACCGCATACATTGTACCCTGTACGAAGAAGATGCTCCATTTTTGGCACCTGTGCGGGAGAGTTATGACCAAGCGCTATCTGTTGGGATATTCACCGTAGCACGTATGTATACAGCGAGCCACGGCGATTTATGGGGCTCGGGTGTCAAGCAGTTGACTATGGCGACCCAGTGCAAAACTGTTTAAAGACAAATCAGCGTGACAGAATAACGCAAATTATTGCAATCTACGGCACCCGAATGTTCAAGCTTGGCTGAATAATGCCAGGCTATTCAAAAAGTCATCAAACCAGGCCAAAACTAAAAAAGATGCATGCTTTGCCATTGAAGACGATCAGCATGAAGAAAAGGAAAATACCCAAGTTACCGCTTACAAACACGGAGCTTTAAAGTGTGACCAGCATAGTCATCTGCACTCAGGTGAACATGACAGAAAAGCTTGCATTTCCGTTGTCCCTTGTATTTGGGAATCAATTTTTGAACAACCTTTTTATCTTTGCCATCACTTTGAGTTTACAGCATCCATGCTCTGCATGTGTGAACTTGGGCTCCAAAACGTTGGGGGAAAATTGCTATTCGGCAGCCAAATTACACCTTGGAGGGCCAGTGATTCACCCAAGCGAGTACAAATCAACAACTGTGCTAGGCATTCGATCCTGACTTGGATGTTTGTCCTTAGGAAGGATGAAACTAAGTGATGAAAGTCGAAGACAAAAGATGAAATGAAACAATGAAACGTCGTTGGCGTCCTTGTCGCAGATTGTTTCAGTTGGACGCATACAGCGCCAGATATTGGCATGAAACATTTCTCAAGCCTAAGTGTGACCAACGCGAAACACAGCTTAAGCAATATGCAGCTTAAGTAAAATACCTCAGTGATATCCATGTCAACCACGCGTGGCAAGTACCAGCTGCTGCAGAAAGACACTTTCCTCTTTTCATTACGCAGTTTTTTGGCCTTTTTATCATCACTTTTCTTATCGTGATTTACCAGAAGCAGGCAATGAGAAAAGGCTCATGATGACGAGGCGGCGGGTCCAACGCCAACGCCATTGTTCCGGACGTGGACAACTTGGAGTCGCAGGCGCATAAGCTGTTATGCATATGCATTACCGGGTCGAGACTTTGGAAGTTGTTAGCCATTAAGGATTCAACGGCCACGCCAGTTGAACTGACAAAGCCTGGCCAGCTCAATAACTCCTATTTTAAAGCGCGTAAGGCCAAGAGCCCCTATGTTGAAAATAGCCGATTTTCGTTCTACCACGAGATACATAATACAAAGCCGAAGATGTCGGACGGTCGCCGAAATACGAGTGTGTTATGAGTTCGAAACGCTTTTTAGCAGCTGACACGTTCTTAAGCCCAAAACATTATCATATTATGAAGTTGAAGTTGGAATGTCCCAGCATTAGATGATTAGTTAATATCTTATTTAACAAATGCCCAGACTGAAGGTCATTTATCGTGCGCATGCAAGGTCAAAATGTCGAAGTCCCAGGAATTTTTATAGCTATCAGAACCAAACCTGCATCATCAAACCTTTCTAAAAAACAAAACATGATGCTATATATGTATGCTATATATGTATGCTATATATGCTATATGATGCATGCTATAACTTTTTGGCATATGCAAATTCCAACTTCGTAATAAACCTGTTTGTATGCATTTCGCTGCCCTATTCGCATGAGATTTTGTAAAATTCCCCCATAGAATTAGTTGCTCATATCTGTGATTACCTCGTTTGTCTCACCCTAGCTGAGACATCTTGCTTGTGGATGTCTTTGCAGACATATCGAAGAGCAAAATCATAGGTGGCATTTGACGTGAGAGTGGTCGATTATTTGTCACTCATGTGGCAAAACTCGTCATTACACCGGCCTCATTGCTCAGCGATTGGAAGCATTAGTCGATTCGTGCCAAACCACCACTTGGCATCGACTCGCATCCAGGGTGTCGTATTTCTGACACAAAGGGAGCTCTCAACCACGGACATCTGTGTTCTGATTTTGCATCACGTGTTAAAAACTATCTGGTTTGGCTAACGGGACGACCTTTTCCATAGTCCCCGTTGGGTCACTCGAGTCATAGGGTCAGTGTCCACGTAACAACCAACGTTTAGTGAGAACTGTGATGTTTGCAGTTCTTAGCCTATAATACATGCGACTAAATTTATTTACGAGAACATTTTGCCCTCAATTGAGACGAGCAAGGAAACCTATTGTATGGAATGTTAACCAGATGGATATTTTCTGCAGGCCGAACGCGGACTTTGTCTTGGTGAACTACACTTGCAGGTTCATACTCATGCTTTTCAAGGATGGTGCATATAGCAGAGCCGTACAAATTGGAGCATATGATTATCCTTGATTCCGGCCACAAAAATTAACTTTGATCACTAGGCACACGCAACTTGATAAGGAGCCGGAGCCGAATTATTCACACGCAAGTAGAAGTGACTAAAGCTAATCTTACACCCGATGTATGAATGACTTTTTTTTAGAATGTTCCGTTTTTCGTGAAAATGAATAAAACATGGACATTTTATGTATTTGCTTTGAAACAGAAACAGACCAATCTTAACGGCGCACGCATGCACATGAACTTGCCAAATGTAGATGCAGAAGAGAAGCTATTTCACACCGTGCGAAAAAAAACTCATGGGGAGCATTCTCCATCAACGCGGGAGGGCCGTCTATACCATTTGATGTCCGCTCTAGCCCCAATACGTAGTACAATGCATCGTTAAAGTTTCGGTATACCCCCTGCTAATTTATTGCTTCGTTCCTGGCAGATACGAACATCCTGGTTAGATTTTGGTATGTGATATAGTTCAAGGCGGTTTGAGTCTACACCAGCGAAATGTTCTCGGATGCTGAAGTCGCTGATATTCATATCAGGTCAGTGAATTTTTCCACGTTCATAAGTTAAAAATGACGAGCATTCTCGAAATAACTTTGACATTCGAATTTACCATCGGTGCCGAGGACTTGGCAGTTTTCTCCTCAAAGCAAAAGTTGGGTTGAGACCGGGGCAAGACAACACCGGATACTCCAAACTTTCGACTAGTAGGTATCGACACATACTATAAGTATACCAGAATCGGTATTAACACTATATTTAGTATGTCGTACCAAAAGTTGGCAGTGCTGTGCTAGCGGCATCTTTGGTTTGTTTGTTGCGATTAAGTGTAATCATGTTTCTCAGTCGCAAGACGCTTGAATTACGGTGCGGTGTTGGGGATGGTGGTTGGAGGATCAGATTGTGTTCAAGCGATTTCAGATGCTCCTGGGCTAATCAGATGTATGTTGTTCTTTGCCAAGTCACATTATGTCTCAGTTGACATATAAAGACTCATTTTGACATTCTGCAGCAAAACTGATCGTATAGTGATTCAGTTACTGCACAACTTGCCAGTTATGAATGTTGTGGCCTGGGCTACTGGCTGTTGAATGCGTGTGGAATGCTGCATGAGAAGTGATTGGCCAAGGCGTGCTCAGGTATATTTGTGTTGGAGCTAAGAGTCTTGTTAATTTTCAATACATGAATATTGAGATTGTTGTCTGATTGACATGAATATTCAATATATGCATTTATAGCCTTTGTCCACAGTGGCATTACCACCTATGAAATGGGCCAACCAGTAATTGTGTCAGTTCAGCACAGCTGTGTAATTGCATTAGATGTGTTTATTTAGACATGAAAGGCACTATAATGTGATGGAAATGTTTGGTATGATGCAATATTGTGCACATACCTGATGACATTTAACCAAAGGAGTGATTGGCCTGCATTGTCTAGAAAAGGTCATCTGATGGCAAAAATTGGCTGAGTTAACTGGCATCATTCAACTTATGTGAAATTTTAAGTCATGTTTTTTTCCAGATCAGAAGAATCAATGAGTGTGGCACATTGGTGGGCTGTGCTGAGGGTGACCCTACCTCACCTCCACCTGATGTGTGTTTCTCATTGTGCCTGGACACCTCATTTTGATTAAAGGATATTTAAAGTCATAGTTTTGTGTCTTTCCTTCAAAAATCTGGCCAATGTCATCAAATGATGCCCAAAGCAGGTGATCATGGTGAGCTAGTCACTTTTACCTTAGTTTGTTTTGTAATATTCTAGTGACAGTATGACAAGAGCAAGCCAACATTTGCTACTGTATTTCAACATTGTTGGAGGAGGCCATCATCACAAAATGCAATCGCTCCATGCAACTGCATGCAGCATAAACCTGGCATTGAACAATAGCCTGTGCTTGGCAAATGCATCCAATGTAAGCAGCAAATGTTGCAGTTGATGCAATTAATGGGTGCAATGGTTTGTGTTGTACCTGCAATGTACAGTTACTCAGTAAGATAAATCATCTTAATGATTTATGCTAAGTGTCATGCTGAAATAATGAGGTCATGCAGGATACAGAGCTGTCAAGCTCATTTCAACATCATGCAATGGCCGCTTATGCAAGGGAAGCTTTCAGGTTTGTGACATTTAAAGAATGTTTTATGTCAAATATTGCAATATTCTGAATGCTAGCTGTAACCCTATCCACAGCACTGTATCTGTCACACAACATCATTGCATAATTTATATCAACACAATTTCCTGGAACTTCCTGGAACAATACAAGAAAATGTTGAGTACAAGGTGGTACAGAAATATTGTATCAATACAAAATGTTACATTCATATGAAAATGTGCATAACTGGGGCATGGTTTGGGACAATCTAACATCCACTGAGAATTTGTATTGCCTTGAGCCAAGGCTGCATATGTTTCAGATACTGATGCATCTTCTAAATTGGTCTCGGCTGCCCATTCCATTCCAGTGGCTTAGGTGCACCTTTCCTACCCAGATATCAATGGATGGAAGTTGAAGTTATAGATTTCAAGGCTTGATGAGGAATGTAGAAAATTGTGTCACATTAAAGCTTCAAATATTGATTTGTTATTCAGTGTAGCTAGTGATAAAATGTTTGTATTCACCTTATTTCAAAAAACCTTCCTGCAAATGGTTTTAGCAGGCATGGTCACATAGGCCACAGGTCTGTCAGGTGTTTAGGCTCTTCAAGATCAATCAAAGAAGTTCTATGAATTATGTCATATTAGGGCCACTGTGCAGTACAGCTCTCCATTATGGCACTTATCATTATAATGCTTACCATCCCGCTTTTTAGCAGAACTGCTTCCCAATCAGAGGTGCTTGCGATGTTACTATGCTATCGTTGCTGCGCTAGTCCTGAGGCGGCATTGCCGGCCCCTGCACAGCAGTAGTCCGCCAGCACCACAACTTAAGAGCCTAACACAGTGCCTGGTCCTACCTCTGGCTGCGTTGGACGGCCAGCTTTGGATCGCTACCGTCGCGATAGGTTCCATGCGTCAGGCACAATAATGCTATGCACCCCAGCCTATAGGCTCTTGCGTGTAGCCCGACGGCTGCATAACACCTGTCAGGTATATTTTATAGAAGATCTCGTGTGTACTTCTTGTAATAACTCGCAGCACGCTTCAAAGCACAGCAGATGCATCTTCAGACTATACATAATATGCATATATATGCATACTGTATATATATATATATATATATATATATATATATATATATATAATCAGAACATTGTTGCACTCAATAGTTCTATCGCCAGTCAGTGGCCGTATTCACTCCGCATTCCATCTCAATTCTGCTGTAAAGAGTTGGCGGCAGCGGTATTCGATCCCGCGCTTGGACATCGCCGCGCGTGCACGGATCTACGCTTTGCCTGATAGCTCGAAAATGAGTGCCACGGTGCACACTTTTGATCCCGGAAATCGAAAAAGAATTGTTCAAGCTTCGTTTCTATGCACTTTTAATGCATATGTTTGTTCAAGATTTAGGAAGCCGTGGGCCTGAGAAGGGCATTTTAACATGGGAACCCTATGGCCAGGTCGTGAAATGTGCGCCGTTGCTGCCACATTTTATACTAGACTGGACCCCCGGTTGAGACCTATAAGGTTGGTGACTTCCTTGACTTTAATAGGGGCAAAATAAGGAGTCTGCTGACGATCGTGATCCATTAATTCGAAATAATTGTCACAAACTACCTCATAGAGCGAGTTTTCAGGGAATCAAGTGGTTTCATTTCGGCCTTGATCTGCCCTTCATGTCTAGACCCAAGGAAAAATAACTAGTTGTAATTCCAAAAACAATTGCCTTGCGTTATCTGTGAAAGCGTCTCAGAGTTGTACAATGTCGTCTCACGTTCAAAAGTTGCATTTTGATGAACGATTCCTAAGACCCGCTTCGCTAACAGTCATGGTGTGCTTTTGACCTGGTGTAAGTTAGTGACCTTATAAGGTATATCTGATTTTCATTCAAAAATTGGGCATTCCATTGCCTACAGCTGCACATGGTTTGGCACGGCCACGCCGCGTAGCCCGAAAGTTATTCTGGAAACACATTCGGGGGTCAAATTGACCCCAAACTCGAATGTATGTTTGGGTAAGCCCTGTGACATGTTAAAAGCGTGCAGTGCTATCAGCATTGCAGAAGCATCTTAGGCCATAGTGTGCAGCGTCGCGGGTCCATGCAAAAGGCGCAAAAGTGCTATAGTTCACTACTGCTGCTCAGCGTTTTGTGGGGCTTGAAAAACTGGTTCTTTTTCTTCTAGATAGATATTTTCTCAACCTAGATAGAGCTAACTCTTGGAATCGAAGGACATAGATCATTTAAACACTGAAACAGTAAGCAGACGCATTTAAGGGTAAGATTCTATCTTCCCAATAGACCCGCCACTCATGGCTCGTACTCACACCCATTCGCTTCTAACTTCTTAGCAGGTGTTCTTATCCGTTGTCAACCCGTTTACCTTTTTCAGCTCTTAAGCTCAAAATAAGGCAAGGTTTACAGGGAGCTTTGCTCGCAGATTTGCTCTTTTGCGTTGATAATCGCACAAACAGTGGGAAGGGAGCTAACTATGGCTAAGATAAGCGCAAGTAGGAACATTTGAAAATCTTTTTTGAAGTATCTACAAAGAAATCGGAAGCGTTTTACACATAACCTAAAATATATCAATAACATTCACAGAACCTTTACCCAGCCCAATGCCAATTACACTTGGGCACCCTTGGGTTGAACCAATACATGGAGGCCTCTATTTGTAAGGGGCAGCGAAGACAAAACTTACTGGATCTCACTGGAAAATGCTTCTGCATTTGGTGAAAGAGACAGGGTGGGTGGTGGAAAAGGCAGTGGCTCCGATTCTCGCATATTTTAGAGTCTCTGTTTAGAATATGTTCAAGGCGCCTTTCTCGAAGATACGGCGCGTCTCAGGTGCCGTCACTTATGACTTACTGTCGGCGCGTTACCGTTGTGTGCCGTACAAAGTTATGATTTACTGTGCGTGGGCACTCCGTTCCAGCCGGCTGGAGTCTTTTTTCACGTTGATCGGAACTGCCTCACATAGATAAACGTGTTTCGACGAGCGGTGCGACAAATTTTTAAATATTCTCACTCCAAAGACTTGATTCTCTTACTTCTTCATACATTGGACATGTTTTCCATCACTTCTTTGTCCTGCACCGGTTGGTCCTATTTTTGGTTCTGCTTGACAATATTCTTCAACTTTACCGGTTTCTTCTGAGTTCGCTGGTTTGTCTCATGGGTAATCCTGATGACAAACAGACAGACCTGAGGTAATCGCATGTCCCTGCCTTGCCGATGGTGACGCCCTCGGCTCCTGGTGAAAATAAAAGGAGAAATTTTCATGCCTTCTTGATTTGGATGCCACTTGAATTGAAAGGGCTTGGAGGCCCTCGTGGTGCCGCCTTCTTGGAAGCGGGCCTCGTCAAGGTACGAGTCGTGATGCCCCAAATGAAAGCATCAGATATCTCTTTGACGAGAGGTCCGACATAAGATTTCGTCATGGTGGAAGGCGTAAAAGTTGTGTAGTCGCAGATTTTGGTGCCCTTTGAAAATGAAAATGTAGGTAGCCTTGAAATGATCCGTTTCGATCGGGTGCTTACTTAATTATTAAGGTCACGGTGCCCCAAAATAAGAGTTTTCGCGACCCGACGCCAAATGAGCCGATCTCAGATTTTTCCCTGGAACGATGCGAACATTGTAGTGCCCTAAAGTTTGTTGTCCCTTGAAAACAAATGTTTTAGGAACCATTGTGGCGCCCTCTGGAATCGGATGTCAGCTTAATGCTAATAATGCTCCGCACTTAAGGTTTTGTGGTGCTTCTTTGTCAAAGGGGTCAATCCAC
Source organism: Pollicipes pollicipes (assembly GCF_011947565.3). Classification (NCBI taxonomy): domain Eukaryota; kingdom Metazoa; phylum Arthropoda; class Thecostraca; order Pollicipedomorpha; family Pollicipedidae; genus Pollicipes; species Pollicipes pollicipes. The sequence continues at coordinate 59,606,623 of NW_023597054.1, read as the reverse complement.
CATTTGTTCACGATAGATAGAAAAAAAAATATTGGTGTCCCATAAAATTAAAATTTCGGAAAGGAATGTTTTGGTGCTACGAAATAAGGTCTCTGGTGTGCTTTGCCGAATGGGCCGATCCATCATTTCGCTTATGGAGCGTCATAGGCATTGCAATTTGCCCTGAAATTTGTTGTCTCTTAAAAATAAATGATTTGTGACCCTTCGAAATGCCCCCCCCCCCCCTGCCCGGAATTGGGCATCACTGGAAAATGAAGGTTATGACTCCCCAAAATGAAAAAATGCTAGTGCCACTTTGCCGAACGTCGAAGAACGTACCTATCATGAATTTCATTACGGGGAAACGCACAGAAGCCACTCTTGAAAATAAAGGTAACGATGCTTCGAAATAAAGATTTTACCTGTACTTCGCCGATGTTCTAGGATTTTGTTCGGGGTAGGAGGTGCCTGTTGAGAATGAAGGTTTGCGGCCTTTCGCGGTGTTCTCTGGAATCGGGTGCATCTTGACAACAAAGCTTTTGGTATTGGAAATGATGGTTTTATTGCTCCTTTGCCGAATGGGCCGATCCAGGATTTTGTCAGCCAAGGTACAAATATAGTAGTGCCCCTGGAATTTGGTTACTCCCGGAAGTGAAAATTTTGGACCCTTTGCGGTGTTACTGGAATTTGGTGCCTCTTGGAAATATCTGCTGTTTGGTTGCGAAATGAACTTTTGGTGTGGCCCTAGGGGGTCGCTCATGTGTGGCCCAAGGGGCGGACGGCATGGCCCCATACCGTCTCCCACCCACCATTAGGATGACCCCTTGTCTGTATTGATCAATTAAAAGCAGGATGAGGACATCAAATTTGCACAGTTTTGGGGCATTGCCATCACATCGTTCAATGAAATATTTTCTTTAGCTTCAGTGGTTGGTACTTCAGGCAGGAGCCCAACAGCCACCTAAAATTGCTGCTTTTCCTCAGACACCTGGAGCGGCCCGGAAGCGGCGCCATTTGTGGGCTTGTGCGGTGTCCACTATGACAGGCAGGTGCTGTGACAAAGTAGTGGCTGGTTCTTCTCCAGCAAATGGCCCATCTTTGAACCAAAACAGGGCGCAAAATCGGCCAAGAAGCCGTGAAACGACTGTGAAGAAACATTTCTAAAATACATACGTCCATGTGCTATGCCGTGCTCGTCCTCTAGAGATGAGTTTTTGAGGATGAGGGCAGCTCGTTGTATAGAGTGCCGTCAATATAATCGTTCTGTGACACCACAACGCCGTTTCATCAACATCTCCACGTGTACTGGAGGTCGGTATCCCAAAATAGTTATTTTCTGCTAATAATACCTGCTAAGCGGTCCTGTACCACCCAGCTGTTTGAGGTCATGGGGGATTGGAGCGCCTTGGTAGAGGATGGAGAGCCGGTGGACGTGGCGTATCTGGACTTCAGCAATTTTTTGTGTTCAGCAACAAATGATTCTGTTCCCCATAACCGTCTGCTCTCCAAGCTTCATGCTTACGGTGTGAGAGGTAATTTGCTACGCTGGATCAGGGCTTTTCTTACTCACCGGATGCAGAGAGTGCGGGTCCAGGGCTCGAAGTCGGACTGGACCGACGTCATCAGCGGCATCCCGCAAGGGTCAGTACTTCGACCAACGCTGTTCATTATTTTCGTGAACGATCTGCCAGAACAAGTGCGAAGCGTGGTCAAGATGCTCGCGGATGACACCAAGGTCTACTGTCTTGTTCCGAGACCCCTGACTCACTCACCTCTGCAGGCTGACCTCGACGCCCTGGCCAAGTGGTCAAAGGAGTGGCTGCTCCCCTTTAGTGCAGAAAAGTGCAAAATAATGCACATCGGGAACTGCAACCCGAGGCTGACGTACTTCTCGGACGGTGCCGAAATCGCGGTCGAGTCCACCGAGAAGGACCTCGGGATCTTCGTGGATTACCGGCTCCAGTTCCACGTGCAGACGGCGGAAGCGATCTTCAAGGCCAACCAGATCCTGGCGGTCGTGAGGCGGTCTTTTGCCAATATCGATGCTCGCACGTTGCTATTACTTTTTAAGATCTTAGTACGTTCGCACTTAGAGTATAGCAACGTTATCTGGGGCCCGTTCGGCGAACTGGACCAGAAACGGCTGGAACGGGTTCGGCGACGAGCTACCCGGCTTGTCTATGAAGTGAGGCGCCAGCCATACCCTGAGAGGCTCAGACTCCTTCAGTTGCCCTCACTGTACTCTCGTCGTCGCAGGGAAGACATGGTAACAGTGTACCAGCTGTTTCACGGAGGTATGTCGCTACCGGGAGAAGAGTTGCGCCAGCCATACCCTGAGAGGCTCAGACTCCTTCAGTTGCCCTCACTGTACTATCGTCGTCGCAGGGAAGACATGGTAACAGTGTACCAGCTGTTTCACGGGGGCATGTCGCTACCGGGAGAAGAGTTCCTGACAAGACAAAACTCGGAGGTGACGAGAGGACACCAATGGAAGTTCAGAAAACCTCGAGCTAGGACTCTCGTCCATCGTAACTCATTCAGCACGCGGGTTGTCAACGACTGGAACGCTCTTCCACACCTGGTCGCGTCGTCGACCTCAGTTGAACAGTTCGAGTCTAGGCTTGATACGCACTGGGCTGACATCATGTACGACGTCCCACACAGAATCTTCCCATAATTTGAGACTGTTTGGTTACCGGACCGGGAGCCTGACGAGACCGAGACCTACAGGCCTAGTGGCCTTTTACAATTCCCGATCACCATAAGGTAAGGTAAGGTAAGGTAATACCCCAAACAGGAGCTGCAAGCCTTTCTTCCTTATAGTAGCTCGAAATCATGACCGTAGCGTAAACTGGACACAATTCATGGAAAAGATGCATCTCGGGAAAAGGATGGGCAGGGTTCATGGGTTAATCCCACATCTTGAGAGAAAAACGGGGTTTCTTCTCCCTCTCGCCCACAGCAGTAAAAAAGTTCTCCACTGACGTATGTTCCTTTCCAGCATAAATGAAAAGGAAGGATATTGCGGGGCAGCCTTGACCGGCTAATGGCGCAGGTGTGACAACTGTAACCACTGACATTTCTGCGTTGAACGCACGGAGTTCCGCACAGCTCGTACAGTGAGTAATGTCCGGCATGGCTCGCGTGGCGCCAATTTGACCAAGTATGAAACTTCTTATTTTTGTTAGTTGAAAATTTTGTTTCGAGTGAACAAACTTCAGTCTATCTGGAGGTGCCGGTAAGACGGCGTTGTAGTGCTTGATAACGATTATATTAGCCGTATTATATTGTTAGTTGGCACAACGCCGTTTAACCAGTATATTTATTATTATAGGGTGTTGAATCTCAGTTATCTTAGTTAAAAGCTGTCTAGCACAGCAGTCAGCTATTTGTGCCAAAAGGCCAGGAGCTGAGAACCTTTCACGTACCAAGTGCTTCTTATTGTATTATAGTAGCCATGGCAGCATTTGAGGGGGCAGGGGCAACCCACGTGCATGTCATAATTGATGTCATATCAAGATTAGACTTGTGTGTGTGTGAAGAATGAAGAGCAAAATTTTAAAATTGTATGTCACTTGTATTGAGCTATTGAAAAGAGCAGGTTGAAAATAACATTTTTCCTTTTCTCATTTCCTCAGAAGGTTTACTTCTACTGGCTGTAGTAGGTGGGCATCTGTGAAGCTGATTTTTGTGGTGCATTTGAATTAAATTTTTGGTCAGCTGTATCCTGCATACTGCATGATAATTTTCTCCTAACTATATGCCCAGGCTGCAAGGAAAGCAAAATTATCTTGAGGTGCTTTGTGTGTATCCAATTTGTCTTATTTTCCTTCCATTCAATGCCTCCAAGGTCAATAATAAATTTTCAGAAAACTGAAGCTCTCCTGCTCCTCAGTTCCCATGTCACAGGATGTACATGCTGGTTACAGGAACATGTTTCTTTACATGGATGAGGCTAACCATCTGCCAAAACCTTGTGATATTGCTGCTATGATTAGCTGACAGATTCATTTCAGAAAGGCATTCATAACATGAGCAAATGTGGTGAAGATATTGCCATTTGAGCTTAATGCTTACTATTACATCTTAACTCTTTCTATTTTCACATGGGTTTCAGGGCTGGCTTCCTGACTGCAGTGTCCTAAGTTTTTGCTGTCACCAGCCAAAATGTGTAGGCAGATTTCCAAGCCTTATATGCTCTACAAATGCACATACTTGTGCTAGTGCCAAATCCCACAGACATGAGGTATACCAGCACCAGCTTGGTGGCATAAAGGGATAAAGTGGTGAAGAACAGTGTCATCTTACCTGTGTGCATGTACAACATGTACAATATTCACCAGTAAATTTCCTCTTGTTTTTAGATTTGTAAACCTGGCTGCACATAGGAACAGTGGTTGCTGCAGTCATGGTTCGACTAAAGAACAGGTAAGATGTTAAAGTGGGATCCTATGCTTGTGTCACTGATTTATTCCATATATTTGGTGAATGGAAGATGGACATGTTATTATCATGTTATACTAGTCAAGCCCTGTGAATTCATATTGATTAGTGACTAAGCTTGTAACAGCTTTGCATCTGTTTTCCTGAATCCTTCCAGTGCCAGAGGTAGATGGCTCCCCTCCAAGTCCCTTCCCACCTGCCCACCCCCTTAATTTGATCCTCTTCTGAAGGAGGAGCTGCAGGCCCCTCCTTTAGTGCATGCTACAGTGGGGGTATTATGGTGGCATCCTGAGATACAAACTTGGCTGATAGAGAAAGCTGGTCATTTGTCTGGCCTTTTGCACATCCCAGTTTCTGATCTGTATTTGCAAAGGTATTTTGTGGTGGAGCTGATCCCTGCGAGCGAGGCAAGCCCTCTCAGGCAAGAAATCAAGGAGGACGCCATCTACCAGGCAGTTTTAGAAGCTGTGTCTCAGATCCATGGCGACTATGGCGTTGCTGCTGTGAAGACGAGGCTAATAGGTACGTTTCAAGAAAGGCATTTTGATATTGTGTTACCGGCTATACTTGATTGATGCGCGCCGCAATCTGAATTTTATTTCTTGTAATTTTATTGTGACTTACGCGCACAACCGTGGCAATTAACATTTTATTCTTTCAGTACCGCATATTGGCCGTCCACGCTGCCGGCAGAGCTTTTACCGACCAGCGCTAGGCCCCGTTTATACCGGAGATAAAAGCTGCCTGGCAATGTGACCGGTAGCTTGTTATGCGAAAATTTTCGCGGAAGCCGATCGGTCCCGATAACAAAGGCACAATGAGCACGTCTCGTGCTGCGCCTGTGTCTGCATGAATGTGGACCGCGGCTGCTGCACGTCGATTGACCTTTGGCCTGACGCTCCGCGCCGGCCCGATCCACGTCGTGCCAGCTTCCCGCTGATGGGGAGCGCAGAAGCGCACCCCGCGCCGCAGTGTCAGAGTGTGCTCATCGTGATGTCTGCGGGGCACCCGAGCTACACACAATTTTCGTTTGCCAAAGGCATTGTTTTCATAAGTGTTATCAAGAGATTCCGCCATACATTTTGCCAAACATGGTCCATAAAAGGGAGAGATTTTCAGCATGGCCCATTGGGGATTCTGCCCGGCGCGTACGCTGTGTGACCGTGCTCCCCCTGGCCGGCAGTCAAGTACTGTAATGCTGTGACGCGCGTCGTGCTGCTGCGCGTCTCGCACGACGCGCACCGCCAGCTGGCGTCTGCGCTGCCGTTCGTGACGTCGCTGGGCGGCCAGCCGGTGACACCGCGCACTATCTACGTGGGCGCCACCATCATGCACTGCTTCCGGTTCCTTAAGGTGGGCTGGCGTCTGAGGCTGGGGCGGGGCTCGGACGGGACCTCCCCGACGTTGGTGGTCGGACGCTCTCTGGCTGTCCGGACGAATGAATTTATCCCGCAATGAATTTGCAAACCATTGGCTCGCTGTGGGAAGGCTGTGTGGATTTTTACGCTTAAACAAGGTAAACACGCTATGAGTAAAACAACGCCCTCGTAGTAGCCGTGGATGGCGGAAGTGATGGGGTTCTGTAGATGTGCATTGATTCTTGGGATGACTGAACGTCTGTGCATGCCTGTCAGAGTCACCTGCGTCGGCACGCCGTGCCGGAACGCCTTTGTGTAGCGCCGCGGTACGCAATGTGCATGCGAACGCACCGCCCGGCCGTTGCCTGTTCTCTGACGCCTGTGTCCCCTCCCTCGTGCGCAGAGGCACCAGGAGAGCTGCCTGGAGCGGATGTGGCAGTCGCTGGGACCGCACCAGCGCGACCAGATGAAGCGGGCCATCATGACGTTGAAGATGCCGAACATAGCCGAGGCACGCAGCTTACCCGGCGCTTAGAGGGACGCGGCGCGGCTGCGGCGTCCGCTGTCTGCGTATGCGCAGCGCGCGCGCGGGAACCGTGCGCTGTGTGCGGGGTGACTGTGTGGGGTGTGATGGTGTTGATCGTTTGTGGTTGTGGATGCCGGCACGGTCTTTCTCTCGCGCTCATCTGTCAGTTGAAGCAGACCGACGTTCAGCGTTCTGCGTGGTACGAATCGTGTGTGTCATATACATCATGTAAAAATCACGTATCATGTGTTAAAGCGTGGACTGTGATACATTTTCCAAACTGAGACGGGTGGTCTTTTCGGATTGTCTGGGTGCTACGCCGCACTGGTAGCAGCGGGCGACTCTCGCGGTGTGCGGCGGCGTTCCCAGCTGGGGTCTCGTTGAGAGCTCATTCTCAGTTGACGGTGGTTACCAGCACAAGAGCGCCGAACTCCAACGACATGCATATGCCACCACATGCATAGCGCTGTCGTGCATCGAACGGGAGAACCGGGATTTTCCATCCCCAAACGCGAGCCCGAGTGCATCGAAGGGTATAACCGGGATCGTCAGCCCCAAGTGCGAGCCCTAGCGCTTTGAAGGATATAACCGATATTTTCCATCCCCAAGTGCGAGCCCCAGTGCATCGAAGGGCATAACCGGGATTGTCAGCCCGAAGTGCGGGTCCGAGTGAGCAGTACCATGCATTTTCCAAACAAAATTAGCTTTTGAACACAACTCGATGGCTTGTTTTGCAGAGTAGGAACAGGATCATTGCTGAGCATTGCTCGACGCGAAGGCCTTGATCCCGCCGTTCCGAAGACGGTCTAGGGTATGAATGTACGTGTCTGCCACACAGTGTCAATTGCCACGTGCTCTGCTGTCGGGTGCGCGCCGTGGCATGCCACGTGACCCCGACCCGCCCCCGGTCAGACTGCGCTCCGTCCGGGCTTTGCAGCATGCGGTGAGGACGTGTCGGCTGTATATTGAGGCAGGCGTGGGCTATGAAGGCACTAATATGACATTCTCTATCCGCAGCCGCCCAAAAGCGAGCAGGTCAACGCACCAGCGTACCAAATGTGCGCGTTTATGCTTTGTAATGTGTTTTCGTAAATACGACATACAAAGTTAACCGAAGCCTAGCGCTCAATATGAGCTTTCGCGCTTATCTGAAATATACGTGTCCTCAACTGATTGAAAGGAAACGGTTCAGTGGGACGGCCAGACTCGACGACTCTGAATCAGCACACTTGGAAATGTTATCTCTCAAAGTCGCGACAACGGTGAACATCATCGCACCCCCGCTGAGGGAGGCAGTCAATCGCAGGCGCGGTCGGCGAGCTCGACAACTGTCACGATCGGCCGGTGGCGTCGCCGACCGGTGGCGTCCGGAATCAACAACTGCCCACCGGTCCGCCTGGCGGCGCTGGCGTCAGTCCTCGGCTGTACGCCGGTACGTGGCGGCCTTGGTCGGCGAGGGTGGCACCAAGCCGGCACCCTTGGTGGGCGAGGACGGCGTTAGCCCGTACGCGCCCCCATGCTCCGCTCCGTAGATGCCGTCCGGGTACAGGTCGGGGTCCGGCCGAATGGCACCCATCAGCCGCTGTCGGATACGGCGGCAGGCTCAGAACGGCAGGACCATGGAGCGGACCACGACTGGAGTCGGTGGCCGGGGGCAGCACACGGCGCGCGCCTCAACCGACCGAGCCGGTGCACAGCACAGCCTGTCTCGATCGGTCGAAACACTACACGGACATTGCACCGGTCGACGCGAAAGCCTAGGGCACAGAGCGCTCCCACCGACGGAGGCAATGCACCGCAGAGCAAGACCTAGATGACAGAACTCGACCAACAGATTCCACACACGGCACTTCTCAAACGACAGAGGCCATGAACATCACAGCACATTTTCACCGACAGACAATCTTCGCCACGGCATATCCGGCCCGACCGAGGCGCTGGGAAACGACACGACGTTTTGTGATAGCTTTCTCAGATCGCTTCACGCATCGGAAAGAAAAATTAAACAAAACCACTAAGGTCCACAGACAGCTACAACCTTGATTACGAGAACCTTAGCACGAGTGCGCGGACGAGGTCCTCGATGACCAGCCGTGCGCACGAGGCCAGGTCACGGCCGCTGACCTTCCAGGGCGTGCGTCCAGGCGCCTGGACGAGCGCTAGCGCGGCGCAGACGGGGATCGGCAGGATGGAGAGCGAGGCCAGCAGCCAGCCGAGCCCGATGGCCCACTCCGGGTACCGGTACGCGCCGTACGTCGGACGCTCGTAGTCGATCAGGCTGAAGATCCAGATGGCCTGCCGCGCGGCACACGCTGCGGTGAGGCGCCGGAGCGCTCGCAGTGATCACGTGCTCACGTCGCGACGGCACGTGACTGGCAGAGCGGCTGGGGAGGCTGGGCTCGCGGTTGAACCATCCTGTCTCACTCCCGCGGTAGACAACTTTTGGCGTTTCCGGCCTTGAGCAGGGGATAGTGACTGGGCTCACGGACAACCAGCAGTGGCATACATCGATACATAGGTCACCGATTATACTTGGTTGTGCCTACCAGGATCAAAAAGGGCGCCAGATATCTCCAGCAGATCTGGAAGTAGATGGAGGGCCGCGCGCCCGTCATGATGGCAAAGTCACGACAGAGCCGCTCTGTTCCGTAGATCCAGGTAACGGCGATCACTTCAAAGAACGCCAGGAACATGAGCGATATGCCGGCCACGTAGTAGTCCATCAGCTGGAAGAAGTACATGCCGCCCTGCCGATCAGCAGAGGGTGCTAGGTCACATTGCGAACGAAAACACATGCTGAAGGAAAGTTAATCAAAACGTACATGAACGAATGTTCGCTGTAATAACAGAGATGATTATTTTACGATATTGCATATATCAAAAGGGTCGGAAGATGAAGAAAGGCGATAGAGATTATCAGCAGACGGATTGCGGTCGGAATCCTGGGATGCATGTGATGTGATGATGTGCGCAATGATGACGTGTGCGATGTGATGTGACCTGTACATTGGCGGCGTGTGTGATGTCATGATGTGTACAGGTGTTGTTAAGTCCTAGGGCGTAGGTGTCTTGTTTTTGTTCAATTAGATGCATAGATGTTAGCACGTTGATTTAAATTAACAAATCAAAGGAGAAAAGAAAGACGATTAGTGAAAGCCTGGAATGAATTTGACCTACTAAGATGCGAAGTACAATTTAAGTTTGAAGTGAGTGCAAAAAATGGAAAATGTCATTCATCCATAGCCTACGTGCCATACAGCCGTAACACGAATAAGTCGTTTACAAGATAACGTCGCACGTGACATGTTTGTAAGCCCGTGTCTCGCCTGCGAAAGGCGTCATTTAGCGCACATAAACCCGACAACGCTGTCGGAGCATTGTGTTACAATGTTGGTGGACTTCCTGAGGCTTCCTGTGCACAACGAGAGAAACTTCGACAAATTTTCTTGTTACTGCTTAAAGCCCAAACAAACATGGTCATGACACCACGCCGCGCCAGCTTTATGCAGCGAGGGTTCCACTCCCATCCGGCTTTACATGGGCTCGGCTCAGCTTACACTTCCTTACACGTGGCTGACACGTGGCCGGACCACGTGCTCAGGAATAAAGTGGTATCATTGCCCCGCCTGCGTCCGTGGAGAGAAATTCCCTGGGGTCATTACAGTGTCCGGCGTCGCAAAGCGAAGACTGACAGGTGGCAGATGCGTGGCCTACCTGAGTCACGTGCGGAAGGCCCAGCACGCAGGAGACGAGACAGATCATCAGCACCAGCACCTCGTGGCGCTTCAGGTACTCCTTGATCCACTTTCCATAGGCGTCCTGCAGGGTTGTGATCACCACCTCCAGCGTGGCGAACTGAAAAGGAGGAACTGCTGTAGCTGCTGAAGTAGCTAGGCGACACGGGTACTGCGTCTATTGAACTATGTTGGCCATCTGCACCATATGACGTAGCGTTGGTCCGGACCGAGATGGCAGAACCACTGCATTCGTGACGTTATTATCTAGCAGAAAAGCGGAATAATCAAAATATAGCATAAATGACAGCATAACATAGAACAGCGAAGACGCTCGCAAGTTGGAAATGCGAATTTCACACAGATACGCTGACGATACAGATTTACTATCATCTTTTAATGCTACAGCTTGGTGTCTGACGCGAGCACAGCAGTGCGAGCGACTTGACCCCAAAAGAGCTGCCATGAATGAGTGCAGCGTACCACCGACGCCACCGCGGTAGTCGACGTCGCGTACGCACCTGGCTGTCCAAACCCAGGCACAGCAGCATGAAGAAGAAGAGAAAACCCCACAGCTGTGGAATCGGCATATTTGCCAACGCCTTGGGGTAGATCACAAATACTAGACCGGGTCCTGAAACAGTCCAGCAGAAAACACATCAAGCGATTACTGTCGATGGCGGGTACAAGGACAGCGAGTTTTCAAAACAGCTGTTTGTGCACCAACTGCCAGCACATTTGCAGGCAACCTTCTGTTTGGCGAAGCATCAGACGGTTTCCTGACGGTGCCACGGGGTTTTGAGGCATGAAGTGTGAATCACAGATGCACACAAATCAGACACGCAGTACTTCGCGGAACTGTAATACCGCAATGCATCGGCCTTGGTATACGTAATGTTGTTTTATACGGCCTCCGTGCCCGCACCATTCAGACACACGGGCATCCGCCTACAATCAGCGTAATATGGCTGGCAGCGGCGACGTTACTGGCGTCCCGAGTGTAGCACTATTACAGGCTATCTCTCCACAAGCCAGGCAGATATGTGCAGCGCCCCCATTAGAATCGGCTGAAATGGTTTAGACAACGCTGTTCCGAAAACGGCGTCCGATTCTCGAAATGTCTGATTTTTAGATCACAAAACAACACAGCACAATGTACAACTATCCTTGATCGACGAAGCTGCTGACAACATCCAGAAATTACTCATTAAAAGCTATAGCTGTGAAACCGTACATACCCAAACAAATTCGTCATGTTAGATACTGGCAAAGTATACCCAACTTGGGCATGCGCAATTTCCATCACTCGCTTGGCAACTGTTGCGGTCCAAGCAGGGGTGTAGTTTCTTCTTTAGTTGGGGAGCTCCAGCCCCTTCCCCTTCCCAACTAAGGGCCCAGCCCCCTCCCATTTCCAATTAAGGCTCCAGCCTCCTTTCCCTAACTTTGAGAAGTTGTGGCCAGATCTGTTGAGAAACCTTCTTTTTTTTGTTTTTGGAGATCGATACCGTCATTCCCCCCCCCCCCCCCCCTAAGAGCCCCCACCCCACCCGTCTTACTCATTTCGCTCACTCCTTGGTTCAGATAGTCTTTTTTTGAAGCGTACTCATTCACGTACGAGTCAAAACTCTCCGGAAGCAACAGGTCTGCATCAGCGTGCCCGATAAAAGTCAAGCGGAAAGGAATACGCGTATCGCTTGCTTCTAATTATCCTAACATTTTGCCGCCTTAAAGGAATTGTTCAACATCTGTAAGGAGTTTTGAACTCCAATAGATGTTTTGAAGATCATTCGGTGCAGTTCACGGCCCTGCCCAAGACCTGAGCCCTTATGGTTCCCGAGCCACACGCACGTGAAGATGTGCAAACTATTTCGGGGAGACTATTTCAAGTTCACCTAGGCATCCGTGACACAGCAGAAACATCCTTAAAATCCTGTCATTCCACTAGCCATGCGGCGATCAAGGCCAGAAAAAATGTACTGGTCGAGCCGTTCATGTCTGGCGCTAGTGGGCACGACTTCTAGATATAACGGCCGCCAATTGGCTCTCAATCAATACTATGTAAGGTACAATGACGTTATCAAACCATGGCGTATTGAGAAGCATATCTATAAACAGCGAAATTATGTTGGCTAGAGCAGTCATTTCTACTTAAAAGTATACCAATAGTCAGAAGTGAGCCTGTTTCATCTTATCTGATGTTGGCTTCAATATCTTCAAATGTGAAACATTTCCTTTAAGATGTTAAACGCGAAACAAAGGGCTTGCACTCTGAGTGCTAATCCAACAGAGTTTAGTGTCATAATCTGAGTCACGACTTGTTCCGGCAAGACGGTTTCGTGATAGCTGATGTCTGTAGGTCAACCGACTCTCACCTGCCACGACCACTTCCTGAATCTTTTGGTTGAGCTCCTTAGCGATGTGGCCTAGAGTGGCAAACACGATGATGCCAGAGAAGATGCTGGTCAGCGAGTTGAGGCAGCAGATGATGAACGTGTCGAACAGGATGGAGCGATTGTCGAACTTGTTGTAGCTGGCGAACGCGATCATCGAGCCGAACGCTATGCCGACGGAGTTGAAGTTCTGCGCAGCGGCGTTTACCCATACCTGCGCCACCGAACAGCACATGAAACAAGGGCCGTTTACCACAGCACGCAAAGCAACGATTAGCGATTAGCCACGTCTGAGGCGGCAGTGGCTCTGCCACGAGACTACACAGAACGCCGCCAGCTCACCAGCCTTCGTCCCGCTGGGTTCTGCGGGATCTTCCAGCCCAAGGGCCTGCAGTGCTTCACTGCGCGGCCCGCATTTCCGTGCTCTGTGCATGCCATGAAAACCCGCAGCTCTCGTCACTCGTCGTTTGCTTCACAAATGTGCTTAGTTATGTGTTTAGTTCAAAATGCGCTAAGTTATGTGCAAAATATGCAGCAAACTTTTGAGTGTGAGATGCTGAAACTGTGTGCTGCCGACTGATATGCCACACTGACGTTGGAAGGAAACCAGCTGCATACTGTCATCACGAATAAAAAAACTGTGTTGCAGAAAATTCTCCCTTTTCCTTTCTTTAAACAAAAGTCAGCGCCCGATTGGTAGGGAAAAACGAATCGCATAGGTTCATTCACCGAGTCGAAGGGTGGTTTTGTTTTGTATACAATATAAAACACAACAGTATAAAGCGCGCCACGTCTCATCTAACATCGCCTTACACTTCCCCTTCCCCTTCAGATCAAGTGCGCGCGACATTTATCAAAGCCACGTCGCTCTGCGGGAGACCTGCCTTGGCGTCCTTCAGCAACTCCCACTTGGGATCGAACAGGAAACGCAGTCCGTCGGTGGCGCCATCCAGAGTCAGGGCCCGCCAGAGGAAGACCGCGATGAGCACGTACGGCGCTATGACGGTGAAGTACACGACCTGTCGACACCCAGCCAACAGGTGACGACCTGACCGCAGGCAATCGGCGTCGCTCTGCGGCGAACCACGCGGAAGGGGCTCTAAAGGAGGCGACGGACAGCCTGATATCCTGGACGGCGGACAGCCAAACGCGGGTCAGAGTGACGCGCCTGCGCAGACGGCGGCGAGGAGCTTGTGCGCGTGGTGCGACTTGGAATGTTTTGTGAGTTCTTTTGGCTCCTTCAACAACGGGCGTCTCTCACGAGCGTCTCTTAAAATAGCTGGAAGGCTCCAAGAGTAACTTTGAAATTTTGAAGGGTCATTTTTTCCATGCGTAGTCATACACGTTACGTCACAATATGAAATTCGTAAGAATGGGGAGGGGTAGACCGGGTCTCCTCAGAAGTTTTCGAAGTAATCTTGAATGCTGCGCTGTGCAGTCGGCCTTTACGGACTTACGGAGGGCCTGCTAGGGCTTCAGCACTTACCTTGCCTGAGGATTTGATAGATTTCCAGATGCAGAAATACACGAGCACCCAGGCCAGCAGCAGCGTGAGGAATATGGGGAGGCGCACGGATCCGACCTCTTCTATACCGTCCGTGATCTGCAGCACTTCATGGCTGGGAACACATTTAGTGGGTTACATGCAACATCTCGATACGGAAACAACCGCACCATAGCATCTCAGGTGTGCCACCACGCGCTTAAAAGTGTGCCGCCACATCGTAGCACCTCGCGATTGGAACTTATGGATGTGACCTTGAAATAGTCTCCCCGAAGGTGTCTACACATCTTCGCTTATGTGTAGCTCAGAACCTTGACGGGTTTAGGTCTTAAAAAGGACAGGACTGCGAACTGCGCCGAATGATCTTCGATGTATCTATTTGGGTTCAAAACTCCATTTAAGCGTGGAGCATTCCCTTTAACCCGAACCTCCTAAGGTCACAAATCGATTCTCTGACACGCCTCCGGTGCATGGTACGAATGCATCGGTAACACCGAAGCGCCTCCTATTAACCTTGGAATCGGAACAAGAACGACCGCTGCATTCGCCAGCCGGGCCCAGCCGTCGGTCCGGTCGTAGGGATGAAACGATTTAAACCAGGAGCACGGCTTGAGGTCGTGGGCAGCCAAGTGGGGACGAGAAGCAGCATTGTTTGTCAGGTCATCGCCACCGTGATGGAGATCCCTAGGTCACGTCATTTCGTGGAATATGGGAAACTTGGACTTTGAAGCACACGAGTTTTTCAGTACGAAATTAAACGAACAGATTTCATGAAATTTAGTGAGCATTTCTATGTTTCGGGATATTGCATCTGTTTCGTACGTAAGCCACGGTTGCAAGCTGAAGTAGTGCTCTCACTAGCACATAGTTATTAACGGCATGTCGTTCTGTCGGTCCACGTATGAATGAAAAGACGAGTAGAACGGCTGTGCCTCAGCACTGCCAGCTGGACTTATCGACCAGGGCAACGGTTACCGGGGACAGGGGGGGGGGGGGGGATGAAGTCGGGGCTGAACCCAGTGGCATAGCCAGGGGGCAATCGGGCCCCGGCGCGGACAGCGCCAGCATATTTTGGCAGTTTAAGACCCTCTCGAGGAATCAAAATAGCATCACAATATTGAAAAGGTTCCTAGTCCAAAATCGGGCACCAAGCGACGAAAAGGTTTTTTTTTTGCCGACGGACCCCTTATCGCTCGCTTTGGCCTACTCCTGGGCAAAATTTTGGTCACACCATTGGCTGGGCTTCCCATCCCCCCCCCCATTTTTCGTCTGGCTCTTAGAGCAAAAACAAAAAAACTGTAAATAAGTATCTAAAAATGGCTAACGGCACCCGCAATTTCAGATACCTTCTGTTACTCTTGCAATCGACCCGGGCTGACCGAGCCCGAGGCTTTCGTTGACACGCGACGGTTGCCAGGCAACGTGCAACGCGTGAAACAAGGGAACACGATAGTAATCCATGTTGTGTCTGCTGGTGAACATCTGAAGCCCGTCAATGAGCCGTGATATCTGCAGCCATGCTTCGGCCACACCTCTGGTTGCATGATGGATTAGCGTCAGTTGGAGTAGACGCTGCTCCTGGCGCATTACGAAAACGCAAACATTCATCACATCCAGATGTACATGTCATATATGTACCACGATGATGCGACATGTACGGAACTACGAACAATTGCACTCAAGATTTGTCCCTACTAGTTAGCTTATTATCATCATCTGATTAGATTTGGTTCGCATCTATCGAAAGAGCACCGCTCAAATCTTTAGAAAATAAGTCCGCTAATTTGCCTTCAACATGCATAACCCTGACAGAAGGATTACCGGCAAAACATACGTTTATTGCTTTGTAAGCATACGCTCATATTATTTTGAACCGTTTATGTATACGTTAACGCCGTACATTGCATGCCACGCCGCCAAACAGCGACCGTAATAGTTCTGGAGAGGGGCACCGGTGCTGGCGGGCGGCCGGCCACCAGTGTAACGACGGCATCACTTCACTCTGTGTAGGCGGGCCAGTCGCATGATGAGCGGTGTAACAGCCCGAGCACTGACAGCCGGCCATGCTTCAATAAGACTCACACACTTTCAAAAAGGAAACTTAGGAGAACGGAAAGGCGGATAGAGCCCGTATCAAACACGCGAATCTTGACCTTTCCATAAGACTACAGCTGGGATTACGTCAGCCAGGCACCCACCTCACGGCCGACAGGGCGACCAAGGACTGGTGGACGCACCTGGCGGCCTTGCACTGCCAGCCGCGTGGCTGCAAGCCAGTCACAGCGCCGCGGCCTGCACGTGGTGTCCCGCTCCCCCTCCCCCGCTCTGCGCGGCGTGTGGCGGGGTGCGGCACTTGCAGACGAGGACCACCGGGCGGGCGTGGCGGGAGCGGTCACCGATGAGGGCAGCACACATCGGCGCGGAAACTAGAAGCCCAGGGGGTGGGAGGTGGGGACAGGCCAAGCCTCCCTCCCCCTACTCTCCCAGAATTTGGCACTGGTCCTATGAGCATTGCCTGAAAAGAAGTGACCAAAATGGGTGTCCGGATTCCCCCAATTTGGAGGACTTCCACTACCTCTGACGACACACGTGAACGATGCAGCAACTCATCAAGTGGATCGGTGGCCTGACGATAACTGATGAGAACACTTCTCCTACCGCAATGCACAATTCTGCTGAAAGCGCGATAATGTGTTTGGGTGATGTGCAATGGCGGGGCGACTGAAAACGACGCAATGGCCGGCAAGCGTTGCGGTACATAAGGCTATCGATTAGCGCTCAATGACTGTGTACACGAGCCTTTGGTATGGCTTGTTTGTACTCTGGACGATGCTTTGAAGGTTATTCAGTTGGTCGGAACCCGTTCAGGCACAGCTGGGCGGGTTACCAGAGCCGTGAGATGTCCGGTCAGTCCGGGAGGCTCAGGTGAGCAAGCAGTCGCCAGACGGCCCCCGCCTCTCCTCATCCGTTCGAGCACAGTTCGGTACGTAACCAGTGCCGTGAGGTGCCCAGTCTGTCCGGCAGGCTCAGGTGAGCAAACAGTCGCCAGACGGCCCTCGCCTCTCCCCAATCGTGCGATCTCGATGGGAAGGGAGCAAAAAGCGTTGGCTGATGTCGGCCGTGAGGACACAGGCTGATCCGGGATGGATATACTCCATGCAAAAGCAAGTAAACCACGAATATTCACGATCCCCCACCCACACAAATCAGCGCCGAACTACAGACAGCATCGGTGTTTTTGCAGGGACGGGGACGGCACAAGGCAGCACTAGCGCCGGGATCTGCCCCTGACGGCAGAAAGAAGAACAAAACAGGTTGGGATGGACGCATGGCCCCCCCCCCCCCTCCCCCCCCCCAAGAAAAAATGAAACGATCAGGACCGGTGATACGGAGAGGGACCGGCGAGATCGGCAGCGACGGACGAAGGACCACACTAGCGGTGGGCGGGGGGGGGGGGGGGGAGGAGCGCTGTGAGGCTGGTGCACCGTAACCCAGCAGCATGCCACTTTATTTTCAGTAAAAAGTGCCCGATCGCTGTCGTTCCTGTCGTTCGTTAATTCTTAACGCGGGCTCCCGGTATCCCAAAATGAAGACTGATAACGTCCTCACGATCCCAACGTCAGATCAGCCATTCAAAATGAAACGGCTACACCTTGGACGCCAGGTGGAGGACTGCGGCGAGACCCGTTACGTAAGGAACTAACACATGGAGAGGTACAGGCCCCGATATGGATCTGGTGTGCGCTTCGTTCTCAGAGAAGTCATTGCCTCCGGTTTTGATCAAGCCACGTGACTATCACAGGTAATGATCAAATGCAGTTGGAAAAAATGCATGTCGTGGTGGGATACCAAGGCCCAGACTGTAAGCTCGGAAGCGATCGAACATGACATGAAAGAAGTGCAAAAATCGGTGGTCGCAAAATCCGAGCACGATCGGACGCCTGGGGCTCAAATGGAGGGGATGGAAGGGATTTCAACAGGTGGACTAGGGGCCAGGCCACGGAAATAAACTGCACGCCGGAACGCCGCTCGTCTCCCGGCCGGCAGTTCGCTGGCAGCCGATTTGACAGTCGATTATATTGCGCCCATTGGTTTCGTCTTCTGGCTGTAACCTGTTCCCTGGCATCGTTCAATGGGGCGCCTCAACGAGCGCAGGAACTAACTCGAATGTCATTTCCACGCTTCTGAGCGCTCGCGCATCAAAAGAATCCGTTGCCCATCAAAGACTTATCATCGCATGAATGCTTGTTACCGTAAAATTATCAATGCAAATTCGTGTAAAACGAAACCGTTCTGTGCACGACAATCCTACATTTGTTGTAAATGTGTGCTAGTACATATTTTTTCTTTCTCCTTTAATTATAGGGTTAATGAATGAAGGAATCGACTGAAGATACGAAAAAAGTGCATTCCGGCTGAGAGCCAGAACACGCCCATATCAATGCCAACAACATGTCCGACAGCAGAGTGCGTCACGCAACTACATATGCTATACCCCGAGCGTCATACCCCAAGCGCCGTACCCTGACCGCCATACCCCGAGCGCCACACCCGAGCGTCGAACCCTGACCGCCATACCCCGAGCGACACACCCGAGCGCCTTACCCCGAGCGCCACGCCCCGAGCGCCGTACCCCGAGCGCCGCACCCCAGCGCCGTACCCTGAACGCCGCGCCCCGAGCGCCGTGCCCCGAGCGCCGTACCCCGAGCGCCGTACCCCGAGCGCCGCACCCCGAGCGTCATACCCCGAGCGCCATAGCTTGAGCGCCGTACCCCGAGCGTCATACCCGTGGGGGCGAGGACTGTATCACTCAGACACGGGTTCTTCGCTTCAGAAGCGGGGACTTGTTGAGTCCCCTGAGACACATTGACCCCAGCGAGAGACTGCAGTAAGTCTGGGTTATGCATAAACAACTAATTGAAGATAAAATTGGATCCACGGGAATGGCCTGCAGGTTTGCGCATGGCTTAAGAACGTAGCTTCTTGAAAATGGGTGTTTTCTGCGCCGGCGGCCAGGCAGGCCGAGCGGCGGGCCGGGAAATTAAATCACTGCGCTCCCGTCATTAGCTGCGGCTCTGAGCTCGCCGTCCTCAGTGCCAACGAGAGGGTTGATAAACCAAGACACGTTTTTAGAATGTACCGTCTTGATAAAAAGGCGTATCCCAGCGGAGATTTCCATCGCACAGACGACGGCTGGAATAACTCGCGCTGAAACCCGTAACGAACGGATAAGATACCTGCTGCTCGAGTGGGCCCGAATAACATGACTGATGATGCATACTAAGAAGGGTGAAGTCATACTGTGGGTGCCCATCTTACGCGACTTACTGCACAGCCTGCTTTAATTGGGGGGACGTCGCAGAGCACGGTGACCGATGGCCGGCGAGGGCCTCCGAAGACAGTGAACGGTGTGTGACCTCACAAACGGAGAACCGTGAGACCAACCGGCCAGCCAAGGCGGAGCTTCGGGGCTTGATCAGGGACTCCGGAGATTCCTACGTGGGGTAACTGAGGAATCTGCAGCCAACGGCGACCCGGAGGCAAGGTGCCAGTGTCCGACGCAGGATTGGCCAACTCAGGAATCAGGAATTCCCAAAAACATCCCCGGATTGTAACGCTCGGGGAATGATGAGGCTCATTTCACTTGGCGACGAAAGCAAATAAAGGGCTTCATTATTGGGCAGGCCATACGTCGAGGTGGTTGCCAAAGCAGTTGGGATTGTCACCCCTGTCTGAGTCTCAAAGTACGTAGGAATGTCGACCAAGATGTTAATTTCAGGGCCGTCTCCGCAACACGGAATCACACTTGGGAACGCTTTTTCATTGGTTGCGACCTGCCATTCTTCTTTCTGCGGGATCGCGTGGACATGTGTCTGCCGCCCGACGCCGTATCCAAGCTTCCTCATGGAATGGTTTATTTTCAGGATCGCAAACAGTGTGGGGTGCCCATCTCAAGTGCTTCCATTTTGGCCTGTCAAGTATTAAAGGACTGGCCAAGTCATGAGTGTGTGGAAGGGTACATGCGCGGGACACGGTGCCCTGGATTCAGGGTACCCTCAGCATTTGCACGCCTTCATTTCCTTTGTCTTGTTTTGCCGCCGGCCGAAACAAGCGTGTCGTGAGTAACGCCGAGGCTAGAGATAGAGATGTCGACTTATTACCCGCCAACCAGGCCTTAGGCGCGCGCATAACATCACTCCAAACACACCGGCACGTCAAGCCGAAAATCACCCGCCCTGTTCAAATGCATCCTCACGGGCTATTCCAGCACCACGTGTGAGGGCAGACAGCGATGAATCATCGTCGAGACCGCCCCAGGCCAGACGTTGTCGGTATCGACAGTAGCTACCCATAACCAACGGCTGGGTGTACCAGCCGATGCTGCCCGTGACGTCAGACTCAGATACGCGGATGGGATGGTCGATACACGGACGATGGAAAGCTGGAAGCACGTGATTGAAGAACGGTGCGGTCTTCCTGAACAGATGGTATAGCCCACGCCAATGACTACTTCAGGAAAAGTATTTCAGAAATCAACACAACGATACAGATGAATCCAGGTTTCACATAGCAAAAGCCAAGGATACGGGTAAAAGGGCGCGGTCGTATTGAGACCAAAAGTAAATAAATCGCAGTGTAAAATGCGGCATTTAACAGAAGACGACAAGTCATGCCTCGAGGTTCGTGCGTAAAACTGTTCCAACCTGGCAAATGCCTCCCCGCATGCACGTGCCTCCATTTCCTTAGGTCTGCTTGCCCGGCGTGCGCCTGGATGGGTGCGCGTGTGTGTGGAATTCGGATGATGGTGCGTGTTACGGAGCCTCACGTAGCGAATAAATTTACGTCGTTCGGCGGTAATGGTTAAATGTGAGCTAGTACAATGGTCTCACGTACCTCTGCTCATGTGCGCTCACGCGCCCTCACTTATACGTGTTGCGGAGCCTCACGGTAAGAATGCATTGCGGTCGTTCGGCGGAAATGATATATGGGATTATGATATTGCTAAAAATATACCATTATATCATATGACATAACGATATATGTGGGCAATAATGCGGCGGCGATGACGTCCACTCACTAGAAGTAGTCCTCGGATGGTGTAGTGACGTTATCTGCGACCGATGTGTTCGGGCTGAACGTGTCCTGGCACGAGGCTTCGTTCCACGTGTTGTTACAGCGTGCCCACGGGACCTCGCTCCGGAACGAGGCAAACATGTAGTAGAGCGCCCAGGCGATCACCACGTTGTAGTAGGAGCAGAACAGGAATGAAATGACGACGGTCGCCAGCCCGGCACCTGCGGGGAAACGGAGGTCACAGGCGAAACCTACAATGCACTGGCGTTCACGGTCCGTGCCTGCAGCACACGGGCGTTTCTCGGTCAAAACTGCCGCAGACTGCAAGCCCTGGTTGGTGCAGCAGTGAATAGGTGCTGGCCGGTCAATCCTGCGGCTCTCAGACGATCACCGGTCAATCCTGCGGTACTCAAGCAATCACCGGTCAATCCTGCGGCACTCAAACGATCACCGGTCAATCCTGCGGCACTCAGACGATCACCGGTCAATTCTGCGGTACTCAGGCGATCACTGGTCAATTCTGCGGTACTCAGTCGATCACCGGTTAATCCTGCGGTAATCAGGTGATAACAGATCAATCCTACGGTACTCAGGCGATAACAGATCAATCCTACGGTACTCAGGCGATAACAGATCAATCCTGCGGTACTCAGGCGATAACAGATCAATCCTACGGTACTCAGGCGATAACAGATCAATCCTGCGGTACTCAGGCGATAACAGATCAATCCTGCGGTACTCAGGCCATCACCGGTCAACACCGCACCAAACCGGCCATCACCAGCCATGCATGCAGTAGACGGGTCATCACCATCCAAGCCTGCAAAACGTCGGTTCAACATGCAGGGTGCACGGGTCAAGCATGCAGGGACATAAATGTTCAGCACACAAACCTACAGGGGCTCGGGTGTTTGCCGGTCCAGCTAGCCTGCATTGGTCAATAGTGCAGAAACACAACCGTTCGACACTGTACACCACATTACAAAGATGGGTTGACCGGTCAAACCTGCAGTAACCATGCCGGTAACGATCGAGCATTCGTGGACACAGGAGCAGCGTTCCGCGAACCGCACGCCAACGGTCAAACAGGCGGGGCCACAGCGGCGCTGTTCCACGAACTGTGCGTCACCGTGCGATAAATAGTCGAGCAATGATGTTATGGAACTTCCGAGGCAATCGCGGCACCTCGCCTCAGTAGCGAACGGGCTTTCAAAGGTCACAGCGTAGACTACAACAGCAGGCTCCGTGCAAAACCCCAGTGGCTGGCATGCTTTGCTATTCTTCATGCAGTCCAGGTGTTTAAGAGGTGTGGGTGTACTAGCTCCTTCTGGACCACACTACATATGTTTTAGACCAGGAGTGCAGATAAGCGACAGCCTGGTGAGATGCAAACGATAATAGGCACGAATGAGCACTGATTAAGGTTAAAATGTCCTCCATGTGCATATATTTCATGACGTCTCAAGTCCGCCTCCTTCGTAGCACCATTCTTTAACTTCGCGATCGTGCTTGAACAGTCAGACGAGATCCATCGCAGCTATCGCAGGCCTTTGCTTCGGAAAAGGTTATTACGAAGGGTGCCCCTAGCTCCGTCCGTGCTTAGCAGCTTACTCAAACCCTGACGTACAATCCCTGACGTTCCTCGAACCATGTCCCTAGCTCCGTCCGTGCGCAGCTGCCAACCCAAACCCTGACGTACAATCCCTGACGTTCCTCGAACGCATCCCACTATCGAGGGCAGAATCTGTAGAGCAGCGGCGGATGTTTATATCTCTGAAAAATGAACCAGATATCCATGCACGATGCGCTACAAGCCTGTGCATAAACACCATCGGTCTTAGAAAGGTCGGCGACTGCCTGCGTGGGAACAGAGATAAACCAGTCCTGTCATGGCCTGGTCTGGTGTGCTAGCTACACGCCCGCGACGTAGTCAAGCTTCAACCCGCGCCAGTCGTCGACATATCCAGCAACCAGGGTGAATGTAATGAACAAGGCATTAACGGATATTAATTTTCGAAAGCGTTTTCACCATAAATAAAAAAATCTGACAAACAGTTTTGTCAACTCAAACGCATTCCGGCATCTCATATGCTGTTACTCGCACCTTTCGCCCCCGGCCGTAACAATATGGATCAAAACGAAACCAAAATAAAAGTGCCACCGACAGTTCCGTCCTCCATCGGCCCATATGCGAACAAATTCTCGCAGAACTATGACGGCGCAAGAAACAAACCCGGAAAAAGAAAGATGTTATATAAATCGTAAGAGCATTCCGCAAGCTCTAGCACCTTCATAATATTATTTGAACAAAAAAAGAAGTTTAAGCTTGCTGGCTTTTTTGCGGGACAGGGTTGCGGGGAATCTTCCTGGTGTAAATCACTCCAACACGGCCGCCCCGTGCCAGGTTAACCAGTTCTAACCACTGATTGGAATCTAGTAATCAGCTGATATCTGATGTCAGCTGACCGTGATGTTGTCGGGCAAAGCAGGACAACATAGGATCGATGGGTACATTAACCCCCTTTTCCCCTCCGCCCAGAATGAAACCTCCGCAATAAAATCGCTTTGCTTACGGTGTTTTAGTCTTGTTAACACCGGAAATTCTTGCTTCCAACAAGCACCGACCGAACACTATACTAACACCGCTGATGGCATAGCTCATGGTAAGAATGCTCGAGCAATGAGTTTGTGTTCATGAATCTTATACAGCTGGCATCAAGTTCCCAGCCGGGAATGACATCCATTTGTGAGTCGTGACAATAGTTTGTTTCCAAAGATCCTGATAAAATCTAAATACATTGGTAAGGATCCTTTTTACCTTGAAGCCCAATTCAAAGGTCGTCATATCATCCATTCGCTTTCCCGTTCGCAAACTGGCTCTGACGACTTGACTGACGGCAACGCAACAAGAAAAGTGTTCATGGCGGCGCTGCTCGCGGTCTCAACGGATTAGTTATTAAAAAAACAACGCGAAGGGCACCATTGCGGTTACCTTAATACTACTACAAGCATTGAACCGGTTTCCGGAAGAAAAAAAACAAAGCAGGTGCCCCGCTTATAATTCATCCACCTTATACTAACATCGTTATCCAGCGGTCTTGCGGAACTTCCTGGAGGTGAGACGTCGACTGATCTAGAGGAATTTAGCCAGGAAGATACTGGCCTAAGCCTACTTCGCTCATACCAGGCGATCTTACAAAACCTTCTGGAGATGGAGGCGCTAACTGAATACGACAATCTGGTAAAAGGTCCTCCTCTACGCCACGTAAAGGAAGTCTGCACATAACACAACACATGTATCAGCACCGTATGCCAACACAACGGCTGCGAGCAGCGCTACCATTCATAAAACCCTGCAGGAGTGCGCGTGTGTGCGCTGGCCGGTGCAGAGGTGCGCCCCCCCCCCCCCCCCTGCGGCGCCCCGCTGACCTTTGAGCAGTGGGCAGAGTCGCTGCATGGCCCCGACGGGACCCTGTCTGGTGAACTGCCCGACGGCCAGCTCCATCAGCAGCAGCGGGATGCTACACACGAACATCATGATGAAGTACGGAATCAGAAACGCCCCTGAAACATACAGAATCGGTGGGTGGGCGGCGCGGACAAACCCGGACGTGGCTGGGACTGTGAACGGCCGCGGACATTCGGGCCGATGTCGCACCGCACACATCAAACGGGTGACGTTCCGTAGTACGTGGATAGCGGACGAGCGAGCGTAACATGGAGTGACATTATGCATGCGTGATATACGTATATACGTATACGACCGATGGCTATTCGGCATATCCGGATAAAACTAAAGCCTGCTGGACCGAACACCAAGCAAAATACAAGCATGGAGCAACGATAATTTAGGATAAATCAACGAAATATGAAACAGCTGCATGGAGTGTTGACCATGCGCAAGAAAGGCATCCCGCAAACAACTTTGGTGTTCATGCATGACAGATTCACCGGGATTCAACGGGATTCACCAAACAGCGTTCCCGGCATAAGCCGTTCACCGCAGCCACAGCGGCATCACACATCGACGACTCGAGGCAGCAATGACGACACTGCCAAGGAAACTATGTTCAAACATACTTAACAGCTGTGAATCCTCCCAATCGTCTCTTGTCCCACGCTGATTAAATTAAAGCGAAAGATCTGTCTTTATGATGAGAAAGTTTGTTTGCATGTCACATCGCATGGCCAGTGAACTTTGCTGTTAACTTAGGATGCAAATCACGTCAGATTCAGTCGCGCGTCTCACCTCCCCCTGACTTGTAGCAGAGGTAAGGGAACCTCCAGAGGTTGCCCAGGCCAACGGCGTACCCGAGGCAGGCAAGCACAAACTCAATTTTGTTGGTCCACGTAGTCCTCATACTGGAGCCCTTGTCCACGTCTTCCGGCTCCAAGGCAGTCACACCACCACTGCAATAGGGGTCAGACACTGTGCTCACGGCTATGGTTGCTACACAGCCGTAGGAGCTCATGATCTACCGTCCTTCACGTGTTGCATGATAACGCCGCCGTGTTTCCAGCAAAATGTTGCATAACCTCTGGATCGATATCAAGCATGGATTTGGGATCATCAATCATTCATCCAGCACATCCACATAACACACTTAGACAAGACATTCGGCACCAGAAATGTCCATGATTTGCATGCGCTCTGAGATAAAATTCTTTCCAGTAAAAAGCGGTTGTTCCACGACCAACTTCCGAACACCATCGAGGTTGTGTTAGTCCAGGTACGCGTCAACCGAGCCCACCACAACTTAAACCTACGGAAGGCGATTACAGAAAACTTCAGAAGTCTGGCGGCGAATGCGGGATCCTCCTGCAGCACCAAGTGACGCAACAAGAGCACCACGCACAAGCCGCGTTGCGTCTTGACTCACGGGGCGGCACCAGCCTGCGTGTCCATGCTGCAGGCGAAGCCGACCGCACTGCACCAGGCCAAGTGGCGACGCAGACGGCTGCAGACCGAGCAACGCCGAGCCGAGCAGCTCTTGCGGCCGCGGCGTACCGCACGGCGCCAGACCGAGTGAACAGCACGGCCGAGCGAACCGGAGCTGGCCGACACCCGACCGGCGTGCACACAACACGGCGGCGAACGCGCGTGACCCGTGTGGCGAGGGGCCGGCGAACTCGCGGAGAAAGTCGCCCGACGCGGCACAAACCACAGCGGCACCCCAACGTCCCTCTCCACAACAGCGCCTGGTCACCGCGGATCGGAGAAGAGAGAGGCGCCGCACGCGCTCGCGGCACGGCCCGCAGCGGCGGACAAAGGTGGCCCGCCTCCACAGCGCCTCGCTCACTCGAGGCGCTGTCCGTGTCGCTCTCAGGCGAAGTGCAAACAGACGGACGGACACAAGTTGTCTGTGGTGCGCTTGCAGGATTCGCAATGTCCACTGCGCGGTCATTCCATGGCCTGTATTACGGTCGACGTTACGTCCAGGTAACTGTTCATTTATTGCCCCTTTACAATATACGGCTTCTGTCCTACAGTTACAATGCGGCTCAGAAGCGAGTCGTGTGTGCCATGCTCGAAGACGAGTTGTGCGTGCCACGCTCGAAGGCGAGGTGTGCATGCTATGCTCATAAGGCGAGTTGTGCATGCTATGCTCAAAGGCGAGCTGTGCATGCCGTACCCAAAGGTGAGTTGTGCATGCCATGACGCAAGGTGTGCATGCCACACTCGAAGGCGGGTTGTGCATGCCATGCCCGAGAGCGAGTTGTGCATACCGCGCTCACCGCGTCTTCACGGTACCCTGAATGGTGATTACCTTTGGTGATTATGGTGAGTACCTTGAAAGTAAATTGTGGATGCCATGCTCAAAGGCGAGTTGTGTATGCCGCGTTCACTGTGTCTTTACGTTACCCTGAATGGTGATTACCTTGGCATTTGTTGGAACGACCGGAGTCCTATTGAACCACAACACACAAAAAAATGGCAATGCACATTCGGGCGCATCTCGCGATGTCTGAAAATACACCTGCACGTAAGCGCGCTGTATACACGAATGTGCCTAAGTCAGACACTAGCAGAATGATAAGATGCACCGATAACGTGATACGTCGCGTACAGAAGCCGACGGCGGCGAGACAAAACGCATCTTCCACCCCGTTTAGCGGCATATCCAATGGGAAAGGGCGGGAAGACTAGCGTAGTATGACTCGTGCGCAGTGTTCTCCATCGACCCCGCCTGCACGAGTCTGCCGGTCATCCGGACGCAGGTCAGGTCAGGCCGCCTTAGCGACCGTTTCCAGTTACCGGGTGCGGGATCGTGCAGGCTTCAGCAGAGCCGTTGGGCGGCCGCCTGGGTACGGAGAGTCCAGAGAGTCCACGGAGAGAGCCGACGGAAACTTCAGCGGGCTAGTCATGCCACGCAAGCGTGCCTGAACTCTCCCTCTTAGGGGGGGGGGGGGGGTCACCTGACAACGGATACATGGAACCCGGTGTTCAGCTCGTGCTTGAGAATGAGGCCAGCAACGTGTTTACCAGCGTGGTTTTCACTTTCTGAGGACTTGCTTTCACCCTTGTTGCCGCAACATGCCGACATGTTGGCGAATAGGAGTGACTTCTCATATCAGTTTGTCTAACTAGACTTCATGGGACCTATTCCCATGCCCACTGTTCAAGAGCGACACTGTTGAGAACCAATGGGTACCTCACATCAACGTTATCTATCCATGCTCACGGTATCTTCTCTGCTCACTGGATGGGGATTAATTGACGAAAAATAGCGAACAAAAGCTCGAAAAGGTCTCGAAGTGTCAGTGGCGGACTCGAAGTCTCAATATGTAATGCCATACCATTTCACAATATCTGAAGGCACCTTGGGGTACCTGCAGTCTCTGTCACCCGCCGTCGTCTCGAGATGTTCATCACGCCCGCTACCCCGCCCTGGGACGGCTCACCGACACGCGCTAGCACCCAGTGCGTCACCTCGGAGGCGGACACCCGCGTTCGCCATCTCACCTCGTTAGTCAATATCACACATCGGCGCCGATGTGGCGATGAAGGCGTCCTTTGGCTCAGAGCCATGGTTCCTAATTGACGAAGCGCAGCCTGAGTCGAACAATGTGCCTTGGCTGTCGAGAATGCACGCATGTAACGACGCATTTATCGTTTTCAAGCACGTAACGTGCGCCGCAGCCACTCAAGATCAAACGCCTCTTTCCAGAAGAACGTACCACCCGTAAACTGCAAAGTAAACCATTGTACAAACAGGTCCAAATGCTACGAGGCTCGGCAAACGGCCTTGCCCCCACAAGTGTATTGACATCCTAAAGCACGGGATGAAAATCGACCATCGCTTTCGCTCCAAACAGCGCACTAGCAGCGATTAGTCTGGTCGGCGGTAAATGAACAGTCGCACTGGGAAAGGATGCCGTCAGGACCCAGACGGATTCGAGGTCCCGATGATTTACGATCTGCCAGTTTTGGAGAGAAAGACAATGGTGGCGCGTTAACGACCTGCAGCCCCCACCACCGATAAGTAAGTGGATTTTTTTCGGTCGATGAGGGGAGTGTGCGCTACGTGGTGGAGAGTACGCAGAAAAAAATGTCACTACGATCACGTCTTTAATGATTTTGGACCATGAGACCATGTGACCAGAAGACAACAGGGAGTGGAGGTGAGTTTTATTCACAGTACGTTTCTGGCACAAATGTATGGCAAGCAAAACTGAGTTCGCAAAACTCGTTTTAAAAATTGCCCCAGCTTACCAGCCAGAGATGATCGTAGTTACAACCCGGGATTTTATACACGGAGGCATACATTTCCGTTACGGTCAGCTCAACGTTGGCATAAAAAGTTTGATTTTCAAAATGTTTCGCTTCATTTTCAAGCTGTTCTGAAACATATCATCATTCACGGACAACGTGCTGGCGTGATGTTAGCCTTAGTTGTCATGCAGTTATGTTTTATTTGCTTGCATATGGGCTTAGGACATAAGCCATGGGACTATTGACAAGAAAGTCCCAAGAAGAGATACATCATCCACAGCATCATTAGTGTTGATGTTGTGTGGAAAGAACTGGCCAAAACGCAATTTCCCCTGCTTTTTCTAATGTGCTTAGCTCATTCGAGCTCACACAGTTAATTATCTGGTGAAATTATTGAAAGGTAACTTTTCCGTTGGCCTACCACGAAGCGTGGTCAGCAGACCCCGAGCGTCAGATGTGTCTAGCGGCATGACCGCTGCGGTCACGGCGAGGCCATGTACACACTGGTGCCCCCAAAAGGCGTCAAACGCCACGAAGTGCTAATAAACAGCTCAGCGTTCATAGGTGGAAATTCTGCGGTATCCATTCGCTAGCTGTATGAGCGAACGACCCAGGCCGGTCTCAGCCACAACAGCAAATAGACCAATGATTGGCCAAGCATGATGTCAAGGATACACTCATTCCAGCTGCCAAATCATGGCTTGGTGTCCCTTCGACGCTGCGAGCTGGAAAAGTACTGCTCTTGTTTCACGCAAACCTAGTTAGCTTCTTAAAGGGACTTCTGAAAAAGCCTAGAGTTTCTATTCGAAGTAAACGACCCCGCGGGAGCAATATCATTTGACTCCTCGCTCACCATTACACAAATAATTCATTCAATTCTCCTTGTTTTTTTCCAACGTACGTGTTTTGTAATGTTTGCAACACACTAATGTGTCAAAATGTTTGCGTAGTAAAGGCTACGAGAGGTTGAGAAACACTCTGTTTAGACAAACCAATGTGCAAACATGAAGCCGTTATCTCGCGACTTCAGCGAAACGTCATACTATGGCTTTGGTTTCTCCCTTTGACATTTACCGCGGCGGCTCTTTTCGAGACGCACATTGGCTTTGGGAATGGGAGTATCACATGATCTATGCGACGCACTGGTTTAAACTTGAACCAGCCGAATTCTCAGTAACAGGCCCTTGTTCGTGGGGCAAATCATAAGCGCTCCTTTATTCGCACCAGTAGAGGTGCGCACGGTGGTTGTCATGATGACGGTTGGCGCACCTGCAAGGCAAGGAAAAAAGCGTTCTGCTGTTACAAAGCTTTGACAGCGTAATTTGGACTAGAAAATGATTAAAATTGGTATCATAAATTATGTTTTGACGGTGCTGCGGTGGCAATACCCACAGCTATTATTGGACGTAACTAGTCATGAGGTCTCACTATAGCAAGTTTTCGAATATGTCCCAAAGGTGGGACACTCCCATTAAATGGCATCAGTCACTCGAAGCCGCTCGGACGGTTCCGAACGCAGTTTTACTCAGCGCATCAAAATCACTCAGAATAAAACAAACTGAATCTTCTAAATATGCACTCTGCAGTGACCACTGAAGCAGTGACAATGTGAGCCGTCTCAGCCACGTGCTTGGAGCTCGCCGCGCCTGGCAGTCCGTGGCGCTGTCCTGCCCGCGGTCTGACACGGTCGCGGTCGAAGGCGGGCAGCCCGCAGCGCTGTCCTGCCCGCGGTCTGACACGGTCGCGGTCGAAGGCGGCCACTTGGCACGTGCAGTCACCGAGCGGGGGCGTCGGAGGCTGGCGACAGGTCAGTGCGGGTGGAATCGAACGCGACCGAGCCCCGTCCGGAAGCGCAGGCCCCAGTGGCTGAGCCAGCCCAGCAGTGCCGCACGCCAGGATCAATCCTGACGGGTGCACACGATCGACCGGCTCTGGTGGCGGCCACCCGAGCCGCCAGCGCGCACGGTCCCGCGTCGTCGGTGGCACTGGGCGTCCAGTTGCGCCTCGGAACGCCCCCGTGCAAGGCTCCGGCAGCTATTTCGCGGCCCCGTGCCGACCAGCGTCCCCCGACAGTCTGGTGCGAAGTCTGCGGCGCGATCGATAAGTCCGCCGGCGTGGTGAGAGTGGCGACCTACGTCGTGAGGCCGCAGCGCACCCGCGGCTGCGGTGGCGCCACTCACGGATGCCAGCCGCGGCCGCCTCGCCACTGACCTGCGCCACGCCGCGTCCGCCGCCGCCTCCCCGCACCATGTGGTTCGGGCCGGCGCCGCGTGACGCCGCCGCGCCGTTTACGTAACCGGCCCGGCGGTGCGCACCGTCGCCAGGACGGCCGTCGCCACCGACGATGCCGCGGGCGGGGGCGGGGGGGGGGGGGGCTCGTCAGAACATCCGCTGAGCTGGGCGAGGCGGGGCAGTCTGACGGAGCCAGTGGGATGGCTGTACGACTGAGAGCTCGCGATACTGGACCCGACGCTGGCTGGCTGGACCCTTTTGGTCCCGCGCCCGTACCGCTCAGCCGTCCAAGGTCGTGCTCTCTATGGTCAGCTCGCGAGGTACGGACCAGTTAGGCCGCGTCCATGACCGGCCCGTATCTCATGTCGCACGTGCCACCGAACGCACACCGAAGCGTTCTACCGAGGACGAGCATGGCTGCTGGCTTTTGGACGTCATTCTCTGGTTGCACGCACCATACCGCCACTTTGAACGCTTGTGCTTCGCCCGCATTATCGAGCGCCGCAGGTAACGCGGAAGAGAACTTCTTCGAGAACCGTGAGCCAAAAAGAACGAGGCCAATTTTCAAAACAAGCCGACAACTAAATAGACTCACACTTCGAAGGCTTCGTCGGCTTGGCAGCCGCGGGAAGCATTCAGCACGCTTGGTAAGGGGCCTCGAACATGCGACCTTATTTTTGTCTTTAAGCGTGCACACGACCGGTTACCTTTTGGTAGCAAACGAACTCTTTCAGCTCAGGTATACTCGGAATGAGCCGCTTCACTTCGAGCCCAAGTGTAGGCATGATCGCACTTACCGTCCACCCAAAATCATCTGATCATGGGATGCAGAACCAGTGCCGTATCCAGGGTTTCACTTTGGAGGGCCCGTATTGGTTCATACGGGCTCTTCCAGCTAAGGGACCGCTCTTAGTCGCTTCGGGGCCCTGCCTCTGGATTCAAAATGGCCTTTTTAGGCATCGGATCCTACATCGATGCGTTCAGGTTCTGTTTTCTTTGGCATATTTAAGAGGTCTTATGCGCTTTTAACATTGCAAACAACGTACTTCTTATTCCCTGGCTACGCCACTGTGTGGGACCCGGCGCCCAAGGACACAACAAAGCCGGTCGCCAAGGGCCGCTGTTAGGTCCGGTTTGTAAAGTCAAGGTTCACGAAGAGCAGCCGGCTTTGCAAACGTGCGTCGCTTTGCGAACGCGGACACGTGCAGGGTGCGGCGCGCATCGTTGAAGGACACGAGCAAAGCTCAGGCTTCTAGTGAAGCTCAGGGCCTATCGACCACCGTTGTGCGTTTTTGGGGATTATGAACTGACGGCTTCATAACACTGGATCGAGAACGAACTTCACTGGCACATTGCTGTTTCGGCGTTTGACGCCCCTCGGAAAGGCGACACCGGCATTCATTGAAGTGAACGCACCTCTCCAGTGCACGCATCCCGCACAGCCCGAAAGGACAGTGGGCGCTGAGGAAGGCTTGACAATTGAGGGCGCTCAGGGTGAATTACGAGCCTGTCCTCAGTACGCTCGCATTATGACTCAGAATGGGATATGTTCGTCAGGTTAATGATCATGCGACGTCGGCGTCCATGCATGTGAAATGGTCTTCAGTGACTTTGCATCGATGGAAGGCACAGGGAAATGTAAGCCGTATTTCATACCACTAAGATTGGCAAACGCGCTCATACGCATAAATTATGAATTTCTGCACGCTACACGACCAGTGACCTTGCATATACCGCGTATTGCATGCACTGTGCAACACGCGGTATACCACGCAGCACGTGATATTTTTGAAAGGGAGTGTTCCACATCTGTGGGGGGCTTTGAACTGAAATAGCCATATTGAAGACCGTTCGATGCAGCTCACGGCCATGCCCTTTTTCTAAAGATCTAAAATCCTCTGGTTCCTGAGCATAAAGGCCGCAATGATGTGCGAGGGTAATAAAGGGAGAGTACTTCAAAGTCACCTTGAAATGCATGGCGTCATAATAACGTCATTTAAATTCTTGTATTATATTGGCTATGCACCGATCGGGGCCAAGAAAGATAAAATTGTCGAGTCGTTCATGTCTGGTGTTCGGGAGCACGAATTCCAGACATAACGGCCGTCAATCGGCTTTTATCAATGTTATGCAGGATACGATGACGTAGTCCACCGATGACGTATTGGGGAGCATATTTACTAAATTGAGAAATCGTGTTGTCTAGAGCAGTCTTTTCAGCTTGAAAGTGTACCAGCTGACAGCACCGAGAAGCAGCTGTCACCGGCTCCAGCTCCCAGAGACAGCTGTTTCCGGCTCCAGCTCCCAGCAGCAGCTGTTATCGGCTCCAGCTCCCAGCAGCAGCTGTTGCCGGCTCCAGCTCCCAGGAAGCACCAGAAGCTCGGTTCTTACACAGTGCTTGGCCATGGCCGTCATTTATCTTTTGTTGGGCAGCGTTAAGTCTAACAATTATGGCTGAGGTCACTTCTGCTATCGCGGAACGAAATCAATCTCACTGCTCTCTTCACTGCTCTCTTCACAGTCAGAGACATGAAGTGATGGACCACGGCCCATTCCCACCGCCAGCGAAATCGAAATAGTCATGGCATTGCATCAGGCACTAAATAACCAGGCGGAGCTAGACGTTCCGGCCTACCCCAGCCCAGACGCCATAAATCCCGCCAGACGTAATCGGACCGCGAGGACCGGTGTGGACGGTCTGCTCTCCTGGTTAGAATCCGTCGAGTCACACCCTTGAGTGCGGCGCCTTCTGTGTCCCGTCGAGGTCTCACCTGGACACTGGTAACACATAATTAGATATGCTCTTTCGGACGACATTTTTAGTTAAGCTGTTATTGTCTCTCACGAATCTATTTGCCTCCGCATTCAAATCATCCAATGTCATAAACAGCTAGCAAAACAACTGTACGATAGGAAACACAATTTAAAGAGAATCTCGCACCACATTTTTGCGAAAATGCTATCATAAAGGATTACAACGAATCATCGCGTAAGAATGTCGTATGCATTTATGTTGTAAACTGAGTTAAGTTCTGAAAACTTTGAAAAAACTGATGTGTTGCTACCAAATGCTACCCAGCTTACTCGGACACAAATATAACCATAGGGAAGGAATAAGTTAGGGATGAGGCCATGGTCCATCATTTCATGCCTCTGACTGGGTGGCACAGTGAAAAGAACAGTGAGACTGGTTTCCTCCGGCAATAACGGAAATGGTCTCAGTCATCACTGTTAGGCTTAACGCTGTCTAACAAAAAGTAAATATCGATCATAACTAAGTACTGTGCTAGAACGAAGCCTCTGATGCGTTCTGGGAGCTGGAACCGGTGGCAGCTTTCTCTGGGCGCTGGAGCCGGTGACAGCTGCGTCTGGGCACTAGAGCCGGTGGCAGCTGCCTCTGCGCGCTGGAGCCGGCGACAGCTGCCTTTGGGAACTGGAGCCGGTGATAGCTGCCTTTGGGAGCTGGAGCCTGTGACATCTGCCTCTGGCAGCTGGAGCCGGTGACAGCTGCCTCTGCGCGTTGGAGCCGGTGATAGCTGTCTCCGGGAGCTAGAGCCGGTGACAGCTGTGTCTGGGCGCTGGAGCCGGTGACAGCTGCCTTTGGACGCTGGAGCTGGTGACAGCTGCCTCCGGGAGCTAGAGCTGGTGACAGCTGTGTCTGGGCGCTGGAGCCGGTGACAGCTGTGTCTGGGCGTTGGAGCCAGTGACAGCTGCCTTTGGACGCTGGAGCTGGTGACAGCTGCCTTTAGACGCTGGAGCTGGTGACAGCTGCCTCTGGACGCTGGAGCTGGTGACAGCTGCCTTTGGACGCTGGAGCTGGTGACAGCTGCCTCTGGACGCTGGAGCTGGTGACAGCTGCCTCTGGACGCTGGAGCTGGTGACAGCTGCCTCTGGATGCTGGAGCCGGTGACAGCTGCCTCTGGACGCTGGAGCTGGTGACAGCTGCCTCTGGACGCTGGAGCCGGTGACAGCTACCTCTGGACGCTGGAGCTGGTGACAGCTGCCTCTGGACGCCGGAGCTGGTGACAGCTGCCTCTGGACGCTGGAGCTGGTGACAGCTGCCTTTGGACGCTGGAGCTGGTGACAGCTGCCTCTGGACGCCGGAGCTGGTGACAGCTGCCTCTGGACGCTGGAGCCGGTGACAGCTGCCTCTGGACGCTGGAGCTGGTGACAGCTGCCTCTGGACGCCGGAGCTGGTGACAGCTGCCTCTGGGCGCCTGGGCGTGACGGCTGTCACCCTGCTCACCACCGCCACAACACACGCCAGTCAGCACCTGGGTTACACAGCTGGCCAAACCCTTCCGGCCACCGTAGTTGATAAGAGTCCTCAGAAGTACTGAGTACCATCACTGGAGGCTCCTGGGCGAGCGACGAAGCGTCGAATTTCTGCTGCGTGGCCGGTGTCGGCCAGTACACCCAGGCCCTTCCGCCGGGGCGCGGCCTGGCGCCCGGCTCGGCCCCGTCGCCCCAGTGGACACTGGCATCCGAGTCGGCAGTGTCCTGCGCGACGCGCCCCACCCCGGGCTGCAGTGGATCGGCCAGAGCACCCAGGTCCTTCCACCGGGCCGCAGTCTGTCTCCCGGCCCGGCGCCGTCACCAGCCGAAGCGGATCGACTAGGGCACTCAGGTCCTTCCTTCGGGCCGCAGTCTGTCTCCCCGCCCGGCTCCGTCACCAGCCGAAGCGGATCGGCTAGGTCACCCAGATCCTTCCACCGGACCGCAGCCTGTCTCCCGGCCCAGCGCCGTCATCCGAGTGCACGCTGACATCTGATTTCGTTTGTAATCGGCCCTACAAGGTGACGACGCGGTTTACGGTTTTAACGGTTTGACGATGCCACATTGCTGTGTTTTGCCCAGAGCATAATGCAGACATGTTGAAACATCCTCAATCTACATATCTCCTTTCGTAAGGAGCACAAGGTGGTAGACGGTCACACTTCCAGCGATTTCATTTACGTGAAACGGCAGCCATATGATAAAAGTGGTTTTGATGGATGCGAAATGCACTATCGACCAACGGCCAAACAATGGCACAGAACAAAAGCACGATGGCAGCAGGCAAACAAACCACCTTAGTGACATGGTTCGGGTGAAAGCAAGCAAAGGCATATAAAAAAATGTTATTGCGCGTCGTCGATGATTGTGTGCACCTTACTGATGACGGCGTAATGATGCACGAGTAATCGATGTGGCAGCTCATTACGCTGTTCCGCAAATTTATGCCATGTATTCAAAGACGCTGTGACATACAGCAATATTCACCTTGCCACGTGGACAACAAGAAACCCTATGCCGACTATGCGTATATAGATCCGTCATGCATCTCATCAATGTCAATGAATTAATTGCACTATTTTGCACGACACCTGTTACACGCTTCAATCAAAGGAGCATGGGCTCTGCATTTATCGGTTTCAAATCGAAGGTGATTTGCGAGATCACAGTTCTCACGTTCGTCACATGTCGTAATTAAGGCACTGTCACACTATCATCACATGAGTCAAAACCGATCATTTTGCGTGCATTGATTGCGGAACGATCTCTAGCTTGTGGCAGAAAAGGAGGAGCAAAATTTACGTTGTCCGAATACTGAAACTCGTTGACGCGCCGAGGTCAAACTTGGCTCTGCGCCAGCCGTGGCAAGTTTCCACACAGAGCACGCAATGGGCACACTGCTACACCGTACGTGCGAAGTCATGAGTTACAGACCAATCCAGTGCAAACAACGAAGGTTTTCATACTGTAGAAGAATGGGAGCAATTGTGAACTACGTGACACTCGAAACCCCTTTCTCAATGTGCAATGTGACGGAGCCACCAGTAATTCGCGCGATCCACCACCGTCAACGGACAACTCTGCAGGTCTGCGGACCTGCTGACCTAATGTGGACTACATGCCATCGACCATCGACGTCTTGTAGTCAACACAACACACGTATGCTCAAAAGAATCCCGTTCACACGTCCACAGACTGACCCATTCCAGGATATATTCGTTTGTAGAGCACACCGTTCGCCCACATAGCCACGTGAAGAGACGTTCCGCCGGCGCGAAGAGACGTTCCGCCGGCACCGGTCAGCCCGCCGAACATCACACGCCACGGGCGGCCGCGCACCGCCGCCAGTACGACCTAGCCGCGGCCGCGGACGACACCGCTCGTTTGTCCACGTCCACACGTCCACACGCCATCCGGGCCGGCCTTTGTGAGTCCCCGCTAACCGGCGGCCCGGAACGTCGTCGCGTCATTCAGTCGGAGCTCGGCGAGGTCTCGCAGCGTGCGGTCCGGTGCAGCGCAGTATTGACGCCGTGCGCCCCTGCCCGCTCGCATGCAGCCGCGGTGAGCTCGCCACGCCCCGTGTGAGCGCACGGCACCAGCACTCTTGGAACGTCCATGCCGGAGCGCACTCACAGGAAAGACCCGCCAGGCCCCGCGCGAGCGCACGGCACCAGCACTCTTGGAACGTCCATGCCGGAGCGCGCTCACAGGAAAGACCCGCCAGGCCTCGTGCGAGCGCACGGCACCACTCCGCCACTCATGGAGCGTCCATGCCGGAGCGCGCTAACAGGAAAGACCCGTCAGGCCCCGTGCGAGCGCACGGCATCAACACTCTTGGAACGCCCATGCCGGAGCGCGCTCACAGGAAAGACCCGCCAGGCCCCGTGCGAGCGCACGGCACTATTCCACCACTCATGGAACGTCCATGGCGCAACGC
This sequence comes from Pollicipes pollicipes, assembly GCF_011947565.3. Classification (NCBI taxonomy): domain Eukaryota; kingdom Metazoa; phylum Arthropoda; class Thecostraca; order Pollicipedomorpha; family Pollicipedidae; genus Pollicipes; species Pollicipes pollicipes. The sequence continues at coordinate 59,568,957 of NW_023597054.1, read as the reverse complement.
GCTAACAGGAAAGACGGGTAGCGGCCATACGCTCCCATTATCTAATAAAACATATTACACCTTACGCATGAAGCACATCAGACTTCGCATAAGCAAATTGAGCAAGCCTAAGCGTAAAGCAAGGAATATCAAGAATAGTGTTCCCCTAAGCTTTATAGGATTCAGCGTAGTTCTCACCACTCCTACCGTTTACGTTCATATCCTACAACACCTCATTTGCTGGATTTGATGACGCGACTTGTGAAGAGCGCGTGAGCTTCAAAGCTTTGTGATTAAGGAGACTAATGCTACAGCCAACCACGACGTCCCTTATTTGCCCAACAGCTGCAAGCCTTGCCTTAGCTTCCGCCCCGGCATTCTACACAATGTCCTTCCTAAATTCCCCGCTCCAACGGCAAGCAGACCTCTATACGCGTCGAAAAAGCTTCGAGGCTTTTTAGACTTTCCGTGAACCAGAGGCCAGCTCTGCAGTCGCTGAGACCGTGTCGTGGCCGTCCTGGACCTTCCGGCATCCAGGACACACCCGTGCGACCATCGAGCCAGTGTCGTCGCTGTTGTCTTGATTCCGCCGATCGCCAGGCTTGCGACGGTAGCCATGTGTGCTGTGTAAGGTGACACCCCTTCCCTGGAACTGCCCCCGCTCGTCCTGCACAGTCGCCCTAGTGACACCGCGGTATGTTGTGCAGGGTGGCCACCGATGTCTGGAGGTCGGCCTCGTGACCTGGATCGGCAGAAATTGTGTAGTGTGACACATATTTACAAGCTCTGGTTCTCCGTAGCACCGGGATGGCAGACATTTGTGAGAAACCCAGCTGCTGGTGCTTACCCGCTTAGTAAAGGTAAACTAAGCGTGCCTGTGAAAGATCAGGACGGATTCCAGACAGTAAGTCACACACGCCCGGCAGATTTTTTTCATTATTGGGTTCACAGTTGTAGAATATTGAACAAAAATTGTGTTTGAAGGCTACGACTCAGCACGCACTGGAATGAGCTTTAAGTGAAGTCATCGAACCATCGATCCTCTCGTGACGTCACATTTTCCTGGGATTGACCAAAGGTAAACAGCTGCCTTCTCAAAACCATCTTTGGCCTTTCCCATTCGCTTGTATCACTGCCAGCCAAGATCGCGGACTCGGAATGAGCCAGAAGCCCTGTCGTGGCTTTGGATTTTCACAGTTACCCTCGTAAGCTATGGTGTGAAAAGTCGCCGCCACTCCGCTGCACAGCGCTGCTCGCCCTCTCTCGTGGAACGGAGACCCGATCGGAGACACGCCGCACCCCGCCGCCATACCGACGTGGGGCCCGATGATGAGATGACCAGCCCCCGATCGGAGACACGCCGCATTCCCGCCGCCATGCCGACGTGGATGGTGCCGCTGATGAGATGACCAAACAGCACGCAGCATTGAAGCGGTTATAGTTTCGTAGGCTAAATATCGGGAGGGTCAAAATTACGAGTCAGTCTTTTGCTACCGAATGCGGTAATGCTTGCTGGCTGTGCGCTGTGAGCACATGTTATCTCCGTCCTGCAGCATAATTCACTGACGAAAAGAACGGCGCGCACAGCCGAATGGCGACACCTAGGGAAAGAAACCCGACTAAGCAGTGCATCCCACCACACTTCATCAGTGGTGATATTGATAGCATGATAGCGCAAATGATGAGGCGCATTCTTCACTTTCACAATAGCGTGCAGACATCAAACGATATTTCTACGCCTACTGCGGAAACGTTCTTTGTGGCAAGTGGTACACCTGCCAATGGCAGATGTCGCACCCGCCATTACCATTCCATTTGAGCTGCTGTGATCTCTCCCCGAGCCCCGAAATATGGTCGAAATTTGGTCACTGGAATTGTCACGATCTGACAATTAGATGACGGCTTATTTCACTGGGCTAGGAAAAATACCGGGATGAGAGGATGAGGATGGGGTCGATGGCAGATCAAACATGATATTGCACCCAGTAGCCTCCAGCGTGTGGTCATCATGCATGCGGTTAGTTTTCACTACAATAAACGTGTTCAATCTACAGCTGTGTTGAAGAATCGTTACCCTTCGCTAATTTGTCACGTGCCTTTTCGCTAATTAACAGCATGCATTAGACTCAATAGCTACCTATTTAGTGAGCTCGCTGATTACCAGCGTGTATTAGACTCACATGCAGTTTATGTAATTTGTCGCGATACTCACATTCTGCGTTTCATTCGCTACGCGCTCAAAATACAAACAAACATGTTGGTTTTAAAACTGATCGAATTATCTTTTTTAAAAATTGTCGGACAGTACTCTTCCTAACTCTGACACAGCCGTGCAGTGTTCAGCCGAAGTAGGTACAGCCAATATGTCCTACTTTGACACCAGAAAGGCGATTTACGGGGAACATTCAATAGGAATTGGCGGGGACAGAAGACGGACGGGCGACGCAGCCCTCCAAAACTGTGATCGATTGCACGAAGCACGCGTTTCCCACGGAAGTGCAGACCTTTGCACGGTGCAGAAAATGCGTCTACTTCCTTTAAAAGTCTATAAATGAATAGTTGGTTCGACGTTAATTAGGCAGCGATGAGCCGTAATCTGGGCAGGGCAGGGTCGGCGCCAACGAGTACCGTACATAATCGAATAAAACATTTCGGTCCTCTGGACATCCCATTTTTCTTATTGGCGCCTCCTCGTAGACCGCCAATGTTTTTGTCCTGTTTTTCATGGGGCCTTCTAGGTTTTTGATGGACAACCTTTCGGATCATCTGAGGTCTGCTGTCAACCAATAGACCTTCTTTAGCCGGCTAGGACCCCTCATGGGCAAACATTGTCTCCTGCATGCCGTAAAGGTTCTCTATTTAATTGAATATATTTTCTCGGTCATCTGGAGCCTTCCGTCAGCACGGTAGGGCCTTCTGATACGTCTAGGGGCCACAATACACGTCCCGCCTCTGGCAACTTGCAGGGGGGAGCGGCCCCGGTTGTCACAAGTGCCGGTGGTGCCGCCCCTAGAGCCAGGTGAGGCCTATTGTCGAGGGCGCACAGCCGGCCGGGCGTCGCCAACACCAGCTGATCACGAGCCACCTGCTCACCCGAGGCAGAGGTTCCATACTCCCCAAGTCTGTACCTGATGTCTCTTCCATCGTGGCCTTGCTGGCTTTGAAGGCCACACTCCTTATCGCAATTCTCAACCGGTAACAAAACATCCATTCCCATTTCCCGAATCATTGCGCGGGGAAAGAAAATGTCAACACCCATGCATCCTGCAGCTGCCAGCGTCGAAATACGAAATGACTGGCGACGCAGGGACATACCGAAATGACTGGCGACGCAGGGACATACCGAAATGACTGGCGACGCAGGGACATACCGAAATGACTGGCGACGCAGGGACATACCGAAATGACTGGCGACGCAGGGACATACCGAAATGTACGGACAAGCCATTTGTGCGGCCAGTCACTCCCACGACACACTGTAGAACTAATGAATTACGTTAACACTTTAAGTTAAAGAATTGCATACAAAGTGGGGAAAACTTAAGTCCCATTGACAACCGGTTCTTAAGCCTATGGAGACACGCACTCGTGACAAACAAATTTACCTTCTATGCTGCAAGCCTTCCGCACTCTCACGCGCAGAATGCCACCAGCCGCCCTTCCGAACCACCGAGTGCTACGGCGAGCGGCGGGCTCCTCAGACGCCACGGGCCCGGGCTGCCCACGGCGACGACCGCCCCGACCTTCGGACACAACAAACACGTCACCGCGTAGTGCCCAGCGCGCCGTCCTCGCTCCGTGCCGCGCCTCGCGGCTGTACGCCCCGGCCGAGGGGAGCCAGCTTGTTCAGTGTACACTTGTACGGCACAGCGCCCTCCGGGCACGCCTCCCTGGGCTCGCGTGGCGGCAGGCCTCTGGCGTAGCGGCGCGCGCACCGACTGGCATACCGCCTTCCACGCTCTTGAGACTCCAGCGGTCGGCAGACGAGTGCTTAGTGCCCTAAATGTCCCCTAGATGGCAGCGTGGGCTGCGTCCAACGGATGTCTGGGAGATGGGACTTGCCAAACTTTTGACGTGTCGACTCGCATGCGGGGCAAATCTGACCTGGGGTCTCGTGATTTATTTGGCCAACAGAACGTTTGAGATTGAGCTATGTCGTGATTGCTCAAGGCTGTGCGGCCGCTGTGTAGTGAAGACGGTCGATTATTGACTACCCCAGTCTCCGATGTCACTCTTTGAAGGTGACCATTTTTGTTTATGAAGGAACGCAGTGCACGTCGTCACGCCTTATTTATGAAGTGTTGACGATAAATTGTATTACATTAGAGGTGGAATGGTGTTTTGATGGGGCGTAATCAGAGCGTAACAAGGGTTTTGGGCAATTTGGCAGCAAGTTGGGGCGGTGTGACGTCACGCTCACACATGGTTGTCATGCTAGTTTTTTGAAATATTTGAAAACTGGATCCGGATGGCGTTGGTTTCCCTGATGAAAAGCAACACGTTTCACTCCTTTTCGCATCTCTAGCTCGATTAAAAGCCAAACGGATGTTACTTTTTCGAACGTTTCTCCTACCATAGCGTAGCCACGGGGATGGGAGTTCTCGCTTAGCATAACCAGTGCGCAACCGTGGGAGAGGCGTGGAGAATGACCAAATATGCGTAAGATCACTGACAGGCGTCCCCAAGGAAGATTCGCGGGACCAAAGAGGATTCCCCAAGGAAGATTCGCGAGACCAAAGAAGATTTCCCAAGGAAGAGACGCGAGACATCTGACTCTCCGTCTGTACTCATCACTTCACCTCGAATGGCAGCCGGGAGCCCGCACGAGCGTTCGCACACACCCCGAATAGCGGTGCCTGTACGGACCGCTCTTCGGGGTCCGCACAAGAATCACCTCAGGGTCAGCTCATGGCTGCCTTCCACCATGAATGCAGTAATGCTCCATTATTTACCTCTCTTCTGGATGCCAATTCTGTCGGGATGCTGACTGAGCGCAGGCCGTCAGTGTCGTGTATGAGGTGGTCCTGTGCTGGACACTGCTGGCGGGATACCGGCCGAGCGCAGGCCGCCAGTGTCGTGTATGAGGTGGTCCCGCGCTGGATACTACTGGCGGGATACCGGCCGAGCGCAGGCCGCCAGTGTCGTGTATGAGGTGGTCCTGCGCTGGACACTGCTGGCGGGATACCGGCCGAGCGCAGGCCGCCAGTGTCGTGTATGAGGTGGTCCCGCGCTGGACACTGCTGGCGGGATACCGGGCCGAGCGCAGGCCGTCAGTGTCGTGTATGAGGTGGTCCTGTGCTGGACACTGCTGGCGGGATACCGGCCGAGCGCAGGCCGTCAGTGTCGTGTATGAGGTGGTCCTGCGCTGGACACTGCTGGCGGGATACCGGCCGAGCGCAGGCCGCCAGTGTCGTGTATGAGGTGGTCCCGCGCTGGACACTACTGGCGGGATACCGGCCGAGCGCAGGCCGCCGGTGTCGTGTATGAGGTGGTCCTGCGCTGGACACTGCTGGCGGGAGCCGAGCGCAGGCCGCCAGTGTCGTGTATGAGGTGGTCCTGTGCTGGACACTGCTGGCGGGATACCGGCCGAGCGCAGGCCGCCAGTGTCGTGTTTGAGGTGGTCCTGCGCTGGACACTACTGGCGGGATACCGGCCGAGCGCAGGCCGTCAGTGTCGTGTATGAGGTGGTCCTGCGCTGGACACTACTGGCGGGATACCGGCCGAGCGCAGGCCGTCAGTGTCGTGTATGAGGTGGTTCCGTGCTGGACACTGCTGGCGGGAGCCGAGCGCAGGCCGCCAGTGTCGTGTATGAGGTGGTTCCGTGCTGGACACTGCTGGCGGGAGCCGAGCGCAGGCCGCCAGTGTCGTGTATGAGGTGGTTCCGTGCTGGACACTGCTGGCGGGATACCGGCCGAGCGCAGGCCGCCAGTGTCGTGTATGAGGTGGTCCTGCACTGGACACGTGACCGCAGCTCAACGTCGGATATCTCAGCAGTGGTCGGCCCAACGTACCGACAAGGGCGCCAAAGCGAGGGCGGCACGTCTTGCTAAGAGTGGATCTTTTGCAAATTGTGATCTGTTGGACACACGCTCAGCTTGTCGATGATGTGTAATGCCTTTTGTTAACTCCGAAGTCTTCAATACGAACCGCGCTACAGACTGCTAAACCGCGTTTTGACTACTAAAACGGTCGCATTGTCTGACCCGAGCGATGTGGAAAGGTGACCTGTCAACTGGCCGAAGAGGACGACAGCTGACTGAAGAGGAAAATAAGATCACACAATATCATGTAATATCTCACATCAATCCCCGAGAAAGATTATCTCATGAAATGGATCGGCTTGATGGCACAGCGCAGCTTGAATGGAAGGTTCTGGGCACGCACAAAAGGCTCTGTTTGGTGAGTCTTCCGAACCTTAAGCCATCCACTCAGACCATTTGGCTTCCGTTTGGAAAATACCTTACGTACATGGTAGGCGTTATTACGCTCACGCAACAGCGTTTAAAAAGGCACGCCTATCTATGGCATGGTAAAAGAGACGAAGAAAAGTTGTAGTGGCAGAGCTACTAGGATGAGTTTCTTTTAATAGCAAAGTGGTGTCATCGTGCTAGTTTCAACAAAATTTTCGCGTGGCTGCAACACAAACCGTACGCTACTCTCCACACACCTACATGTATGCTGAAATGTATAAATATGTACAGGCTTAGGTCCGCGTCCAACAAACTGAGCCCGTGTTCTGGTTGTTGAGTCTATTTCCGAGCCCCGGGTCCAGACTCGTCAAATTACACGACTCGGAGTCCAATCACTTCAAGTCCCGGAAGTCCGAGTCTGAGTCTAAGCCCTCAGAGCCTGAGTGAGGGCCAGAGTCTGAGTCCTAGTCTGAGTCTGTGTCGCTATCTTGTCCAAAGTCTTGAGTCTGGCCCCAGTAGTTTTCTGCAGGATCGAACGAGACAGCAAACACCATTGAATGTCTCCAGTACAGGAACTCAGAGCAATATCTTTAGATTTTCAGAAGATATAGTTAAAATCAGTGAAGAGGCTTAGAGCTACTATAAAATACCTACCTTATAGTTGGTACTGTTAGTAAAGCATCACCTATTTTGCGGCCGTGTCCAAGTCAGTAAGCGTGTAGAAAGTTCGACTTTCGTGTGTATGAACCTTTACCTGTAAATACATGTAAATATCTCAATTTTCTGAAGCACCAAATGCTTCTCCAGAAGAAGTAATTATTCCCTTTGGTGAATGATTTCTGAATGAACCCATTTCAGATCAGGAAGCTTGACCCACCTTTTGGCAAATTATATCACGTGACGGGTGAAGCTGTACTGAGCTTATTTTGTTTAAGAAGGCTGCATCGCAAACCAGCAAAGGCGTTCCGATTGATAAATGAAATGCATTAGTCACTGCTATGCCGCAGCTCTTTTCGACTGCGACATGCTAAATATCCGCACTTTGTAATCAGTATTTGTTTTACACCTACTGCCGCATCGGTTCCCCTGCTCAGGCGGAAATTATTAAGTATGGGTGACAATGGGTCTTGAAAATCATGTCAGCCAATGATTGGCAGAAGATCAGTCAATGATATCATTGCCGATGCATTTTATCACTGATACATGTCCCGTGCACAGCTGATACAACATGCCCCACGCACAACTGATACAACATGCTTCATACACGGCCGACACAACAGCTGATACAGCATGCTTCAATCACAGCTGATACAACATGCCGCATGCACAGCTGACAAAAAATGTCCCATGCACCGCTGATACAACATGCCACATGCACAACTGATACAACAGCTGATGCAACATGCTCCATGCACGTCCGATACAAAATGCCCCATGCACAGTTGATACAACATGCTGGAGGCACAGCTGACACAACAGCTTATATAACATGCCACATATACAGCTGATGCAACATGCTCCATGCGCAGCTGATACGACATGCGCCGTTCGGCAGAGCTTAACAACCAGAATGGACGAAGACGCGAAAACAACTGTGTTGTGCGGGCGAATGTCGGGTACAGGTGGCTTACCAGCCTCATGGTGAGGAAAAACGTACCGACCACAACTCGCTGACAGACCTCAACACTGTCCGAAACATGGCTCTTTCCAACATCATAAGTGTGCCAGGGATCGACCGGAAAACGGCCCATTTCAGCTCAAGAATCCATCTCAAGCATAGTAGGATGCGGCTCAAGCTGAGAGAGGCTGGCACATGACAGCTGCACAAGCATGTGGTCCTGTTCATTTTTACTAATATGCAATCAACATGGGTGCACTCTGCAACCTTTATAAAGTTTGGATCCCATTTTCTGAAGTTATACATCAACGCGTGTTCATCGATGCCCTCAAAAATCATTGTCAAGCGTGTTCAGGCGTATAATATCCTATTCTCAAGTAGCTGCAGATATGGAATAGCACTAAAACTCTACAGCACTAGACATAGCCTGCAAATTCTCATGAAAGGTGCTTTTCTTACGATTTAGTCGAGCTCATCGGTGCTGGTTGCCAAAGGCGTCCGCTCCATTACCTTATTTTCCGACCCCCTCTTCTTAATGACAAATGGAAACTTTACAGCTGGTTCAGGCTCGCTCGTTCCATGCCGCTCACGGCATCTTTCTTTTATAGCTTTTACAACGCTCTTTGTGCAGAAATTATACCGAGGGCCACCCACAGTTTCTCGACATCTTAAGCGAGGGAAAACCATCAAAAACCCTTCAGTAGCGGCAGCGGCAGTAGCGACAGCTGAGATCAAGCTTCGAACGAGGCTAAGAACGGGCCCATGGGTCGATGCCATCTAGCCCGAGCAGCCCGACAGCGGTCAGCGCCCCAGTCCGGCCCAGACATTACGTTCAATACGAGCAAATGTCTCTGCAGTCGCCGATCTCAGCTCCAAGGAGCTTTCAGCAACAACAATTAGAATCACTAGGCACCCCACCGGAGCAAGATGTCTGCCTCGAATCAAACGTTCCCAACGGGAGTTCATGCTGAAATGATTCTGTGCAATTTGGATGATCATGATTTAGAATGAGGTATTATTTATGATCTAGCCTTTTCTGTGATGTCGAGAGCGAGCATTGGTGTGAAAACCCCAAGAAACATTTTGAGCAGGTATTTGACCTTCTGTAAAAAGAAAATCTAATACAGAACACCACGTAGATCCATTCATTTGGTGTACTGCTGAGAACAGCAGGGAGACAGAGAAGAGAGAGAGAGAGAGAGGAGAGAGAGAGAGAGAGAGAGAGAGAGAGAGAGAGAGAGAGAGAGAGAGAGAGAGAGAGAGAGAGAGAGAGAGAGGGAGGGGGGAGAGAGAGAGAGAGAGAGAGAGAGAGGAGGGGATTTTTACACAAACGATGGAGAAATGAGATGTGAAAATGAACTGATCAAATCTGGCTTAAATAATTACACCCCTTGGCATTTTGGTATGTTTTGATAGGATGACACGCCAAGCTTGACCCGTTGGTGTGATGCCAAAGATTTGGAGTCCCATGGTGACGAGGCTATAAAATCCTTCTCGAACGCATGCATCATCAGCGGTCAGTTTTGCTGTCTGATTGCTGCTCACAGCGATCCTATTTTGTTTGATTAATTGCTGCCTGCGATTTGGTCGAGGTTTTTTGAGACAGACAGAGAGAATGGAGGTAATGGAGATAGGTGTTTTTTATCACCTCGCACACGGCTCCTCGCTTGCTTCTCTTCCACACCCCTCTCTACAGCCGTCTGCGAGCAGGGCGTAGCGGCGGTCCGCTTCATGTAACGCAACGCTGCCCGCGCCGTCTCCGATGTCAAGGCCAGTCAGCTGACTCGTCGACGGCGACGGCCCGCGTCGCCTCGGGAGCCGGGACGCTGGCACGGACCTCTCAGGGTCGCCGGTGCCAGCCGGCGCCGGGCCTGCCGCCGCCCGCGCTGCACGGCATCGGGGGCATGTCACGGCTCAGAGCGGGGTCGGACGTGGCTCGCGCTGCACGAACTGCGGCGCGGTCCGCAGCCGCGGACACCTGCCTTCACAGCGGCCACCGGCGCCTGCCAGCCTTTGGCGACGTTCCCGTAAAAATAGCGTCCTCGCCGCGTGCCAAGCCCTTACACAAAGTAGTGCCAAGGCTAGTGCGGTCGGCCCCGCGCGGTAGCCCGCGCCGCAGTCCGTCCTAATTATACGGACGCGCGCGGGCGCGCCTCCGGTTGTGGCGCTGCAGAATGATGGCGGCGCCTGGGCGCGAGTGAATCCCCGCGGTGTACCGTTGCGCCCCCTCCCGCCCTCGGCTGCGGCCGGCCATCGTCGCCAGCCGTGCGGATCGCCTGCTGACGCCGGCAGTCGAGCTGCGGATGCCGTCACCAGTGGCGGCGGACACCGCGGGCGGCGGTGGCGCGCGGTGACAGTGACCGAAGAGCAGGCGACGGAGTGATCGCCATGGACCACGAAAACAGTGGTGACGAGAGTGGTGCCTGGGTGAGGTGACTAACCGCTGCTGTGGCGCGCGGCTCTGCCGGCGGGACCCGCCCACCATCCGAAGACCGGTTTGTTCAGCCCCCGTCTGCTTTCACGGGCGGGAGCCCCGACCGTGTGCAGCAGCTCTTTTCCCAGCACATACCTGTTCCCTCCAACGGGCGAGTGGACCGATCGGCCGGCGCCGGCAATGGAGGACGCGGTGGTGTCGGACAACCGTCCGCTGCCGTTGCGCCAGATCGGCCAGAAGTACTGGCTGCAGGCTCTGCGCGGCCGGGTGCGGTTGGCGCCCGAGCCGGCTGGCCTCTGGCAGCTACAGCGTTACCTATCGGCACTGCCAGCAGCGCTGCGCGCCGAGATGCTGCACCTGGCGCTGGCGCCGTCCGACGCCGGCGACACGGACACGCGCGACCAGCTGACCAACACGGCGCTGGTGCTGCTCAGCGCCGAGGTGGTCGTCGAGCGCGCCGTCTACCTCAGCTTTCCGCGACCGGGCCAGCCGCCGCCGGCCGACCTGTGCCTCGTGCTACGCCACGGCGACGGCCTGCGCAGCCTCACCGTGTACGTGCCCGAGCCGGGCGCCGAGGCGCAGCGCCTGCTGCGCGAGCTGACGCGCACGTGCGCGCGGCTGGCGCGGCTACGCCTGCTCGGCGCCACCGACGCGCTGCTGAAGGCGGTCAGCTGGCAGTGCGCGCAGCTGCGCGAGCTGGACGTGAGCGGCTGCCCGGCCGTCACGGACGCCGGGTTGCGCCAGCTGGCGGTGGCGGTGGCGCGCCGCGAGCGGCCGCAGCCGCCGCCGCTGCGCCGGCTGGCGCTGCACAAGACCGACGTGACCGTCGATGGCGTGCTCCACGTGCTGGAGACGCTACCGCTGCTCGAGCACGTCGGCTGCGCGCAGACGATCGCGCTGCTTGAGCAGCTGGACGTGCCGGCGCAGTTCGGGCTGCGCGAGCTGCCCGAGTTCCAGGCGAGCGGCGGCCACTTGCGCAACTTCGCGCGGCTCTGCCCGCAGCTCAGCTCGGTCACGCTCGTCTTCCAGCAGGTGGGCGTGTCACTGCGTGACGTCACGTGCCTGCCGCAGTTGCAGCACCTCACCTTCCGCTGCAAGGACCCGTACTTGCTGACGCAAGAGGAGCTGGCGGCCACGCTCTGGCGGCAGGGCCACCAACTGCGCACGCTCGCCATCTCTGGCGACGTGTACGAGACGCTGGACGTGGCCCTCATCGCCGTCTACTGCCCGCACCTGGAGGTGCTCAAGCTGCCGAGCCTGACGCTGGCCGACGGCGAGGCGGCGCGCGCGCTGACTGCCGCCGGCGCGCCCCTCCTCGGCCGGCTGCACACGTTCGAGTACGACTGCCTGTCGGGCGTAACGGCAGCCTGGGGTCGCGACGTCACGGCCGAGGCGGCGGCGCTGCGAGCCGTGCTGCTGCGCGCCGCCCGCCTCCGCACCGTCCGCTGCCGGCCCTTCCCGCTCGTCGATGATGACCTGGAGGCGATCCTGGCGCAGAACCCGCTCTCCGAGCTGGAGGTTTGTGCGACCGCTGGAGGTTTGAGCGGCCGCTGGAGGTTTGTGCGGTCGCTGGCGGACACTGTGGTCGCGTTCGTTCGGCGGGGCGCTTTTCCGCTGCGCTCTGCGGCGGCATGTTCGCATGGTTGGGTGTTGGACGCCGAACGGTCCGCGCGCGCCCGATCGGAAAATTGCGACGGTTTGTCTGAAAAAACGTATGCCCTGAACGGGCCGGAGTTAATATTCTTCCTTGAAAACAGGCTGGCAGAAGCGGCTTGTAGCTTGCGACGCTTTCGTGAGAACGTTGGCACATTTCATTAATTTAATATTTGCTTGGAACATGTGCTGGTTAATCATGCATTCGGACGTCCCACTTCAGGTCAGATGTGACATGTCACACTCGTGGGCGGCTTGACGCGTTGTGGGTTCTGGGACAGCGATTTGTCATTATGATGACGCTGACGATGATGGAGCTGTGCATACAAATCAACGAATTTGCAGAGCATCGCGAGCTGTTCAAAATGTAATCGGTAGGAACATAATTACGGAAAAACAAGAGAAAAGAGAACACTCGATCAGAATAGCCAGGTGCAGGCGATGCCGAATAGGCTCTATAGCTGAGTCTGTTGCCAAGCCAGAATGGCACACACACAAGGGTATGTCGTCCCAAGATCATCGGCATTACGGTTCCGTCGCTCTGTCGTTGTGACGGCACCATTTCTGTCATTGACGTGATTCATCTGCTCTCTGCCAGTGGTGTGATGTCAGCAATATGACATGCCATCTCTGTTAATGGTGTGACGTTGCCAAGGGCGCAGAAATCGGGAGGAGGGGGGGGGGGGGCTGAGCCCCTCCAGTTTCCTGAAAATGTAGCATTGGCTCTATCGTCATCACCGCCGCTACCGGTACTGTCACACCCTCACTGAAGTGGGACTGAAGAAACTATCTCTTCACCAGCAGTGCGACAGACCGCCTCTGTCAGTAATGCTACTGGATCGTTTCTCCGCCAGTGCTACGAGCGTGCTGTGTCTCTGCGAGTGGTGTAGTGGCATCGTCTCTCTGCCAGTGGCGAAACGGTGCGTCTCCCTGACGGTGCTGTGATGGTAGTTTTGGTTTGGCTTGGTTTGGAATGCCATCAGATCCCTTACCAGTGCATGCCCAAGGGCACAGGAAACCGTAAAGTAAAGCACATAAAGATAAAGCGCCCGTCCCTGCCGCGCCACTTTCGTATACCACGTGGTCCTTGTTACGGGCTTCCCGTCTAGAAACGACCCTGGCATTCGATGACACGTAAAACCCCTATTATTACCATTAAGGTTAAGTCCATAAGCACTAAAACACACACACTTCAACGCAAACCTCACTACACCGCTGACTGCATGCATAATTGCCATCGTTACTTAATGGGCAGAAGCCTGTGGTCCCAACTATCCACACCGCAGTGGGCGCCTGGGAATCCGTAACAGTTTCGGAGCGCGATGGAACAGACCGCCTCCAAATGCCCTCGCCCTAGCAAACTGCGAATGAAGAAGAATCTTATTGCGGAGCTGCCGAGGGGAAACAGCCAGATGTATCTTCTCTAGAAGAACAGACGGTTCGACGATGAACGTTAGCGATGAACATGAAACATGCTGCTCCCACTAGGCCGTCAGTGCACCCGCTTCCACCGAACAATAAACGAGACGTGAACATTTGTTCAAACGCCCGTCACGCGACACGGACCAAATAGCCGCTTTAGGAACTTGTGGCAGCAGTAGCCACACAGCCGCTTTAGCCACTACAGCAGTAGCCACACAGCCGCTTTAGGAACTTGTGGCATCGATCCTGCTAATGTATGTGTCGGCGGCTCCATTCCAGCCATTGCTGTAGAATTTGAAAGTAGATCGCATATTCGCACATCAGATACTTACAACGGTTGTCACATCACACTCAAAGCGAGGCAATACTAGTGGGGTGACCTTATCGTCTTTGTGCCAGCGGTGTGATAGTGACATCCTTCTGTCATTAATATTCCGGTAGTGTCCCTCTACCGGTCAAGAGCAACGGTGTCGTCCCTCGGCCAGAACAATACTGTCTCTGCCAGTCGTATGACGGCACCGTTTCTCTGTCAGCAATGTGATGGTGTCGTCTCTCCACCGGCAGTGTCACGGCACCGTCTTTCAGCCAATGGTGTGACGGTGACAATTTTCCAGCATCATGACAGAATTGTACTGGGCTGCCAGTTGTGTGACAGTGTTATTTTTTGTCAGTGATGTGACAGTTGCGTCTCTCTGATATACTGTCTTTCTGTCAGTTGCGTAGTTGGCATAAAAATATATCTGCAGTGGAGAAACAATACCTCCCCGCCGCTGCCTCTCTGCCAGCGATGTAACAGTACCTTGCTGCCGCCTCCTGTCTGCCAGCGGTGTGACAGGACCTTGCTGCCGCCGCCTGTCTGCCGGTGGTGTGACAGGACCGTGCTGCGCCGCTTGTCTGCAGGTGGTGTGACAGGACCTTGCTGCCGCTGCCTGTCTGCCGGCGGTGTGATAGGACCCTGCTGCCGCCGCTTGTCTGCAGGTGGTGTGACAGGACCTCGCTGCCGCCGCCTGTCTGCCGGTGGTGTGACAGGACCGTGCTGCGCCGCCTGTCTGCCGGCGGTGTGACAGGACCTTGCTGCCGCCGCTTGTCTGCAGGTGGTGCGACAGGACCTTGCTGCCGCCGCCTGTCTGCCGGCGGTGTGACAGGACCTTGCTGCGCCGCCTGTCTGCCAGTGGTCTGTCTACCAGTGCTCCTATCCGCCAGCGTCACACCACCAGTCGTAAATCGCATCGCTGTATGTCGGCAGGTGCTTGAGATCGGTCCCGCCCAGCTGGGTCTGCGCGGCGCCAGTCTGCTGCTGCGCCGCTGTGCCTCGCTCTGCCGGCTGGGCCGGGTCAAGACCTGGCACGGCATCGGCCTGCTCGACATCGTCGCTCTGAGGGCGCTGGGCCGCGCGCTCAGCCGAGCCACGCAGGTCCGCATCCTGTGACGCCAGCCCGCCGGCCGCCGGGGCAGGTCCGCATCCTGTGACGCCGGCCGGGGCAGGTCCGCATCCTGTGACCGGGGCGGGGCGGGTCCGCATCCTGTGACGCCAGCCCGTCGGCCGGGGCAGGTCCGCACCCTGTGACGCCGGCGGGGAGGCGGCAAAGGACCGCCACCGGCGCCTGCGGCTGGCTCGGCAGTTGGCTCGACAGGCTCCGCGGTCAGGTCACAGTTGGCTCGACAGGCTCCGCGGTCAGGTCACAGTTGGCTCGACAGGCTCCGCGGTCAGGTCACAGTTGGCTCGACAGGCTCTGCGGTCAGGTCACAGTTGCTCGACAGGCCTCGCGGTCAGGTCACAGTTGGCTCGACAGGCTCCGCGGTCAGGTTACAGCTGGCGCCCGCCAGACGCCGCCAGATCGCTATCTTCGGGGCCGATGGAATGGACGCCGCCGATCCGCTGCTTTTGGACGCGTGGCATGCTGGCACACCGGAGCTGCGCTCAGGGGGGCGTAAATGAGTACACTCTGTGCATTGAGGATGTGCGCAGGCGCATATGATGTCTGCCAATGCCTTTTTAGTAGACCTATAGCAGGTTCTTCTGATAGGCGTGACCTCTAAGCCTTAGAAGACGCAATCAAAGGCAATAACTATATTTTGTTACCACCCTTGTTACGTCGTGCAATACCGACCACGAATCTACGTATATTTTCGTCAGTGAACTCTGCAGGCAGAGAAAGGTCGTGGCGGCAGTAAATGATTACGCTATTTATAGCTGGCTTGTCTATCGTCAATCACTGACGTCCTTACGGGTCCGTGTTTGTCGTCGTTAACTCTGAAATTGGGCCCGAGGCCAATTGCGCGCACTAGATGCGCCGTTTTGTATTTTCGAGATGATTACGATAGTTTTTAGTGATTATGATTGCTTTTTGGATAGTCCGAGTCGTCATTGGCAATGCCGCCAGCTGACGACCTGCGCTGTTATTGTTGCGGAGGGCCTCCGTCCCAGAGGAGTGCTCACGGAGCACAGTGGAACACCGCCGACAGGTCGAATCAGCTGCCTGACTGGCCGTCCTGTCTTGTCAATTTGCCTGGCGCTGCGAGAAGTGAACGAGTGCGACGCAGACGTGCATGACCGTCATCTGCGTCGTGACAGGCTTGTCATGGTCGTTCTTCCGACTAGTCATCGATATTTTTAACGAGTGTTGGGTACTGTGTGGTTAAAATGTGCGACAAGCACTTTGAAATACATTTTGTCAGCTCATTACGACCTGGAGATTGCAGGGCTGGATATGAACGTCACCCACCCGTCCCATCCGTTTATCGTGTGTTCTGCTACATCTGGATGGGCAAGATGGCCACCGCCGATGCAAACGCCAGGCGACGGAATAATATTTGCTCAGTTTCGATTCTTCGTTGTTGGCCTTTGAGCTCTAAAGTCACTCGGATGAAGGCATGCGTATGGTATGGAATGCACTTGTCGGTTAGATTCATGGATTGCAATGTCAAGCTGCAAGTTGCAGAAATTAAGGTATTCAGCTAATTTTCGTTGACTACAGACATGTTTGATTTCCAAATTGGGGAAACTCTAAACTAGGAGCGACTGAAGGTCGATTTCTGTGGTCGCGTGTTGGTATGTCAGGTGGTGATAACCCGACAGAACACGTCATCATCTTTTCGTGGAACCGATGCTTCGCTTGCAGTATATAATTCTTAACACCAGATACTACGTTAGCATGTTAATGTGACAATCCCCACCACAAACCACCAAATTCCCCCCCCCCCCCGCCCCGCAGCAAACAGATACTCTTCTCACCCCAAACCTGTGAAAACGCTGTTTTGCCAGCAGCTCACATCCGACCAGATCCGCGACTGCGTAATGCCCTTCTGACAGAGACTGTGATGAGTATTGTTTGTGGGGAGGCAGTAACTCGTTGATAAAAAAAGAAGAAACCGAAAGTGACGAAACGGTCTTTTTCTCTAAAAAATGCCGCATAAGCTTCCATTCCGTCTGCTGGACTTTGGTGAGCGAAAATGGCTGCCAAGATTTGGATAAGGGTATCACCAATAAATGCCCTTCATGCTTGCGACGATTCCGGTGGATTTTGTCTGGGACGTTGGATTTAGTTGGATTTCGACTGAACCGATCAGGTTCAGTTGAATGCACTGTTGCGATGGCAAGCACGATAAAGCAAATCGTGCAATATACAGGTAATCCGGCGTATCCGACTGGCGGACTCACCCAGGAAAAGACGTGCTGCAATGCTTACAAGCCGAAGACAAAATGCTGATTCGTTCAAAACCCATTTGTCTGGGCTATGAGTGCAAAGAACTGTTGCAAGTTGCGAGTCCTGATGGTGAAAATTAAAAACCCTCAATGCATCAAAATGCTATGGCCTAACGGCTCTATCAAGCAAGCCTAAATTATGTTGAGAAAACCTGATGTACCGAAGATGCGCTCATGCTTTGGATCCACGCGAACACTAATGTAAGAAAATGCTTCAAAATAGTCAATAATTTAAGCTCACATATTACATATTACCCGATACACGGTTCTACGCCGAAGACTGCAAGGAGCACAGTTGGCTTAACCGAAAGGTTAAGACGGCATATACCAAGCATCTGGTTAGAAAATTACTTCCCGCGACTGTCAGGCATCACGGACATTGCACGAGCATTGCGAACATTCCAGCCAATCAGGTTCCCACATCCGAACATCCAATACGCGGTGCTGTGCCGAAGGCCACCCGAAACACCGAGTCTGCGTTCCATTATCTAGTGTGAGGACAGCAAAAATCTTACCAGCGTGCACCAGTGTTTTTCACAGGTGCTGGAACCACTGGGAACCTATTTCTTTAAGTACACAACCTAAACAGCGTTGTTAAAACTGAACCCTGAAGACGATCTGTGAGTTTAGCCTCGAAAGAGATTACAGACACGCGGCGAATCCAGCGTCTCGAGATCGGCTCTGTCTTTCGCTGCTGTTAATTTCTGCTGTAAAATTGGTATTTGTTGCACTATGCTTCCTGCCGCGTGTCTGCCTATCACATGTCTCCCTAGTGGTGTACGTGTTCTCGGTAAACGGTCGCCTTCAAAGCGTTCGTGCAGCTGGTCACGAAAGCGACGTTTTGTTTTACGTCATTTTGTTTGAAGAATGCTACGTTGGGTTAAGCTGAATAAATGCATTGGAGACGTACGTGTGCGGAGAGCGTACGTCCCGCTAGGGGATTGCATGGTCGACTGGCTCGCGATGATGGAGCATAGCGCAAACAAGAAGGCATAACGCAAGGCAGTATGGATGCCAAGATATTTGAACATTCGTACTTGTCGTCAGAGGCTGACACATGAACGCCAACGGGGTGCCGGTAGTGTAGTGGTTAGCGCGTCTGCGTTGGTAGCCCATACCCCGCGGTGCCCGCCCTTCCTGCCAGGGTGAGAGACAGGCAACGCCATTTATCCTCAGCAGTTGAGTGCGTCGTAAAGCCCCAATGACACACACACAAATGACACACATACACGCCAACATTGGGATTTGGTTTGAACAAATTTGTCATGTTATGTACGCTTAGACATACACTTTGGTCGTTGTGACGAAAACTGGCTGGCAAGTCCTGTCTATCGTTATACATCCTACGGGTCCTCGAGACTGTTCGGCTTAGCCATTCGGGCAGCCTCGGTACAACACCATGTATGAGGTGTTACGCGTTTGAAAGCCTAAGTGGCTGTTACGTTGATCCCATGTTAGAGTGATGTTTGTGGTGCCTGATGTTCGTGGTACGTCATTGTTTAATTTGCGCGCGGCATGGCTCATCAAAACCTTTCGGCTTAACCACGTAGGTTTCGTGCGATCCTTAGCGTTGCCATTTATTGAGGAGCAATGTTGGTTTATTTGCTTACATGGTTCACTCGCGATCATGACCACGGCTCCCAAACGACGAGTTTTGTCAATAAGAACTAGTGCGTGCTTCATAACGCAGTTTAACTAGTACCTCCTATTATATTGGGGGTCATTTATCTTCGGCATAAAAACTACCCACTCATAACGACGCTAAAAAGTCAGCAGCTCAACGGATTGTTTGCCCATTTTGCATAAGACGCAATTATTCGAGGGGATATGGTCACGTGGAACGTATTTAACTGAGCCAAAGGCGCATGGAACACGTGTATCATGGACATTGTGACCTGTAGGTCAACAATCAATTTCATGATTGCTATAGCGCTAAAAATCTTCCGGATGGAATGGTATGCTTAAGCACTCATGGACTGGAAAGGTGACTTTGAAGCGTGCCAGTAAGGCAGCACCTCTCAAAAAGGGGTGTACTCGACCCCGCCTCTCCGTGGTTTGTCCTTAATGTGCCATGTGATAAACTGCCACATTCGCCAACACACGTGTGTCACCAAGATGATAGTTACTGCGGGTTTGTTTTGCGCAGGTTGGATTGACATGATATATTGCCTTGATGTCGAAAAAGTGCATTACATGAAATATCATGGCGTGGTAACCGATGATCTTATAGACAACATGGGTGCTCCCCCAGCCTTATTATCTTGGTTGCAACCACATTTTTGTTTTGTCTGGGTGACGCGGACCAAAACGTAGACAGACAGACAAAACTTCAATGTAGCTGTTGCAAACTGCATACGATCCTTAACTTAAGGCATACATACTCCCAGAAAACCAGTGATGCGAAGTCTAGAAATTAGGGTTGCTTCTTACAGGCGTCCCAACGTTGCAGAGAATGACGACAAGCAGTGTTGCATGACCAAGCCCATGTCCATGGACATAAACCCGCTTCAAATGCTGCTGGTGTTTCGTTCTGTTCTAGTGTCACCTGTTACAGACAAAACGCAGAAAGTCCAGCCTACTCGAAAGACGGTTGAATTCGGACCCGACGCCAATGCCCAATGGCAACCTGGTGCAGGCTGCCTTGCCGGGCTTCATGGCCCACCCCTATCTTGCGAGAGGAACACTGACAATTGGACTCGAGGCTAATGTTCACCAGTTCCAGTGCAGACTCTCAGCACCATTTTTCATCGGCCCATGTGGTGCATACCTACACTGGGAACTCGCGTTAGGAGCTGCACTTGCAGATAATGGTGACTGATAACAGCTGCGTGGGACCAAGCAGCGAGGTGTTGTCAAGAAGTGCTGTGAGACGGGCATAACGACATCAACCCCCAAGGGCTCAGTCACTCCAGCATCAATCACTTCTATCACTCAAATCACAAATACGCACACAGGTACATGGACAATGGTTCCGTTCATGGAGTTCAAATCTATGTGCACGAGAAGATGAATACGAAAATATAGTAAGCGGGCATTACAAAAGCCCATGCAGTGACGCAAGTAGACTGCACGAACGAAACAAATCATCTTTGACCCCTGCTTTCGTAAGCAGGAAGCCAGACGTTGCAATGCGCTCGTATTTCTCGGCATTTACGGCAATATTGCATCATGCTGTTTTGTCCTTGGTGCATAAAGGATGTGGTAGCAATTAACGTAGCGGGTAATGCCGCATCCGAGACAAATATGGCCAAATATCGACCAAGCTCAATCAGACTTCACGTTTAGTGTATGTTGTACTGATGAGATCTCTTTGTGTAGATCTCTTTGTAGCACAGTGGGTGTCCGGTAGGAGTGATTAGAGGGGCCCAGTGAACATATATTTGGGCCTGTTCAGCTTTAAGGTGTACAAGATGATGTCCCTTGTGAATAAGTTTCTGGACTGGGTAAAAAGTTTGTTTTGGAAGGAAGAAATGGAACTCACGTTGGTGGGGCTGCAGCATTCTGGCAAAACGACCTTCGTGAATGTTATTGCAGTAAGTGAAGCTTGTTGTGTTCTGAATAATATGACTTCAGGTAGTATTTGAAGGCTGGCTTGAACTCTTGTTAGTCTGAATCACTGACTGGTGTTGTGGTCATGGTTACTAACTAATTTACAATTGATCTGTGACTGGCTCTCTGGCTAAGACCAGTGGCTAAATGTAGCGACAATTTGAAGATATATTTTTTGTTGAGCTATGTTTTCCTATTCAAGTTTTAAAGTTATTGTCATGTCACAAAGCCCAAATCATCATGATCATCATCACCAGTCTATGATATGTAACCTTCTGGACTTATGTGTTTGAATGTGCAGCCTGAAGTCCCTGGATGCATGTGGACATGGCTTACTTTCCTTTAGCCATTGCACCTTCCTAGGGATATTCATCTTGCAATCAGTGCTGCTGTTTGTTGACCAACAAACCAAGCCAGAACCTTCAATGATAGCTGGATTTTAAGCATAGTGATGAAAGGAGTGATGTAATGTAGCTTATGTAGAACTTCCAACATCCCACAACATTCCACTGCCAGTATACTGTGGACATATGGTGATTGTATGAATAATGAGATAAGACTCATAACCCAAACCAAGAAATGAATGTTTACTATGCAGGCAAGTGCTTGCAAGAAAAGCAGCAATAATTTGCAAATGGGTTAATAAAAGCATTCAAATTAATATTGTTTATTAAAGCAAAACATGTATTCCTAGACTGCTTTCAGAAAAAAAATATTTTGGCCTAACTTACTGTGCATAATGGACAACACTTCTTTGTGGACCAGGTTAGAGCTCACCTTATATTATGGCTTCTGTCTCATTTTCAGGCTAATGGCAGTGCTAATGGTATCAGACCTTGTGTAATATTAGTTGTGCACATCAGGCCAGCAACCATAGCAAACTAAGCCATAACAGAAAATTAGTGATATAGCCTTTGGATCTAGAATATGCATGAGTTAACTGGCCAAGAGCTTAGTAGTATAGATTTTGGCCATTTTATCAGTTGGCAAAGTTACGTGCATTTTACACAATGGTATAGGAAGTACTGTCCAAATAAACCACATTTTAAGACATAGTAATGACTACAAATCAAGACATGAATGTAAAACAAGCCCGTACTTGCTTCATGTAAGCAGCTGTTAGTTGCTGCCTCAGAGAAGATAACTCCTCAGTATATCTTTTCCACTACTTGGGCATTAGTTTGGCATATATACCCTTAATTTCTAAGTGTTCCATGCCATACAGTCTTCAATTAGTTCTCTGTGGCTTGCAAAATCACCAGTTACCCATACAAAAATCAAAACAACCACAAATTAAGTACAGCATATTATACACTTCATTGACCATTGTCAAACCGAAGGCTGAATCATCCAGTCCATTTAATCTAAGTCCAAGGCTAAATCTTTCAATGCTGCTTATGAGGTAGTAATAAGAGAGCTTGCATCTCAAGCCATGTAGCAACCATTTCTAGCCCGTGGTAGATTAAAAAATGGGGCTGATTGCCGGCAGAATCCATTTCTGTGGGTGATCATGCTTTGTTTGCATCCCTCAGTCCGGCCAGTTCAATGAAGACATGATCCCAACAGTGGGGTTCAACATGCGCAAGATCTCGAAGGGCAACGTGACAATCAAGCTGTGGGACATCGGCGGACAGCCGCGCTTCCGGTCGATGTGGGAGCGCTACTGCCGAGGCGTGAACGCCATCGTGTGAGTCCCTCTAGTGGGCCTCAGCAGGCCAGCCAACCACACAGGCCATGTGGAACAGCACCGTAGTGCGCGGCGCTGAATGCACAGGTTTCCAAGTCTGGCCGATGTTGATACTGTAAGGATGAGACTCTGTTTGTGGGGATGCCTGTGCCACCATTTGAGAAAGAGAATTCACTTCACCTTAGCACAGGTTTGACTAAGTGGTCAGAACACTTAATGTCGCGTTTTTTTTGGCAGGTACTTTGTCCTCGACACTGATCTATGTACCATTTGACTTGAAACCTATCCTATGAATCAGGCTACACTAATAATATATTGGATCAGACATCAGCTCTGACATGGACACTGACTGGACGGTCTCTTCACTTCAGCCTCTGAGTTAAGCTGTATGACAGCGGTCGGAGCACTCGGACTGGGCAATGCGCGTAACGGAATGCAAATGCCACCCTACATGTTCACATGATAAGTTCGTTCCGTAACCAGACGCGATACAAAATGACCACATCCGCCGCAGCACTTAAAAGCGGCGATCCATCGTCACCATCGCTTTCGCTCTTGCCAGCTACATGGTGGATGCCGCTGATCTGGACAAGCTGGAGGCCTCCAGGAACGAGCTGCACAACCTGCTGGACAAGCCGCAGCTGGCCGGCCTGCCCGTGCTGGTGCTGGGCAACAAGCGTGACCTGCCAAACGCGCTGGACGAGAAGGGCCTCATCGAACGCATGTGAGCCAGCTGTCTACTCAGCCGGCCGTCCCTCAACCCCCCCCCCCCCCCCTCTCGGGTGATGCTGCCGTGCAGGCTGAGCCCGAGCAGAACGGGAGTAACAGTTTGTTGGACATGGGATGGGGATATGTGTCCCTTCTCCTTAATTTAAGTAGAGGGAAGAGCGGTGATAAGATCAAGCATTATTTTGAAGTTGCATATTACCCAACCCTGATAAATGATTTCCCACTTAATACAGTTATGCCACTGGACCACATGATTACATGGGCTGGTCATGATAATGGGTGGGAGATGGTACATTCCCCTGATCTACGGCTTGTTGAATCTATGCTGTTGTTTTCAGGAACCTATCGGCAGTCCAAGACCGGGAGATATGCTGTTACTCCATCTCCTGCAAGGAGAAAGACAACATAGACATCACGCTGCAGTGGCTGATTGCCAAGTCAAAGTCGGGCGGCCGTTAGATTCGGCCTCCGCGGCGCGTGTGCGGCCTCGGCTGACGCTGTCGCTGCAGCTCGGCAGCTCGACCGACGCTGTCGCTGCAGCTCGGTAGCCCGGCCGACGCTGTCGCTGCGGCTCGGCAGCCCGGCCGACGTTGTCGCTGCAGCTCGGCAGCCCGGCCGACGCTGTCGCTGCAGCTCGGCAGCCCGGCCGACGCTGTCGCTGCAGCTCGGCAGCTCGACCGACGCTGGACCGGCAGACGTTCTCCAGGCTAGAGACGATGACTCCGGCGGCGGCCAGCCGGCGACCGGGCGGCACAGTGGCCTGTCGGGGGCTCTCCGGGCCGCTAGAGACCATGTGTCCGCAGCTGCTGACTGCGACCTGTGATCGCGAGGACTTGGCGCGCTCGCTTCCAGCGTGGCTCTGCCGGGCTGCCGCCAGTGCTGTCCCGCCGGGGGGAGGCCGCCGCCCCGTCAGAGGTGGCGCGAGCATGGCCGGGCCGTGGAGCGCGGCTGGACGCGCTTTGTGGGATATTGCCGCCGTGTTTACCGCTTCGTGGACAGGTGCCAGACATTCCACCCATATCGTGCCCGGGGACGGTTACCGCCTGTTTGCGTGGCCTTTGGGAACGCTCGCGCCGGTGCGTTCGCTTGCAAGTGATCGGGCCGGCGGCGGTGCGATCTTTGGGACCGTATTGGATATGATCTTCCGTTTTGCGCTGTGGCTTTCAGCACCAGCGCGGCCCTGTTATCCAGTCATTACGTTATTACATATATATGCACCCGATATTGTATTTAGTTGCGATCTGAGTAACGTCTATACGGGGTTGTCTTCCGAGTTGTGGGGCAGCCCGTCAGCCTGCGCGTTCTGAGCTGTGCTCGCGGCGTTCGGTAGGGAGGTTGCGGGGGACGTCGGACGGTGTTTTTTCAGCCAGCGAGAGCACCTCGTGCCGTCCGCTGGTGTTCCGCACGCGCCCTTCCCATTACCCGTCTGGTTGTACACCCTTTGCACCCGCCATGTCCGAAGCCAGTTGTCCGTCGCTGAGTCTCAGCACCATTTTCATCTGTTAGTAGTCATCACCACCCCAGCTGTCGCGGGGGGGGGGGGCGAAAATGCTCCTTGTATCAGCTGTCCTCTTGCACCCTCACCTGTCAGCGCGCGCCTAAGACATTGCACCATTCCCAGCGGCAAGCCCCGCACTGTGGCTACGCGTCCAATGTGCTGTGGCCGCCCTTTTGGCGTGGCTGGTACGTGGACAGTGCGGAAGTGCGGACTGGGTAGTGATGTGCGTTGTCGAGAGCCAGCAGAGATACGAAAAAGGTGTTTATTGTTTACCGTACTCACGAACGGAGTCCAGGCCCCGCTCGCGTCCGACGTCAAATCAATGCACTCCTGATTGTGGGCAAGAAGTAAAAATAAAGACATCAAAAACTTGTTTCAGCAATCGGCATCCTCCGGACCTATGACGAGGCACATCGCGAGTCAAAACTGCGTACAAGGCTGACAAACGTACCGACCCGTCTCCAAAACACTACGTCTACGTCTCGAGTACAGTTGCAGTACACGCAGAAGTACATATCTGCGAGCTACACTACGTCTCCCGGCTCAGCGTCGGCGGCGGCGCCCGTCGCCGCTCTCACTCCGCCTCGCGCGAGAGGCCATGTCCGTCTCACAGCCCCAGCTCAATCTCCCAAGCTGCGTTGGCACTAGCGAGGCGCCGGAGCGCCGGACCGTGCCCGCTCCCGCAGCGCGTGCCCTCGGCGCGCGCGTTCGGTCCGTACTGCCGCCGCGGAGGTCTGGTCGCCGGCCATGCAGGTCGGCTCCGACCGCCGCACGACAGCACGGGACGCAGCACTGGCGACAGGTGCTCGATGAGGCTCACCGCGCCGGCGGACGGCTCGCCCCACACCTCGGTGGGCTGACCGTCCCGGCCGCCAACGACGCGCCGGCCGGACGGCTCACCAGGGCGGGCGTCGCCCGTGCCGGCGCAACTCCTCCCCGACGGGACCCGGCGGTCAGACCCACCGCCGACGGCGCCGGGCCGGCCGCTCACTCTGGCGGCTCTGCCGGCGGCTCTCTCTTGGCTGGCGGCGGGTGTCCGTTGACGGCCGGCGGGTGTCCGTTGACGGCCGGCGGGTGTCCGTTGACGGCTGGCGGGTGTCCATTGACGGCCGGCGGGTGTCCGTTGACAGCCGGCGAGTGTCCGTTGGTGGCGCCCTGCGTGCGCCGCCGGCGGGCGGGAGGGCCGGCCCTGTCGTCGGCTCGCCGCTTGCCCCGACTCATCAGCCGGTCCGCCAGCGCCACCGTCTTTTTGTCCTGCCGGTGACGACACGCCAGCTTGAGCGGAGCAGCGACGAACAGCATGGGCGCATTACTCTCCAGCCCCGCTCACAACTCTCCGGCTCACCACCGCCGGGCGGCATCCGGACCGCTGCATCTCGATACAAATATGATCTACCGTTTGACGAGTACAACTGACCCCGCCAAACAACTCGCCGAACGACACCTGGCACCTCCCTGTCATGAATGACCACCACTTTCGCTTCCTACCATGCATCATCCCGATAACCATGCACTGTTTGCCTGGGCTCTGCCGGGCGCGCTTCGGTGGTGCCGTCCCACGTTTGAGTTGTGCCCAGTAACGTGTCCAATGATGCGAGCACATTGTCCCGCAGACACCCGGCCGGGCCTGGTGGTGACCCGGCGTCCGCGGTCTCCACAGCTGGGACACCCGTCCGCCGCCAGGCCCGGCCCGTCGCCGGGACGGGCGTGCGGGCGGGCCGCGGCGCCGCACCTGGAGCCAGGGGTGCTGCAGCGCCTCCTGGACGGTGATGCGGCGCGCCGGGTCGACGGTGAGCAGACGGCGCACCAGCTCCTTGGCCGGCTCGCTGACGCCGCGCCACTGGCGGCGCGCGAACGACACGCGGCCGCGCAGGATCTGCTCTTGCAGAGGCATGTCGGCGTAGTCCGGCGAGAACGGCGGGTAACCCGCCAGGCTGCCGGGCGGGCCCGACGGTCACGCGCAGGGCCACGCCGCTCGGCCGGAGACACCGGTGTGGGCGGCGGGCGGTACGGACAGCTGCACATCGGGTACACCCGACCGGTGTGCATGGGCCCTCACCACGCATGATTTTCATGCACGACCTTGGAATGCCCGACATAAACGGGCGTGGTATGCAGAAGTGGCCTTTTTGGGCACAAGGCGTGCACCGACAGCCCACCGTCAGCTTTCACGCAAACCCAGCGGGGACATCATCACTATCACGCGGACAGATGGCGCAGCCCCGGAAGCTGCAGCGCTCTCCCAGGGGCAAACCGGCGGGAGGCTCACCAGCAGCAGGGAAGGGGAGCAGTCGCACTGTCGCGACCTGACCGCAGCTCCCGGCCCTCCCACGCCCTGGCAGGGCGCGGCAGGGGACTCACCACACGAACAGGATGACGCCGAGGCTCCAGCAGTCGACGCTGTGTGTGTAGTTGGCGTCGCCCCGCCTCTTCAGAACCTCAGGCGCCACGTAGGTGGGCGTGCCGCACAGGGTCTTGAGCAGCCCGTCGTCTTCGACGATCTTGGCCAGGCCAAAGTCGGTAATCTTCACCAGCGTCTCACGCTCTTCGGATGCCAGCAAGACGTTCTCTGGCTGGCGAGCAGGGTAAGGCGGCGATCAGCGGTTAGTGGGAGGGGGGGGGGGGGGGGGGAGGGACGGATGGAGCGCAGACTACCGACAGGCGACAGTGGCAAGCTCAGAACCAGGGGCTCTCAGAGAGGCCCGACGAAGGAATGTCAGACGGTCAAAAATAACGGGACTGGCAACATTCCCTTAAGTCTGTTTCAGAACGAAAGTGATGGTATCTGTTCATAACCAAGTAAGGCTAGCCAGTCAAGCCATTATCAAAACGTCCAGTGTCCCCACGTCCGGATTCAAAGCACAAAGTTTCCGACGCAATGTAACACATGCCGGACACTGCAGACACCCCCGTCCGCTTGCCGGCGGCCACCGCCCTCTCCCTCAGTGCCCCGGGCAGAGCGACGCCCACGCTCACTTCCTAGCGTCGCGCCACTTACCTTCAGATCCCGGTGCGCGATGCCCTTCTGGTGCAGGTAACGCACAGCCTGCAGCATCTGGTAGAAGTAGAGCTTGGCGGTGGACTCGTCCAGCTGCTTCAGCGCCAGCACCCGGTCGAAAAGCTCGCCGCCCTCAACCAGCTCCAGCACAATGTACACGGCAGTTGGGGAGTCGATCACGTCGTGGATCCGGATCACACACGGCTGCCGGCGGAGGCGGCGGGGGTCAACAGCCGCGGAGGGACGGGGTCAACAGCGGCGGAAGCACGGGGGTCAACAGCGGCGGAGGGACGGGGGTCAACAGCGGCGGAGAGGCGAGGATTTACGGCGGCGGAAGGATGGGGCTAACAGCGGCGGAGGGACAGGGTCAACCGCGGCGGAGAAAGGGAGGGGGTCAACAGCGGCGGAGGGACGGGGATTAACAGCGGCGGAGGGACGGGGTCAACCGCGGCGGAGAAAGGGAGGGGGGTCGACAGCGGCGGAGGGACGGGGTCAACAGCGGCGGAGAAAGGGAGGGGGTCAACAGCGGCGGAGGGACGGGGGTCAACAGCGGCGGAGGGACGGGGATCAATAGCGGAGGAGAGATGGGATCAACAGCGGTGGAGGGACGGGGGCCAGCAGCGGCGGAGGAAGGGGATCAATAGCGGAGGAAAGACGGAGTCAACAGCAGTGGGGAGGGGGGGAGGGGAGTGGGGACATGCAGCGGCGGAGGAAGGGGATCAATAGCGGAAGAAAGACGGAGTCAACAGCAGTGTGGGGGGGGGGGGGGACATGGGCCAGCAGCGGCGGAGGAAAGGGTCAACAGCGGCGGAGGGACGGTGATCAACCGCGGTGGAGGGGCGGGGCCAACAGCGGCGGAGGAAAGGGGGCCAAAAGCAGCGGAGGGACGGGGATCAACAGCGGCGGAGGGACGGGGTTAACAGCGGGGGAGGGATGGGATCAACAGCGGGGGAGGGAAGGGGTCAACAGCGGGGGAGGGACGGTGATCAACAGCGGCGGAGGGACGGGGTCAACAGCGGGGAAGGAATGGGATCAACAGCGGAGGAGGGACGGGGTCAACAGCGGCAGAAGGACAGGCCAATAGCTCCACGCCACGCGGACCTCTTGACTTCAAATTTTACATACAAAGGGATAAGGAGTCGCTGCATCATACAACAAGAGAGGGCAGCTGCATGAATGCAACGTCATGTGGTGGATGCGATTGTTTCCTAACACGTGGCGGGGAGCGGGGGAGGAGGCGGGGTCGTCGGCCCTCGCTTGGGGCCACGTTCTTGACCGAAGTGTCGGTAGAGCACACACGGCAGCTCTGGCGGTGCTCACACCGCGGGCAGGGCAGCGCGCCACCGGCAAAGGATATATGTGTAAGCCAGGAAAACACATGGGAGTCGCACTGCAGCGAGCGTATAATAAACTCATTTCGAAGGTGCTTGCATCCTATCCCAACTGTTGACGAACCGCTCCCTCGGTGCTGGAGTCCTGCGACCAAACCAGGAAGCGCTACAACCGAGCCACAAACAGCACGGGCACTGCAGCCTCACGTGGTCCAGTGTCCGGAGCACGTTGACCTCGTTGGCCACCATCTGCGTTTGGCTGATCTGGTTCTGTCCCCTCAGCGTGAAGCGTTTCTTGGAGATGATCTTCACGGCGAACCTCTCTACGGTGCCCTGCGAGCACGAGCGCCGGCTACAGCACAGTTCCGACTCCACCGCGGCGGTCATCCACGCTACCCAAGACCATGACCCAGATATTTGAGCCAAGGTCTTCTACGCTAGAAGAACCAGATCAAGACACCGCCGACACAAACACAGCAGCGACTTGGCTAGGGTTTACGCTCATGAGATCAAACACACTTTTCGCTAGAATTGCACTTGCATGGCCTGCTGATGCGCCAAAGATGCAACAGAGCTCACAGGCTTTCACGCCGCAAGGTCTGTTTGGTGCCGAGCTGGGACCTATCAACCGAACAAATTATACGTCATTCCTTCACAGCACCGCCAGTACGCACGTCTCGCCGAGCCTGACCTTGCGGAACGCGAGCCGGACCTCGCCGCAGGCCCCTGCGCCCAGCACTCGGCTCATGGTGTACTGGCGGCGCAGCTGCTCCGGGTAGTTGGCCGCGTCGTTGTCCGTGTAGTCGTGGAACACGAACACTGCCGGAGGCCGTCGCAGTGACCGCGGGCGGGCAGGCCGCGGGGCGCTGTGCGCTCACACACTGATGGCCAGCACGCGAGCCACGGCGCACAGGCGGCAGCCAGACCAATGCCGGGAGGCGGAAGGCCCTGATCACCGGCCACAACCACAAGTGCGACGGTCGGAGCGGAAGACTCGGGCAAGGGAGCCGGCAGACTCGGGTAAGGGAGTCCCGCACGACCAGCGGCCACAACTACAAGTACAACGGTCGGAGCGGAAGACTCGGGCAAGGGAGCCGGCAGACTCGGGTAAGGGAGTCCCGCACGACCAGCGGCCACAACCACAAGTACGACGGTCGGAGCGGAAGACTCGGGCAAGGGAGCCGACAGACTCGAGTAAGGGAGTCCCGCACGACCAGCGGCCACAACCACAAGTACGACGGTCGGAGCGGAAGACTCGGGCATGGGAACCGGCAGACTTGGGTAAGAAGGGAGTCCCGCACGACCAGCGGCTCGCTTCAAGTTAGTAAATGCAATCAGAGAACTTCGCGCCTGCCTTGAGCTCCGCGCTGAACGCACCGACTCACCTTTGAGCGTTTTCATCGATAGAGAGATTTCGTCGTTGTTCTTGAGCGCCACCTTCTTACCGCGGCCGACGAGCTCGCCGTTGACGAAGGTGCCGTTCGAGCTCAGGTCCTCCACGTACACGTGAAACCCGCTCGCCGTCTGGTCCCGCACCACTCTGGAATGGCACGCAGATGGCCGGTGGATACCCGCGGACGCTCAGCCTGACGTCTCAAGCGATTGTCACGGACCGTGCGTGAATCGTGGCGCAGTCTTAACTATTGTATTAAATAACAGTTGAACACATCAGTACCTAACAAATCATAGCATCTTTGAAAAAAACATGTCAACAAGCAAATTTCAAAGCTGGTACGACTGTCATGATCAAACTATGACAGGAAGTGTAAGTTTTACAAAAGTGTACTAGCATACAAAATATCACATTTTTATCTTATGGGGCTACAACGTCAGGAAAAGAGACAGCCACATGTTTATTGCCTCTTTTGATGGGTGTTCTTAAGTGTGAAATTCACTTTAATGTTTTATGCATGTTATCAGGCAAAACAGTGTGGACCCACCTCAGATGTGTTTTGCTGATGGTAAGCAGGTACTTTTCTGTCAGGTTGTGAAGCCCAACGACGACGTCACAGGTCTCCCCCCGCCCCAGGGTGTAATCATTCTT
This sequence comes from Pollicipes pollicipes, assembly GCF_011947565.3. Taxonomy (NCBI): domain Eukaryota; kingdom Metazoa; phylum Arthropoda; class Thecostraca; order Pollicipedomorpha; family Pollicipedidae; genus Pollicipes; species Pollicipes pollicipes. The sequence continues at coordinate 59,537,899 of NW_023597054.1, read as the reverse complement.
GCACAGGTCTGAAAAGAACAGTCACTGGTAAGAATTGAGTGTAAACAGTACAAAGTGTAACAGGTGCATGTAACCAGAATGTCTTAAGACCACTCATTAATCCTTCACCTCAAACATGTCTTGGAGCTGGAGAGAGCCTGTATATTTGCTTACTGCTTTAGCAAATATTTCGTTATTTGCCCACTTGATAAATTGCTAGCACATAACATGACAAACATTCACAATACGTTATCTAAAGGACAAAAAATCAAACAAGCTTTCTTTACGACGTAAAAACTCACGAAGTACCGCAACATTCTGCCAGATGTCAATACACATCAAAGCAATGTTGAAACACAACGGAACCACAAACCTGATAGTCTGATCAACTGATAATTACCAAACTGATAGTTACCTAGGCCATCAAATTTAGCTCGAATCCCCACCGGGAAAAGTCGGCCCCACTTGGCACACTGTCCGCTCCACGGTGGTTCCTCCTGGCTCTCCGAGCACAGAGCGTCGACATCCGTGACGTCCTGTGTGTTTGGCAGACCATCCTGGCTGTCTCCAATTGGAGCCTGGCTCATCGTGGCCTGCTGAAAACATGCACACAGGTCTGTGGGTAGTTTACACGATCCGGTTTTTACGAGCGGCGCCTGGCCAGGTCCTGAGGCCGCGCTAGCGGAAATGATGGCGTCGGCCGCCCGGCCCCATCCGGCCAGGCACGACTTACCAGACTTAACCTCTGAGTAAACAGGCATGGACAATTCTTAAGCCCTGCTCACACATTTACAAGGCACTTCCTTATGACCTGCTTTACTCTGTGACAATGCAATGTCAGCACAATTTTTCCTCTCATATGAAATTACAATAGAAAACATAAAATTTCTTCAATGCAAAAAAAACAACTGAAGAATACAAGTCAAAACCAGGTCAAAATCTTTACTAGCAAGCATTACAGAATCACACTTCAAAACAACAAGAGAACCTGGGTGATAAAAACTGCATGGGTGCATGACCCAGTTTATGTAACCAATATGGACCAAAAGTGTTGACTTTTTGTAATTCCCTGGTTTCAGTTACCAAAAATCAAATGCCCCAAACTTATCAATTTCATCAATTGAAATAACAATGTTTTGCCATGCCCAAAGCCAGCCAATATTCAAATAATTCCATTGCATGTTTGTGCATGAATCATAAACATCTAAACATACCTGGATTATAAACTTTTGAAAAAGGACATTGCCAGATAGTCTAACAAGACCTCCAATGCCATAAACAAGACTTCATAGCTCCACAAAGGTGAACAAAATGCCAATTCACGACAACTTCTGAGCCACATGTCTTGCCTTTAGCCAGGGTTGCATGCACAGTCCACTCCAGAACAGTTTATCCTTGCACACAGCATAGCTGATGTTAAAATTCACAGCACCAGGCAACACCAGGCAGCACCAGGCAAGACACAGCTTAAGTCCATAATAGTGTTAGGATTTCCATCCACCCACTATAATGGTGAAACAGCTTACTAAAGCACCAGGCAAGACCCAGCTTAAGTCCATAATAGTGTTAGGGATTTCCATCCAGCCACTATAATGGTGAGACAGCTTACTAAAGCACCAGGCAAGACCCAGCTTAAGTCCATAATAGTGTTAGGATTTCCATCCACCCACTATAATGGTGAGACAGCTAACTAACTTACATCCACCTGGCTGAAACAAATGAGTGCCAGAATGTATTATTGGCATGCCTGATCCCCTATAAAGACATTTCTGGTTCCAGTACACATACCCATTTTCTTAACTTCAATACTTCTATTAATCTGTAGAAAATTTATGGCTTTGCACATTTCAGACTGCTTTTCATACCTGAGGCCTCATTGGAAAATGTATGATACCTTGGCTTAGCTTGTATCTAAAATATTAAAATTCCCAAAACTGCATCTCAACTCCTAGGTACCTCTACAGCATTTTGACAAAATGTAGACTTAATTGGTGACTTGTCCACCAACAGCACAACTTGCATTTACACAGCATGCTGGTATGGGATTGCACCCTGGAGTGCACACAATTACCTATATCAGCATCAAATTGCAAAATAGATCTCATCTATCACAAAAGTGATAACTTCATTATTCTTGTCACAGAGAAAATATTGATTTCCTGCTCACTTCTGACAAAACATGATAGTGGGTGATGTAGCTGCTGGAGTTCAGCATAAGGGCTTTGGCACACACAGCTGCTGAGGCCACATGGCATTGCCCGCAACTTAGCATATTCAGAATGAGAGACAGCACAGGATACAAACCCAGTACCTCTGTTTTTCAATGTCCTGTTTAGCCACTGCAATCCTTCCAAATTTAGTTAAATTTGCATGCTGTCACTGAGGATCTTAAAGACACACCAAAGTATCAACACCTCTCCATTTAATGTGTGTTGCAGATGTAATTTATCATGATCAATATGCAATGGCTTGGAAAAACACTACCATATGTTGAGTAGACCAGTGCATGGATACAAAATACAAAAGCTTTTGATTTTTCCTTTCAAACTTGGCTTGGTATGAAATTCAATAACAACCTGGCTATGAGATAAGCCTGGATGGTGGCTAGGTCACAAGTTTCTTGATCAGAAAGCAGTTTCCAGTATGCCTTATCTGTTCAAAGCACACCATTTTACCTTACCAAACCTTATCAGGTACAGCACTTAGAAAACCACTTGCCTTGTTTGCACCTCTCCCATCAAGATCCTGGCTGGTTAAACTACATCAAACTTGGTCTGGAATATTATTTTGTGCACTGTGCCACATGAAATAATGGTGTTTATTATACTATATAATTTATACATGGAGCACCATGAGGTGTACCAAGTATGAGCCTAGGATAAATTTGAACTGGCTTTGTATATTGGAAGCAAACACACTGGGGGGATGGGCATTCCAGTCATTATCAATCCTAATACTTAAGGTATTCCTTCTGACATGGGTCACAGCTTGAAGCTTGTTTAGCTTCTAGGCATGGCATCTTATGGAACTTTGGACAAACAGCAAACTTGTCTGGGTCATGATTAATTCTGGAATGCAACATCAGTAAACAGCAATTATGCCACCCTGGTGCTTGCAATGATATAGGAATATTTTACCTTATCAATGCTGGATGAACTTAGGTCAGGATGGTGGGCCATACCCAGTCCGCAGCAAAAGCTGGCTATCGTATCAAAAATCCAAGTGACATCAGTACCATGAAATTCTTGCTTGTGTGCACTGCACTCAGGCAAAGCCATGCTATACAGAATTTGCATACTATTTTCCCTGACTTTTTGGAGCTTTCTGCCTGAAACCACCTTTGCAACGTCAAACTGCTTTGAAACATTGGTTACTTGTCTCCCAATGCCACAAAATATGGGTTGACATCGCACCAAACCCTAAGCATGCAGATTTACAGCGCACATGCACTAAGATAACTGCTACTATGCCAAACACGTTCAATGCAGCATGAATTTTTGCCCTCCAAGGCTACACTGGGCGCACCAACAGCGAGTAGCAGAGCTACACCAAAGCCATGCTCATTGCCCACACACCTCGCGGCTGTGCCCACCTTATACTGTATCTTCTCTCTTATCTTCCGACTTGCCCCATATTCAACCACTCGCACAGCACAATATCTAGCCCACGTCCCCTTCACACCCCCAGCACGCGCACTCACCCCATGCAATTCCCATCCACCTACGCCAACACAACCAGTGCAAGGATGATATTTTACACACTTCCGCCAAACCAAGGTTAACTTTTTTCAAAGCATGTCTTATGTGCACACTAATCTGCTGTCAAAATGTACTACCAACGGCAAATGGCTCTCTGTTGTCAATGCATGGTTATTGCCTGACTTTTATTAGGCCAGTAAGGTAACTCAATCCATTCTCAGGTACTGAATGCATACTCTGCTTATTTAATGCTGTAGAATTGCAATTTGTCTTTAAAACCTGCGGAAGGCATCGGATATTACGCGACGTAATTAATTTCGTACAGCAAAATCATGATCGCTCATTCTGAGCTGGTTTGAGAACTCGATCACAAGTTTGGTATGTAATTTGAAATATTTGCTTATTTTATCAACATACGCATAACGGTATTCTTCAGAGCATTTTAATTGTAATCAATCGCGAAAAATCGCATGTGGATTGACGTCAGACGAAGAAGGCGCTGTAAACGAAACGGCGCACACAGCGCCCGCGGCGCGCCTGTTGGCGCCGTGCCATGTGTTGGTTGGGTTCCGCGGATGGTCTGTGTGGGGCGGTAGTTCATTGCCAGTGTCGAATGTTGTGGATAAGTGCTTGAGGAGGTGATGAAGTTAGCCCACGTTGTTTTGTGGAGGGTGAGTTTGACGTCTGTTATTTGAGACGGACATGTTTACGCGTATTCTGTACCTTCGTAGGGCCATCAGTTGGCGGGTCTGGTTGCGTTATAATAAAATGCGACCGGCAAGTAGGTGGTAGTGGCTAAGTAGCGGATCAGATTGGGCAGGTAAGATCGGATCCGTGACATTGGTGTTCTATTGGGCTCAAAGCTCACTATTGCATCACATGCAATAGTGATATTACATCATTGCAATAGATTTTTCAGGGGCCAAGTAATTGAGTGAGATTATCCAGGAGTCAGGCTGTTGAGTGAAGCTAGAAGAAAAAAGAAGCATGGACAAGAGAGATGATCCTTCATCCTACATTGGATGCCTGCTGGTGTATAAACTTGACCGGAGGATCACAAAGGTGAGATAATTTGGCATGTTTGAATTACTGAGTGCCAACATTCTTTGTTGTACCTTATGATACATTTTTACAACATGGGTCCAGTTTATGTTGTTCCAAAATGTGTATTTGTAAGCATTTGTTGAGCTGCTGACAAATCTGCCCTTGTGACCTGCAAATGACATTGTAGCTAGAGTGCAAAAGCAACCAGTATCATTCTGATGCCTGTGCTGCATTGCAGGAGGTGATCTTGGACCAGTTCCTGCAATTTGGTCCAGTGCAGAATGTCAATGTGGTCATGAGCAAGACTGGCTTGCCAATGGCTTTTGTCAAGATGGCCCATTATTGGTGAGTAGTCTGGAGCATGTAGCGGAATTTTGCCCCTTCCTGTGGCTTTCAGTTAATGCTTTGATTCTATATGTGGCAGATTTAAATCCTGTCATATGCATCAGGGTGTGTTACATGGAGCAGAGATGAGGTTAATGATCAAGCTCAGTTCATTTCACCTAATGAAGCTTTGAGAAATGACTGGGTGGGTGAGTGCTGCCAGACAGGGATACAGCTAAACTGAGTCTTGTTTGCTGCTGGACATAATGTTTCTTTGGATTCATGGGAGCTGGTACCAGACAAAATGTATGCTACTTATTGCTGATGACTGTCTGGTCAATTTCTGGGGGTCTCCATGGTGTGCTCTCATTACTTTGCTTTCATGTCACAGTACGACCACTCTCTGAAGCATTCCCTTTGTTTTCTTCTCAAGCCCTTCAGTTGCAGCACATCCAGCCCCATCGCCTCAGTCGTTCTCCTAACACCAGGCGCTCATCAGCTCCACTGGCCAGCGCCCGCTGTGCACGCCAGCTGCCGCCCGCTGCCATCGCGCGCGTGCTGGCCGGCGACGGTGCCGCTCGGTGACGATCGCGCTGCTCCGTCGCCAGGCACTGCGCGGCCGCCATAGCGAACCTGCACGACTCGCCGCCGTTCCACTGGACCATCCGCCTGAACGAGCCGAGCGCGGTGCGCAGGGTGCGCCAAGCACGGCGACACGGCGACACGGCGGCTGCAGACTGCGAGGTAGGGGTCTCAAACAACAGCGGACAGCGGGTGGGAGCACTCCTCTACCGCAGCGAACACAGAGCCAAGCGGTAAGGGTCTCTCAGGCACTGGTAGGCATGGGGTGACTCCTTTTACCATTCCAACACAGGTCCATGTGGCAGGGGTCTCCCCGTGTTCGAACACAGGGACGGGTAGCAGGGGTCTTCCCGGTATCGGTAGACACGGGGGACTCCCCCCTACTGTTCCAACATGGGGCCAGGTGGCAGGGGTCTCCCCTTGTTCGAACACAGGGCCAGGTAGCAGGGGTCTTCCCGGTATCGGTGGACACGGGGGACTCCCCCTCCTGTTCTAACATGGGGCCAGGTGGCAGGAGATCTCCCCGGCGCCGGTAGACATAGGGAGGGCACACCCCCTATCGTCTCGAACACCGGGTCGGGCGCCAGGAGCCGATTGTCCACCCGAACACACCGGACCGGGATGTGAGGCCGTTCCCGTCCGAGTGGACGTGACCGGGAGGTGGAGGGTTCTCTCGACTCACCAGAGCCCGATCGTGAGGCGGTAAGAGCTCCTGGATCCGGATAGCCTCAGCCGCGAGGTGAGCTCCCCCGATCGGGACACGCACGGGGCCGATCCCGGCTAGTGGCCCCATGCTGAAGACACGAGCAAGACAAGATTATCGAGGCTTTTCTGGAGCGGCCTGCGGCATTGGTTTTTGAATCTGCATGTCCTTTGTGATATGATTGTTGGGCCACGTCTTATCACTTATCGGTCATTTCAGCTTGAACCGGAAGTGAGGGCCAGAATTTCCGAGTTCGACAAGTACGAAGCGGAAATCTCTGAGCTAGTGTAAGTTTTGCTGGCTATTTGCTGGATGGTATGAAATGAACACATGATTTGTTCCCCGCGGTGCCCGCCCTTCCTGCCAGCGTTAGAGGCAGGTGACGCCATATAGCCTCAGCAGCTGAGTGCGTCGTAAAACCCCAATGACATGACATGAACGCCTGGTTTGGTTAACATTGCTGTTTTCAGTGCAGTTTTCCCGGATTTGGGTGCGGCTCCCAAAAGAACGGATGTTTAGGAGCTGGAATGGCTCCAGGTGCTGCCTTTGCATTCACTCTGAAATAAAACATTGTCACTCTTCCATCCTTAGTGATTGCGGCAAAGCATCTGTGGCGTGGGTTTGTGAGAAAATTGGATGTGTGGGCAACCTTACCATGGCCATGGGCCGTATGGGCTATGGGCATGGGCCGTGGGCATGGTGTCATGGGCCATGGGCGTGGTTTCCACAGTGAGGAAAACGTGACGCTGGGAAAGTCTTAGGTGGTGCTCACAGAAGTGGTGCTCTTAGCCGTTCATGGTCTCGGCATTGGCGTGGTTTCAAGACTGTCTTGTCCTGCCTGAGCGTACAAGCCCACTGCGTTTTTTCCAGGGACCAGTTCCGAAGTTCGATGGTGATGGACAATGGCCCACCGCCCAGCTCGGCGCGCAGGCCTGAGAAGGCGTACGGCGAGGTATATCGGGCGCGCCTTTCTGGGCTGACGCGTGACTCTGTCTGAGTTTACGGTCAGCCAGTGTAGTAGCGGCGATGTAGTGCTCGCAGAATGCTCTGTCCACGTGTTATGGATATCATGCTGGGAAGATGGGAACTAAACGTGCGCGCAGTCGCAAACCCAGCCAGCTCGAGGCTCGTCGTTCGTGAATGTTCGTCCCGGCAGTGGCGAACTGAATGGACTGAGCGGTCACACTTACGCCAGATGGACCGAATGTGATGAGATGATGACGTGACCAGTCGGGATGCGTCGCCGCGATCCAGGAACGCCCGCGCACGGGGCCAGGCCGCACCTACGGCTGTCACCAACCGTGAGCCCGCCCGCCGGCGAGGACGTGACACCCGCGCGGCGGGAGGCGATCGCGCGTGGCTCGCCGTCCTGATGTGACACGACCCAGCGTTACGAGCGGCTGAGCGTGAGCTGACCCGCCGCCGTGTCCGGCAGAGCGAGGTGATCTACGAGCCGCGGCTGAGCGGGCTGGCGCCGCTGCCCTGCACCGTGTGCGCCACGCCCACGGCCGGCCACTGCCACCGCTGCAAGACGCGCTACTGCTCCCGACCCTGTCAGGTGGCCGACTGGCAGGTGCACTGCCTCGTCTGCCGGTACGCGACGCCCGCCCGGTCCGCGCCGCCGCCGCCGCGTCTAGTGTAACTTCCTCTGAAGCAGTGCCCCCTCTTGAGCCACTTGTGTGCTCTGGCAGAGCTAAGACTTATTGTGCTCTGATTAGCACTTTGAAAGTATCTTGTAACTATGGATGCGATTGGTCAAAGTGTTTAATGGCGGGCTGTTGGGCCACGTTAAGTCGTTGCTGTGAAGTTTTGCTGTGGCCGTGCCCCGGTGACTTAACCCCAGTGGATTGTACGTCACTACGGCCGTGTCCGCGCGCCGCAGGGAGCCAGAGTTGCCGTCACTGGTGGTGACGGCTGGCGGCGACGGTCCGCACACCGCCCGCGGCCAGGGCGCGTCGCGCGGCGGCTGCGGCGGCCGCGCGGCCCATCGTGGCCAGGGCTACCGGCTCCAAGACGGCTACCAGTCGGAGGCCGAGTCAGTGGCCGACGGCGGCGGCGGCGGCCGGGGGCGGGCCGGCTTCCGCGGGCGGGCGCCGCGGGGCGCGCACCACGGCGGCGGCGACGCCGGTCGCTCGCCGTGCCTCGGCGACCAGGAGCCGCCCGCCCGCTCGCCGTCGGCGGCAAGCTCGCCGCGCCGGCCGTCGAACCAGACGCTGTGCTCGCCGCCACACCGCTCGCCGCCCGCTAAGCCGGTGCTGACGCAGATCAGGTCTCAGGAGGTGGTGGCGGCACGGCCGGCCGGCGCGCCGTCCCGTGGCCTACTGCCGACACCGCCCTCAACGCCGCTATCCTCCGCCGGCCCGTCGCCGGCGACGGCGGCGGTCTCTACCTCGCCCAGGCCTGACCCTGCGCCTGCGCCTGTGCCCATCTGTGTCTCTGCCTCCGCGCCTAGTCAAGACGTCGTGTCGTTGCTGCCTGGCCAGACCTACCAGGTGAGACGGATAGGAAGCTGCAGAGGCAGCTCTGGTAGCAGTCGAACATGCGCCGAGGCCTGCTGTGTGGGCTGGTAAGGCGTGGCTGGCAGTTTGTTTGAATTTCCACCTGCTTTGGGTAGAGGTAGAGGGAAATTATGTACGCGTCACCACGGGCATTATGCCCAGTTACGCGGTGGTTAGTATCAGCAGTTGGCTCTTTAAAGGCGACCCTTATGACCTTACAAGAAGCCGACCGTTGCTTCTTTCTGGTGACCGTCTAACGTTCCCCGTTGCCTGCGTCCCAGGTGGCGGTGTCTCATGTGGAGGACGCCGGCACCGTCTACCTCCGGCTGCAGGACAAGCTGGCGGCCACGGACGGAATGGAGCGCCAGCTGCAGCAGGAAACGTCCACCGGCGGCCAGGCGCCGCCGCCACCCGGAGGCCTGTGCGCCGGCCTGTTCGAGGGTGCCTGGTGAGAACCACTGCAACGCACAGGATCCGCGATGGAAGCGTGCGCTCCTGTGGCTGTGAGAGCGCCAGTGAATATGCTCCTTGTGTCACATAGAAAGCCAAAATCATCATCACACTGACCCTGGCGATCCGCGCCGCCGTGCCTCCCTCGACACGGATGAACGGAGCAGCGATTGCCGCCTCTCTTCCGTCGGTGCCCAAGTAACCCTACAGCTTCAGTGTCTCGGAGCGCGCGACAGCATGCCCCGTGCTCGTGATGATCGCGTCTGCCGTGGCGACAGGTACCGCGGTGAGGTGCTGGCCGCGTTCGCCGGCCACCACCAGGTGTGGTTCGTCGACTGGGGCAACACGGAGTGGCTGCCGGCGGCGGCCGTCGTGCCGCTGCCGGCGCGGTTCGCCCGCTGGCCGCGCCAGGCGGTGCGTGCCCGGCTGGCCTGGCGACCGGCCGCCGCCGCCGGCTGGAGCGACGCGCAGCGCGCGGCCGCCGCCGCCCTCGTGCAGCGCCTGCTGACGGTGCGCGTCACCGGCCGTGACGGCGCCGACGTCACCGTGACGCTGCAGGATGAGGCCGGCCGGGACCCGCTGGCGCCGGCCCCGGCTCCGCCCGTTGTGGCTCCGGCTCCGTCCGCCGTGGCTCCGACTGCGGCTCCGGCCGTTCCTCCCGCTGCCGCTTCTGCTGCTCAGACCGCTGGCGTGGCGGCGCCGGCTCTTATCTCCGCCACCCCGACCCCGGCGCCAGCGGCTCCCGCCAACGTACCTCCTTCGCCGTCCGCTGCTGCGGCCTCGGCGGCTGTCCGGCCGGTAGCCACGCCGCCCGCCGCCCGCCCGCCGGTGACCGCGGCCCCGACGAAGGGCTCTCCGGCGTGGCTGGCCGGCCGGCTGCCCGACAACCTGGCGCAGCTGGTGGCCACCGGCGACCCGCTGGAGGTCGTTCCGTCCTGCCCCCTGGCCGCCGATGCGCTGGCAGCAGTTGTGCTGAACGAGCAGTTCATCGAGTGCGTCACAGACCTGGAGCAGCTGCCCCAGCAGCCGACGGTCAGGTCAGTGGCCGCCGGATGCCAGGGGCGGGCGCCGTTTCGCTGGCCTCGTGGGGAGGGGGAGGGGAAGGACCGGAGGCGACGAGCAGATTGAGAATTGGCGTGGTCTTGATAGACGGTTCGCTGGTGCTACCACCAGCATGCTCCTCTGGTAACGACATGTCTGCTCCGTAAAGCAGTGGCGGGCATAATGTGGAAACAACCCGCGAGTACAGACGCCTACCCGGTTTCATGTACAACAGAGGCGGCCTAGCTGATGATTGTCATACATGTTCCCTGGCAGTGCGCAGCCCGGTGACGTGGTCGTGGCCCTGGAGGAGGGCAGTCCGTCCCGGGCGCTGGTCTGCGCCGCCGGCCCCAGCGGTTACAGGTGAGGCGCAGCCACGTCTCACGCGGGACCGCCCGACGGCAGCACGTCGGCTTCCGGCTAGACGCAGGCTCGGCGGCCACCTCATTAGACTGTTCACGTCAGGGACTTGGGCTGTCGGTGTGCGGGCGCACCCAGGTGCTAGTGTCAACATCACCAGCGGAACATACCAACTAGAGTGATGTAGCGGTGATGTGTCTGTTGCGTTCTGTTGTCTCCGCGACATGTTCCGCTGGGCCGTTGACCTGCCGCCGTCCCGGCAGACTGCTGTTCGTCGACTCCGGCACGCTGGGGGTGGCGGCGGCGGCGCCGGTGCGTCCACTGCCCGCCCGCTGGTCGCTGGAGCGGCTGCCGCCGGTGGCGCTCTGCGTCCGCCTGGCGGCGGCGGCGCCGGCGGGCGCGCGCGACACGCTGCTGGCGCAGGTGGACGCGCCGCTGGTGCTGACGGTACGGCAGCCGGCGGCGGCCGGGGAGGTGGAGGCCGAGGCGCGCACGGCCGCCGGTCTCGCGGTGCCTGTGCGCCTGCTGTCATGCCGCCGACTGCTGGACCAGCTGCCGGCCGAGCCGGCGGGCGCGGCACCGCAGCCGGTGAGACTCTCCGTTCGCTCGGTCGGCCCGGGGCGCGCGGTCGCCCACGGCATCTGACGCTGTCGCTGGCCTTAAATTTGCAACTCCAGGGTCACATTTCATGGGTGGGAGTGCTTTTAACGGTCTCGATTATTTTCGGCGTACTTGTACTGGGTGATGCTTGCCATGGATCCACCCCCGAAGGTTTGCGGCTGCTGAACTGGGCTGGACTGACGACTGCCTCCAGGTCCCGCAGCCGGCGGTGGTGCAGCCGGCATTGGTTCCGGTGCCGGCGGTGCGGCTGGAGCCGCACCGGCAGTACATCGTGCTGCCGACGGCGCTGGAGCATCCGCAGCGCGTGTCGGTCCAGCTGCAGGACCCGGCCCACCACCGGCCCTACCTCGCCATGGCGGCCCGCCTGCAAGCCTTCTGCGCCGCAGGTAGGCGTGACGTCGTCCTCTGCTGCCGCCCGCGACAGTGGTAGCGTGGGCTTCCTCAATAACAGGCTACTTTGGCAGGCAAAGTACTTTGGCATCCCGTGTCTGGTCGGTAACGCTGTTCCCAGCTCTGACTTTCTCAGATCTGGGGCAGATGTACGCTTCGCCCGTTGTAGTGCCGGAACGTGCCGATTAACCCGCCCCCGCCCCCTTCCCCGACAGGCGCCGCGCCGGCCTCGGTGCCGCCGACGGGCGCGCTGCTGGCGCTCCACTGCCAGGCCGTCTCGCTGCCGGCCGCCTGGCGGCGCGCCGTGCTGCTGGACGCACGCGGCCCGCGCCTCAAGCTACGCCTCGTCGACTGGGCGGTGACCGTGGAGGCTGAGCTGGCCGACGTGCGGCCGCTCGACACTTCGTTCGCCCAGGTGGGAGTGGTGGGAGCGCCGATGGCCGGCGGTGCTGATGGCAGGCTGAGCCGGCCGACGTGCGGCCGCTCGACACTTCGTTCGCCCAGGTGGGAGTGGTGGGAGCGCCGATGGCCGGCGGTGCTGATGGCAGGCTGAGCCGGCCGACGTGCGGCCGCTCGACGCTTCGTTCGCCCAGGTGGGAGTGGTGGGAGCGCCGATGACTGGCGGGAGCGCCGATGGCCGGAGTGCACGGGACTGCGGGTTGTGTGCTGGAAGCTGTGAAGTGGTCGTTCCAGGGAGCAGGCTTACGCCTGGCACCAGACTGATTCCGCGCGGCTTTATGCTGTGGTTCACTTTGCCAAACGGATGGCTGAATGATGCGATCTGTCGGGGTAGGCCATTGCCGAGACGCGAGCTGCCAGGCAGACATAGTACACTGCTCACCCTTACTTTTACTGCAGAAATGTCTTCAATGATGATCTGACCCTCCCCGAGCTACCATTGCCTTATGTAATAGGTAAACATCAGTTAAAAGACCATGCAATCGATGGTTGTTGTTAAGTGGGGTTTTAGGGCCGGCCGGCTGCTGAGGTCATGTTGCGCCCCATCGATGGTTACTTGAAGCATCATGTAGGTTATGACAACGCCGGGGTGAACCGGAGAGTAATCCACGTTTTGTTCCCACCGGCAGGAGAAAGCCTTGGGACTGGAGTTTGGCCTGTATGATATTCCTAAAGATGCGTGCCCAGACGACCAGCTGGAGTTCTACAGGGGCAAGCTGATCAATGTGCAGTTTCTTCTGGAGCAGGTACGGCTCTTCACCAGTCCATCGGCTCCGTATAACAGTATGGCCAGTTGGCGCGGTCTTTAATGATGATGATGACCGTCCGAAGAGGGCAGCATTGTCTCCCTGAAAAATTAGTCGCCCTCTGGCTGCAGTTGAATTTGATGTGTGTCGCGTTGCCTGCTGAAACAAACGAGTTGTGACCGGGGCGTTGCAGCATCGTGACGTAAATGTCCGTCGATGGCGATCTGTGACGTCATAGTTAGCTGTTGCCTCTATCGCGTAGTCTGAACATGGCCATGTCCGCCAGCGGCCAGAGCTCGACGGCGACGCTCGGGCCGATGCTGGGGTGTGCCGGTGTCTGTCTCTGGTGGCGGTCAGTCTGAGTGTGACGCGCTTCCCACAGCGGCCAGAGCTCGGCGGGGACGCTCGTGCCGATGCTGGGGCGTGCCGGTGTCTGTCTCTGGTGGCGGTCAGTCTGAGTGTGACGTGCTCCCCACAGCGGCCAGAGCTGGACAGCGACGCTCGGGCCGATGCCGGTGTTGTGTGCTGGTGTCTGTCGCTGGTGGCGGTCAGTCTGAGTGTGACGCGCTCCCCACAGCGGCCAGAGCTGGACAGCGACGCCCTTGCCGTTGCTGGGGTGTGCTGGTGTCGTCTCTGGTGGTGGTCAGTCTGAGTGTGGCGCGCTCCCCACAGCGGCCAGAGCCGGACGGCGACGCTCTGGCCGATGCTGGGGTGTGCTGGTGTCTGTCGCTGGTGGCGGTCAGTCTGAGTGTGACGCGCTTCCCACAGCGGCCAGAGCTGGACGGCGACACTCTGGCCGATGCTGGGGTGTGCTGGTGTCTGTCGCTGGTGGCGGTCAGTCTGAGTGTGACGCGCTTCCCACAGCGGCCAGAGCCGGACGGCGACACTCTGGCCGATGCTGGTGTTGTGTGCTGGTGTCTGTCTCTGATGGCGGTCAGTCTGAGTGTGACGCGCTCCCCACAGCGGCCAGAGTTGGACGGCGTGCCGCAGGCTCTGCTTCATCGCCTCAGCGACACCAACGCCTTCTGCTTCAACGAGAAAATGAAGAGTCGGCTGGCAGCCGGTAAGCATCATCTCCATTCCCGGGCGCGCCACTGTGCTGCGAGGTTAGGCTAACGTCAGCGTGGATAACGATACGGCTAAGATAACGTCAGCGTGGATAACGATACACATAGGATCACGTCAGCGTGGGTAACGATACGGATGGGATGACGTCAGCGTGGATACCGATACGGCTAAGATAACGTCAGCGTGGATAACGATACGGTTAGGATAACGTCAGCGCGGATAACGATACGGTTAGGATAACGTCAGCGCGGATAACGATACAGATGGGATGACGTCAGCATGGATAACGATACGGTTAGGATAACGTCAGCGTGGATAACGATACGGTTAGGATTAACGTCAGCGTCAGCGTATGCGTCGATTAAAGGGAATGTTCCACATTTTAAGATATTGAAGCAAACATGACATGGGATGAAACTAGCTCACTTATAGTTATTGTTGTATTACAAGTAGAAAAGGCTGCCCCGGACAAGGCAATTTCGCTGTGTAGTAAATATGCTCCTCAATACATCATTGATTGATTGCGTCATCGTACCTTGTACAATATTGGGAGCCAATAGACGACCGTTATATATGGAGATCGTACTCACGAACGCCAGATATGAACAGCTGGATAATTGTTTTGCTTGACATCGATCGTAGCATGGCCAATTGAAAGGCAGAATTTCAATGGCAATATCATGGCGTCATGAATGCCTGGTTGACCCTGAAATAGTCTCGCCCAAAATGATTTGCACATTGTCGCGGACGTGTTGCGCACAAACTCGAGGGGTTCAGGATTTAAGAAGGGCAGGGCTGCAGACTGCGCCGAATGATCTTCAAGATGGCTATTTTAGTTCAAAACGTCACACAAATGTGGAGCACTCTATTTAAGCGACCTCACATCGAGCGACGTCGTCGATTCAGCCGCTATATGCTCGGCCCGTTTGCCCGGCTTCATGGGAGTGGAGCCTGCGTGAATGTAAAAACGGTTCTAGCGCTGGTGAAGGACGTGAATTTCAAATCGTGCGGCCATCTATGCAGCACCCACCGACGCCCTTTGATCTGGGTTGAAGGCTCTGGCGGGCTACTTACTCTGCCGCTGGCATATGCGTCACTGCCGCGTGGAGGATGCGATGCGTGTGTATGTAGCACGCATCGGGTCGCATCGTCGCATCATCGCATCATCTCGCGTATGCTCGAATTCGACGGCAGTGACTATATTGCACAGTCTTCTCAGATAGCATGTTGTAATTCGATCGCGTTGCGTGTCGAATTCGCATGTAATAGGCCCTACATATGGGTGTCATCAAACTTTACCCCCCACGTGTTGGAATCGTTTTAGTATTTTTGTCCATCGTTCCCATGACACCAGCTCCCAATAACGGCAGCCACCGCAGTAGAGACGAGCGTTGATCAGCGTCCTTTCATTCGCAGCGGCTGTTCCCGCGGCGCCTGTGGCTCCGGCTCCGGCTCCGGTCCCGGTCCCGGTTTCAGTTCCAGCTCCGGCTCCAGCTCTAGCCCCGGTCCCAGCTCCGGGCCCCGCGCCGGCCCTGCCGCCGGCGCTGTACTCGCGTGACCTGGCCAGCATGAACTTCCGGCCCGGGGACAAGATACCGGTGTGTGGCCGCAGCTACTCTCGGTGTGGCTTGGCCGCCGGACGGGCCGGACCGGTCAGACGATAGTCGACAGGGCCGGGTAGCACCATGCCACGGTACTGGCGTTCAGTTGGGTTCGTGTTGTTTACTGTGTTCGTTTACGTGACCGACAATCGTCTTCCTTTGAAATACGGTGCCCGATAGGTGTTCTGTCTAATCGCTGATTGAGTGAACCGCGAAAGGATCCAGTGATGGTTGAGCGGCCCGCCTTCCCAGGCCTGTCCTTTCACTGGCGCGGGTCTCCAGCGGTCGCGCGTGCGGCGCGCTCGGGCCAGTTGCGCCCAGCCGGGCGCGCCGCTGGGTGTGACGCGGCTGCCCGTCCGCCGGCAGTTTCTGGTGACCGAGGTGGTGAGCGTCGACGCTCTGTACGCCGCGCCGCTGACTGAGAGTGCCGTGGCCACCATGGCCGAGCTGGACGAGCTGCTGCCGACGCTGGCGGCGCGCGCGCCGCCCCTCCGCGCCGCCCAGGCCGAGCAGCTGCTGCTGGCGCCGGCGACCGCCGCCGACGGTACGGTGCAGCTGGGGCGGCCGCGTGGCGCCCGGCGATGCTGCCCGCGGGCGGCCGGCGTTTGCGGTTGGAGACAATTGTTGACAACACAAACACAAGCCGATGAGTTCGTGTGTGGTCGGACGTTCACTCCGGCCACTGGCATTCGGCAGGAGGGCACGATTAGCCACTGGAATTGTTGCCGTTTTGAGGGTCGGTGTACGCGGTCTGCGTGCGCGCGCAAGTTATCAGTGCTGTAATTGCTGTGGAGTTGGTGTAGCGTGACGTATGTATGCGTCCTCCATCGGGAGGCGGCTGGTCGTCAGGTCAGGTCAGGTTAGGATAGCCTTTTGTGCATGCTATACTCCGAGATGCGATGGCCGTGTTTTCCGTCGATATGCGCCTGGCAGCTCTGAAGCACTGGCTGTGACAGTTCAGGAGGCTTCGGTGTGTGCTCTAACGTGACGGAGGTGTGTGTGCCCGGTCGGCGGGCGCCTGGTTGTCGCAGGTCTGGAACCCCGGCCATTTCAGGAGGCCTCGGTGTGTGCTCTAACGTGACGGAGGCGTGTGTGCCCGGTCGGCAGGCGCCTGGTCGCGGGCCGTGGCGCTGGACACGTCCTCGGATCCGGTACACGTGTGGTTCGTGGACCACGGCTGCCTGGAACCGGTGCCGGCCGCGCAGCTGCGCCTGCTGCCGCCCCAGCTGACCCGGTTCCCGGCCGGCGCTGTCGACCTCACCCTGACAGGTCAGTGAGTCGCCCCGATGAACTCTCACCTCCGCCGTGTTGGTGACAGTTCAGACACCATGCTTCACCCTGGCCAGACCTGAGCCTGAGCTTGACGGGTCGGACGCCCTGGCGGATCCCTGCGTTTGTTACTGTTTTGTGTGTGATGACGAGCCAAGCATCTGGTTTTTAGCTGCTGGTTCAACTGTGTAGACATTATTCAGTCCAATCAATATTTTGCTCGTGCTTGAAAATTTCTTGAACATCGGCCACACCAGCTCAGCTGCCAGCTGTGTTGCAGTTCTAGAGCTCGGGAGCCGTGTTTCTCCCTACTCGAGCTCTGCGCCATGCGTCGCTCCGCTCTGCGAGCGAGTTTCCGCGTTACACGGCCCCGCTCCGGCCGACGGCCACTGACCGGCGGCGCCCGGCCTCGCCACCAGGGCTGGGACAGCTGAGCGAGCCGCACGCCCAGCTGGTGCAGCGGCGGCTGGCGGCAGCCGCCCAGGAGCCGCTCGAGCTGGAGGTGGTCGGCCCGGCCGGCGACGGGTTCGCCGTCCGCTCGGACCAGCTGACCGCCGAGCTGCGCGCCGCTGGCGCCGCCGTCTAGACCCGGCTGGCCGGCTCGGGCGTTCCCGAGCCGCGGTGGCGCGCTCAGTGGCCGCACCTGCGGCGCGATCGGACGTGCCGCGCGCGTGTGCCATGTAGCCATGTGTACTTATAGACATTGACTGTCGACGTCGGGTGACGGCGGAGCGGGCTGCAAAGCCGCGCCCTCTCGCGCTTCGCCGTGATCGTGTGCAGGAGCCTTTTTTGGACGGGGGTGGAGCGCACCTCGCGTCGACGCGGGCCCTGCGTGGTCGTTTGGTTCTCACCTGCTGCACCGGCCAGCGTCCGGTACGGTCGTTTCCAGTACAGAGTCGTCTTTCGAGCCACCTTTTTACGTTGATGTGACCTGTGACTGCGTGCGTTTGAGTGTGGGCAGAGGGCACTGTAGCGTGGTGCTGCTGTGATGCGGCGCGTACGCCTCCACCTCGCGCCGCCGGGCCCCGGCGGAGCGCTCTCTGCATGAGGTTTCAATACACGCTGACGGGTTTCGCACAGGAGCGTGTTGGCCGGGGACAGAGGCGGGTCAGCTCCCGGCAGCCGGGGGCCGCTCGGCCCCAGGACCCCAGGCGATGGGGTGACGTGGGGCGAGACTGGGACGCCACCTGGAGGCTGGGGAGTGTTGGAGCTAACTTGTGCGTGAGCGTGTGCACCAGCAAGACCAGCCATGGAGTGGGACGCTTTGCGGCCCCTCGCCCTCCTTCCTGTCGCCAGGCCACGGTGTCACGTCCACCAACTCGATGCCCGTCAAATGTCTGCAGGCTCATGAATAACACCTAGAGCTCCGTCAGCGATATGCTTCGACCGTGCCAGGCAGTGTCTTGTGGTAGCCACTGTTGAAGCTCATTGTGATCGCTCGCGGTCGCGATATTGCCCAGGCTAATCGCGCATGCCGCGCAGGGGCACGGGGGCGGGAGCATCTGTCTGATGAATGGTAATGCTGTAAGCAGGGGCGAATCCAGGATTTTGTCAAAGGGACATGCAGCCTTGTGGGCCCCCTAGAGCTTGAGGCCCTCACTAAAAAATCCTCGCACCCGATTATAAAATTTCAATATTTTTTAGGATGCTATTTTTATACGGAAACCCATTTCACTCTACACAGCCCTACAAAACTAGGCATGCCATGTGAACGCATGCAAAGAGTTTATTAATTTTCCTTATCACGGTGAATTCGGTCATTTTGAGGCGAAGTATGTCGAAGAACGTGCAAAATAAACCAAAGCTGGCTGCTAAATGAGATCAAAGTCAAGCACGGACATGATACCTATGTTATTTACGGCTAGTCGGCTGGTCGATGTTATCAGCTGATGACTGATGCAAAATTTTCGCTTTGTCTGCTAAGAAGGAACACAAAATTGCCAACATCCAAAATGCAACAAGAACGTGATGCACAGATATAAACACTAACAATGTCAATAACCAACGGAAATGACAAGGCGTCGGCGGCACATAAAATTACGTTCGACGATTGCCAGCGAAAATTCATCGGTGCGTATCCAACCGTTGCTATAAGACATGCTCGACACCGTTTTAACCCACTCGCTTGCCTCGGTACTTGTGTCTATACGTGTCCGACCAGTCCCGCTGACGGCACTACCGTCACATGGCGCATGACAGCTGACGGTCCGCCCGGCGGTGCGCGCCGTAACCGTCATGCCGTCACCCGTCCTCTGTCAAGCGGCGGATTGCTGGGTCTAGTCGGGCCGACGAGTCTGACGGTTTCGGAGAGCCAGACGGACGGCTGTCGCGCACCGCGTGACCGCATCAGGTTGGTCGGCGGCCGGCGTCATGCAAGCCGTCCCGTCCCCTCTCAGACAGTGGTGTTGAATCTGGTCGAACTCGGGCTGGCTGGGCGCAATAGATAGTGTGTGATGCCCGGCAAGACGCGGTGCGGCAGCGACAGCAGTCTGATGACGGTCGACAGTGACTGAGACGACTTGGTCTGGGGCGTCACCGACGACGTGCCGCTGGCGGCGGCGGTGGTGTTTTGGCGCTCGTGTGGCCGACGGCGTGAAGCTGAGCCAGCAGCTCGTCCTTCAGGCCACCCTTCGGGTCGGTAGTTGCGGCCATTCAGTTGGTTAGAACGCGGGAAGATGCACGGCGAGAGATTCGTCGCGTAAGTGCGGATAATTTGACTCAAGAGTATATACGGTCGCCATGTGGGGCGCAACACGAGGAGGAAGGTAATTGGGCCGTGGATGGCGTCTGGCACCCAGCTCAAGCTGACCGCGTTGGTGGTCAATATTGGGGATTGCCGTTAAGTCTGCAACGCGCAAGTCTCCCGGGTGAAGGCGGCCGTGCCGTACGGCCGTGCTTAGCTGCCCCGTTGGTAGGGTTCTGAAACAGGCTCTGCTCCGTCCAGAAAATGAGTGTTTCTCTGTCTCGGGTCGAGCTCGGCGTTTCGCAGCTGGTTGGCTGAGCAGCACAGCCGGCATCAGTCTAGTCGCGTGGGTCACCCGGCGACCCCCAGGGCGAATTGTTCTCACACAATCACGTGCATACGACGGGGACGCGAACCATGACCGAGGCCGCAGAATAACCGGCAAGAGTATTGTATTTCCCTTGAGGCAAGATCCGTAATCATGACAGACGCACTGACGTCTGATGTTAACACACATGCAGAATTTTCTCTCTGCCTCTCTCGGGCGCCATCCGCCATCATAAATAGTGGTATTGACGTCACTTGATGTAACTAGCTGACGCAATGAATATCGTTTTCTGGCCCTTCACATTATAGACTGCCTTGGCGCATGTGTACGCCATTTGCCCTGCGTCACATACGCCTGCATACGAAGATACGTGGTTACGTGACGAGTTCGTGCGTTGGGTTGAGCGGTCTTTGGGAGAATCGTTGAATTTAGGTGTCGTGGTTCCTGAAGGGATAGGGCATCTGATAAGCCAATTAGGTAAGTACTTTTTTGATCGACTGAGAATCTTTCCGGTCCATTTGTGAGCCAAAGATAGGCATGATAAACACCTAAACGTTCTTGGCTCCGATGCAACGTTCGTCGGCACTGTATCTCAACATTCATTTTCATTCAAAGGTACGCGACACGCAGAATGCGAGTCGCTCCCGATGGCTCAAGCACATACCTACCCATGCACCCACCCATGGCAGGGTGAGTTGGAGTTGCTTCAGATCAGTTTTGGAAATTCAAAAAATGCTCCTGGTAGCAGAGTACAAATTTTCCAGTTCAGGGTGTACTTTCCTACCTAACATTTGAAAAAAAAATCTGTACACCATTCATCATGTTTAAGGCAGGACATATCATAAATAATCACAAAACAGATAGATTCATGCTCTTACCTTCAAATTTTTATAATTACGATGGCGAGCTCCTGAGCGCCGCACACGCACAGCAGCTGCAACACCGGTGTCATTACTGTGTGTGGTAACAACATTACTGTGCATCAAGCAGCATCAAGAACCATAAAAATGTACTGGGCCAAGGTAACAAGAATCCATGAAATTTGATCCTTGACACCAACGGGTCAATGGGTTGCAAGGGGATTGGGTGGGGAATGTTAGGTTAGGTTAGGTTAGGTTAGGTTAGGTTAGGTTAGGTTAGGTTAGGTTAGGTTAGGTTAGGTTAGGTTAGGCTCAGTTCAGGTTAGGTTAGGTTAGGTTAGGTTAGGTTAGGTTAGGTTAGGTTAGGTTAGGTTAGGTTAGGTTAGGTTAGGTTAGGTTAGGTTAGGTTAGGTTAGGTTAGGTTAGTTAGGTTAGGTTAGGTTGATTTTGAGCAAGGGGATAAGCAATAGGCAGAGAACCCCAGGCCAGGGAGTGATAACATGAAAAAATATTGTTATCTCTGCCACCCAAGTGGTCAAATACTGAAATGTTGCCAGTGCCCCAGATTTTCCAGATGAGCAGCTAAACCACTGCACTACCAGCATGCTTCACTATGTTTGGTGAGCACATGTTGACTGCTCACAGTCTGCAATGGAAGATATAGGTCACTTGCCATCACAGGCAAGAGTGTGTCTGAAAGTATGGGTGCCAAAAGCAATTTTGCAGTTGGTTCCTTCCATGAGTTGCCATGTAGTTAATGTTCATTGTTTTCTGGAAGCAAGCATACTGTGGCACTAACAGCCCCATTTCTCAGCATCTGCTTATCATTGATGAATTGCAGAGGGCTGGTCTGGTTCCTTGAAATGTAAACCTGGCCATATCAAAGGCTCCTTTGCACAAATAAATGCAGTATACATCCAAAGGTTTTTAATGCTGAAATGCAGGCTGGACAGATGTGTAATGGGGATTACAAGGTGTCCTGCAATTGATGCACGGTTGGTGTCACCTATGATTTCTCCTCTCCCGAACACCAAGTGAGTGCAATTTTGCCGCGCTCGGCCGCAGGGCATCCCTCCGTGTCAGTAGATCACGTGATCTTAGCGGCCGGCCTGACTTGGGCCGGTAGTGGGCAGGAGAAGTAATTCCTTTCGAAATAGCCGACGCGTTGAGTCTGCCTATCGCCAATGGTGAAAGAGCACAAGCCATCGATCCGCTTCCGCACGGTTGGGATGGTCAAGGGCGACATGATCCAGGTTCAGGTCGCCAGCGACTTGGGCGTTAACGTAGCGATGATTAGGCGCTGGCTGACCCGCGACCGCCCAGGAGAGACACTCGAAAACCGCGCAGGTCGTGGGCGAAAGTCGGCCTTGAGCCGAGTGGCGAGTATCGTCATTGCAAAGTCGGCCTTCAAAAGGCGGCACTTGACGAGAAACCTGGCGGGAAAACTGACGGCGAAGAACCACCCAGCATCCAAGACGTCCGTCCACCGGTATCTGAGGACCAGCCTGCGACTGAAGTCGCTCAAGCTCAGGGTGCAGTCAAGGCTTACCGTGGACCAGAAGCGCAGGCGGCTGGAATTCACCAAGGCCCGCAAGAACTGGTCCGTTCAGGACTGGACACGCGTCCTGTTCAGTGACGAGTCGCCCTTCGAGCTCTTCCAAGCTCCTAACCTCCAGAACGACTGGGTCTGGACCAACAACAGCTCGGAGTTGCGGTTCGCCGAGACAGCGAAGCAGCTGCCAAAGATTATTATCTGGAGCCTGATGAGCTACAGAGGCCTCTCTGAACTTCACCAAGTCCCGCGAGGGCAGACCGTCACCGCCGACTACCACGTCAGAGAGGCGCTGGAGAAGACTGCAGCCTCGGCCATGCTTCAGAGGGAGTGGAATGGCCTGTCAACCAAGGTCAAACTCCTACCAGACATGTCCAGGGCGTATTTCCAGCAGGACAGCGTTCCAGTTCGAGATCAAGAATCTCGATCGAGAATCTCTGGACGATCGTCACGGAGGAGGTTAGCGGATTTCGCCGGCCACTTCAGTTAAGACCCTGTTTCAAAACGTGCAGGCAGTATGGCAGAGGGTCAAGGCAGAGACTCCCGAAAACGTGATGTGCGGCGTGCTCGAGTACATGTGGCATTGTATGTGACCGCGCATCAGTCTCGGGACACCCTGTAGGTTTTGATACCAGGATGTGCAGGAAGTATATGCTCAATGCAAAACTAAATAAAAATGAAGTTAGTTGGCCTGAAACATTGGTTTAGTTGGTCATAATGCATGAGTGCCTCTCACCACAAGGTCGGAATCTTTACAAGACAGTACACTGGCACCAAATGTACAGTGCACCAAACTCTGTTTTGAATTTTTCTGAGCATGTGTAAGGCAGTGTGCGAGCTGTCATCCAACACAGACTCATTTTCACTGCAGGCTGTGGAATGTTTTCTCACTTCAGACTTGATTTCTGGCATTTCCATACTGAGTCTGTTTCTCCCTCTCTGGGTAATTATGGTGAACTTCATGTACCAGCAATCCAATATTTCTCTCCTCCCAAGATAAGATGTCTGCCACTGTTTGCCCATTGTACTGACACACAGCCAGTTTGTTGAGAGATCAGCTTGCACAACAGGCTCTGCATAAAGGGGACGCTGCACATTGGATGATGTTGAAGAAAGCATCAGATAGGATGAAAGAAGCTCAGCTATAAATATTGATATAGGTTTAAGTTGGAAATATTTCCCCAGACACCACAGTTTCTCTATGTAGAGAATATACTTCTCAATACATCTTGTTTCATTGTGAAATCACACCCTGTACAACCTTGAATGAGAGCCTATAGAGGGCCTTTATATACATATATGGAAATAGTGCTCATGAACCGCCAGATACAAACAACTCAACAATTATAGTCTTTAATCCAGGGGTGTCAATTTTGTGAATTATGGGGGAAGGGGCGGGACCAAAGGCCTGACAGCCAACCACCCATTTTTTTTTCTTATCAGGTTAAGGTCACTTTATTGTGATTAACCATAACATATGCTTTAAATCTTTGCATAATTTGTAAAAGTCTTTAATTTAAGCAGGATAGAAGTCATGCAGGGTTAGCAGGGAGCAGGCACTGGACGCACATGTCTGTTCTGATCGGTGCGTGAAGACGCCTCTTTAGAGGCCACGTTAGGGCACAGGTGGCTCTCTTCTATGGCGGTCATGGGAGGCGGCATGCATTTTCGGTTGTGGGGGACGGGGACTGGGGTGATCTATGAAGGACTTAGGTCATCCTCATATTCCAGAGCTTTTCACTTTAACGTCACAAATCATTGTGTGTCTTATGGCGCTAGGTATGCGAAGCTTATCGCATCATTTATCCGCTCAGCTGCTATGATTTGTTGATATATAAACAGCATATCGTTCGCATTCAAGGGAGTGTCCCGGATTTGTATGATAGATACAAGACACAAATCATAGCAGCTGAGCGGAAATGATGCGATAACGACATACCTAGCGTCATAAGACACACATGATTTGTGAGGTTAAAGTGAAAGCTCTGAATATGAGGGATGACCTAAGTCCTTCATAGATCACCCCGTCCCCGCCCCCAACCAAAATGCATGCCGCCTCCCATGACCCCCATAGAAGAGAGCCACCTGTGCCCTAACGTGGCCTCTAAAGAGGCGTCTTCACGCACCGATATATATATAATATATATATATATATATATATATATATATATATAGTTATAACATGTAATCCTGCTCTCCCATCACTGAGTATGATTTCAGTGCCACAGCACGCCTCATGGGTGATACCATTTGTATTATTTTGAAGAATGCTGGTAAGCGAGTTTGACTGGGCATATTGTGTAATGAGATTGTGTGCTGACAGTGGACGGTGCCTGGTGCCGGGTGTTCAGTCGGCAGGGATGCCTGTCGCCCTGCTGGAGCTGGCGGATGGTAGCGCGGCCGACCCTCGGGCGGCCGACGGCACCGAGGAGTCGACCGACGCCGCCAACTCCGGCGGCGAAGTGCCGCACAAGCCCAAACACGTGGTCGGCATCATTTACCCGCCGCCGGAAGTGAGGAGTATCCTTTTCTAGCCATCAGGTGGTAGAGGCGCAAAGGAATGGGCCGGCGGGTGACACTCTGGAGTTTATGGTGTTACATTTTGTGAGCTCATGCTTTTTGAGCTCATGTTTTATTGTTGAAGCATCTATTCATGGGCTATAATTCCCTAGATGCTCGTTAGTTTTGCAGCTCAAATCTGTGGTTTTAACATTGTGCACAGTTAAAAGTCCATCGTCGTGCCAATTGTCAAGGTGGATTAGTCTTTGTATGAATCATGCATATGACCAGTTATTTGTAAATGACTGGGATTACCCGGCTTCGATGGGAGATTCCCAATCATGACTGCGCAGGTACTCATAAGTATAATGCAAAGCCAATTTGCAATGTGCAAGGTCGATGTGATGCATCGCTAGTTGCGTTGCACTGGTTTGATGTCGGTGTTGATCGTTTATTATCGAGTCATTGTAAACAGCGCCTAAAACGTCTTGATGTTTGTTGGTGTTTTGGTACTCCAAGAAGCACGGTGCTCCAGTGTTATTGCTGGAGCAGTAATACAAAATAATTTGCTCTGACATACTCATCAGTTATTAACTTAGTTTTTGAAGCATTGTCCAGTCCCAGATTTTGCACTGGACCTAGTCACAATCCTCACAGTCACAAAGTTTGCGAAGTATAAAAACAACAGTAGTCACGTTTTCAATCCCCAAATGCGTGGAGGTCCCTGTGTAGGCGATGTCAGATAACAACTTGAGCAGATGCAAGCGTTATGGCCGTTTCCTTAGCGGAAGTAACTAGACATCGTCGACAAGACCGCAAGCTTCGTGGCCCGGAATGGGCCCGAGTTCGAGTCGCGGATCCGACAGAACGAGCTCAACAACCCTAAGTTCAACTTCCTCAATGGCGGCGACCCGTACCATGCCTACTACCAGCACAAGGTCGACGAGATCAGAGAAGGAAAGTCAGGTGAGTGGTGATGTGGCACCAAGTTGTTGCCACTTACCGTGTAGTTATTACCGTAAGTCGAGTTATTACCACTTAGCGGCCCCCAGCTGGGGGCTAAGTAGCTCAGCCTGTGGTAAGACGTAGTCTCACTCAAGGTGAGGTGAGGCATTGACAGCCTGTCGGCCGCGTGACGCGACACATGATATTGATATTTAGCATACCGAATTGGCTAGCTCCCTTATGCCGTCGTGTGCGCGTTGGCTCTCGCCTGGCCGCGGGGCGTGACGCCGGGTGACGCCTGCCGCAGAGCCGGTGGGCACGTCGAAGCCGCTGGTACCGCTGCAGCTGACGCCGCAGACGACCGGCGGCGCGGCGCCCGCGCCGGCCGCCGCCACCGCCGCCGCCACCGGCAGCGGCCAGGTGCGCGCCGGCCAGGAGATGTTCCGGCCGGCCGTTGAGAAGCAGATGGTGGTGACGGAGCCGCCGGCCGAGTACGAGTTCATCGCCGACCCGCCCTCCATCTCGGCCGTCGACCTGTGAGTGGGATGGACCCGGTGCGCTGGCCGTCGCTGTATGACTGCGCGGCCCGATCCGGCCGTCATCTTTCCGTACGTCCGAGTACTCAGACGACAGACGGCAGAGTCTGGACTCTACCGTCCGGGCTTGGTCTGTTCTTTGTTCTGAGAGCGCCAGCGTTGGCCGCTCTCTCGCCGTGCCTTCAGCATACGCTGTCGTCTCTCACACATAGTGCTCATCGTGACCTTTTTTGAAGGCGTGTGATCCTGACATCAGCTGAGGATGCTGGTGTTACGTATCGCACTATCCGTCGCATGCGGTGCGGTGTGTCTGGAGCGGTTTCTGACGGTATGTTTCGTTCAGGGACATTGTGAAGCTGACGGCTCAGTTCGTGGCTCGGAACGGTCGCCAGTTCCTCACCAACCTGATGAATCGAGAACAGCGCAACTACCAGTTTGACTTCCTGCGGCCGCAGCACTCCCTGTTCCAGTACTTCACCAGACTGCTCGAGCAGTATACTAAGGTGCTGCCCAGGGTCCGCGTATTTTAGTCGTGTCACTGCCGCGCGGGCTGGAGCACGAAGCTCATTCGGATTTTCGAAGCCGGGGTTGTTGAATTGCGCGTGAAATGTAGTGCCACCTACGGCAGCGTTGAACTGAGCAATATCGATGCAGCAAGGGTGAGGTTTGTGTATGGGGAAGTTCTGGAAGCTGTGTTAGACTTGTCAATCGCCCCCGAGCCGCCATGTGTTAGAGGATCGCCCGATGTCCTCAGGTGCCTCCCTTCCTCCCCAACAACCTCCAGGCATTGAGGCACTGCGGCCGGGGTTAGTGTTTCGCCCGTCGCCCGTGTCTGTCGGACGCCTCCGCTGACCCCTCCCCACCCCTCGTCAGGTGTTGATCCCGCCCAAAGACCTGATGGCCAAGCTGGACGCCGAGTGCAACTCGCCGGCGCAGGTGCTGGACCAGGTGCGCTACCGTGTGCAGTGGGATCGGCTGCAGGAGGCGCGCAAGCGGCGCGAGGAGGAGGCCGTGGAGCGCGAGCGCGTCTCATACGCGCAGATCGACTGGCACGACTTCGTGGTGGTCGAGACTGTGGACTACCAGCCGTGGGAGCAAGGCCAGTTCCCGCCGCCCACCAACCCCGGCCAGGTCGGACAGCGCGTCCTCATGCAGGTGAGATGACTGGGGATGTGTGTGTGTGGGGGGGGGGGGGGGGAGGAGCACCCAGCTGAACTGACGGTGGTTGGAGTGTGTTGAGAGAACGGGCCCGAAGCTTTGACGAGCACCAGGGGCTGCGGGAGGGGTCGGTGGCAAGTGGGCGTGATTACCTTTAACGTCGGTATTTTCGTAGGATGGGATCAAAAGAAAGGTGCGATGCAGTTTCCAAGGATCTATATGCGCGGCGTGTGAACGCCAGGCGCCCGCGTGTTTTAACTTAATTGCAAAGCTTGTCGCTTTTGCACTAAATGTAATATCCCGCGTAGCACAGTTCCTAATTTTATAATGTTTTCCAGCTTTTACCAGCGAGGAGCATTTTTGTCACGAATTGCGCCATGGTGTGTCCGCTTGGTGCTGGGCGTATCCGGTCTCCTGATAACGATGATAGCCTTCAGCTGATTTCAGTCCAGATGTGAACAAATATCTAATGGCCACTGGCCCACGGCAGTGTCCGTACGGGACTGCATCAATGTGAACTGAAATGTCTGCGTCGCGGCGCGCCCCTTGACCTGGTCACCCCGTCGCCGCGTGCAGGAGCGGATAGACGACGGCGAGGAGATGCAAATGTCCGACGAGGAACCCGAGCCGGAGCCGGAGCCAGAGGAGAGCTCGTCCTCGTCCGAGGACGAGGAGGACGAGGGGCGGCCTCAGCGGCCGGCCGACGGCGGCGTGGCGGACAACACGCAGGTGCAGGACATGGAGGAGGACTCGGACGAGGAGGCGGACGAGGGCCGCCGGCCGCCGCCGCCGGCATCGCGCTCCCAGCCGCCGCCGCCGCTGCCGCCTAAGCCCGACCAGGTGGTCATCAAGAAATACGACCCCAAAGGTGCGAACGGCGCTCGGAGCCATTTGACCGGGCGTTCGTGGACGGTCTGCCGTGAAGGAATGTTCAGGTACCTGCCAGCAGAGTTTGAGTCAGACGCCTGTGCGTGGGTCTGATGCTCCCAGGTTTTAATCATATTATGCAATCGTGAAAGAAGGTCCCTTGATGCAGACCAAGCTCAACGTTAGTGTTATCGAGGAGGTGGGGTGCTCGCGCCCAGTACCGTGCGCTGGCGAGCAGCATAGGATGGCTGCTGTGACGGCCACCGCCAGTGCGTGACGTGCGGCTCTCCAAAGTCGCCACGTACTGGTTAAGCCTGGCAGCCACCGCAGCCCCCGATGCCGTGTACTGATGATGGCGATGGTGATGATGGTGACGGCGACAACAATGATAGTGATGATGATGATGATGTTACACACCCGCTGACCCGTGGCGTCCGGGCCGGCAGCGGCGGCCAAGCCGTCGCGTGGGCCGGCGCCCGACGAGTACCTGATCTCGCCGATCACGGGCGAGCGCATCCCGGCCAACCAGGTGGCCGAGCACATGCGCATCGGCCTGCTGGACCCGCGCTGGCTCGAGCAGCGCGACCGCCAGCTCAACGAGAAGGTCAACCAGGAGACAGTGTTCGCCACCGGTCAGTGATGGAGCGCTCTCGCACCAGATGTGTGGGATGCGATACATGTTAAGGGGTTCCTGATCTTAGTTGAGGACAAGTGCGCAGCTCTGCAATGTTGGCCCAAAGTGCAATGTCTCAAATGTGAGGCTACCATATGTGTGGTAGTGCAGGATCATTTGTTAAATTGCTTTCATGTGTGTGCGATGCGGATGTTTACTACATTGTATAATGGAGTGCTCCACCACTGTATTGTATGGTATGCGGCGCGCTGGTACAGGTTGGCTTGTGCTGTCTGCTATTCACGATTGATTGCCCTTCTTATTTCCGGCCGGCGCTATTGAGGTCCCCCTCTAAGCTCCCCCTCCTTCTGCCCCCCCCCCCCCCCCCCGTCCGCTTACGCCCACTGCTGTTGCGCGGCTACTGTGGTTCTGCAGCGTGCTCGGTCGTGACGACTGTCCCGCGCGCAGGCGGCGACATCGGCTCCCACCTGCAGAATCTGGCCGAGCGCCGTACCGACATCTTCGGCGCCGGCGACGAGGAGACCATCATCGGCAAGAAGATCGGCGAAGAGGAGAAGCGCGCCGACGACAAGGTGAGGCGCCAGGCCCGGGCGGGGCAGAACAAGCGTGGAGTCAGAGGGGTCGGGGTGGGGGTAGGGATCAGAGTCAGATGGGGTAACTGTGGATCACTTGGACTTGCTTGGAACAAGTTGCTCTGGTCACTGCAGTGTGCAAAGTGGATTCTTCTTGCTTTGATGCGGTGCTGGTTGCTTGATTTTGTGCACACTATGTACATGTAAACAATATGGTATGGTCACATAGTGTTCCATAGGCATGTGGAGCAAGTGGAACTGTCCAGACAGGGCCATTGTCATGCTCATGCTTCGCCCTCTGCCCTTCAATTATGATGCTGTTTCAATATAGCCCAGGAACTAGAGCCCCCTAATCAGCAACGTAAGTGATGTCACGGATGTGTCGCCCGTCGTGGTTCTTGCACTGCGTTCAACGCTGGCCACTTGTCCTTGGTGTTGTATGATGCTAGAAAGCGGCGCCCCATAAAAATGCTTTCAAAATGAGCTGCCTACCTGTTCGGTGCGCACGCGACGAGAGTGGCACGCGGACTGACTCGGTCCGCCTTCGGCAGAGTATCTGGGACGGCCACACAGCCAGCGTGGAGGCGGCCACGCGCGCCGCCCGCGCCAGCGTCACCATCGACGACCAGATCAGCCACATCCACAAGTCGAAGGGTCTGCTGGAGGACAACGAGCGGGAGCGGATCGGTCCCAAGAAGGGCCGCGACCGACGCGACCGGCGCGACCGGGACCGCGAGCGTGACCGCGACAGGGAGGAGCGCGAGAGGGAGAGAGACCGGGAGCGCGAGAGAGAGCGGGAGAGAGAGCGGGAGGAGCGTGAACGTCCACCGCAGCCGCCGCCGCCGCCGCCGCTGTCGAAGTCGATGGCGCCGCTGCCGCCGGCGCCGGCACCGGCACCGCCGCCACCTCCTCCACCTCCGCCTCCTCCTCCACCGCCGCCGCGCTCCGTGCCGCAGCCGCCGCAGCCGCCGCGGCTGGCGCCGGCGCCGCAGCCGCTGCTGCTGCGGCCTCCGCTGATGGCGCCGCAGGGCGTTATGATGGCACCGCGGCCGCCTGTCGTCCGTAAGTGACACCGCTGGCCGGGGCCTGACATTGACCTGGCCCGGCGAGTTTGCCGAACAAGTAAGGTGGACGTTAGGGGGTCTCCGTGGGGCGGCGATGTTCGACTATTCTTAACCTATGTTTTTGACCGAAATAGCGTATTTATTATGCCATTATTGCCTGGTGTTCCGTAGCCGTTGTGCTCCACTGCCCGGGTTCAGTGTCCCACAGACCGACATACTTGTGGTATCACTGCATGAGGCAGGCCATGATGGTTGTGACTTATCATTTACGTTGCATCTGTAAGGATATCACCGACAATGATTTCTCGGGCCGCTTTCCCTTCATAGGCTCACTTTTGTTCTGTGGTTATGCTGATTATTCGTCCCCATTTTCCCACGCGCTGATGGCGTCGCCTTGGCCTAACATGTCGGGTCGCCCTTGTGCCGGCGGCGGCCCTGAGCCAGCCGCCTCTGGTCTGTTGCAGTGCCGCCGCGCCCCATGTTCGCCATGCAGGCCGTGCCGGCCGGCTTCATGCCGCAGATGCAGCCGGCGCCTGGACCGCCGATGCAGGTGGTGAGTGGAGCGCGCCGCGCCGGATCACGTCCGACCGCGTGACGCGCGACCCGGCGGCTCGTGCTGCCAGAGTCACGGTGCGGCTGGAGCGACGGGATCTGACCCGTCTCTGGCCTGGCTTGGGTTTATTGGCTAGTGACGTTTTATGCCAGGCTCCTGTGTTATGTTCTGTGCATAAATGTAGGCATTGTTTTTACAAGGCTGTTGGTTACTTAAGTGCCCGCAGGCAAGATGGGATGGTTTACTCCGTGCGTGAGGATTTTATGAGCGTGGGTTGTGACGGTGTGCTGGTCGCGTGTGCCAGATGTCTGCGCCGGAGCCCATGATGCTCAGCAACGAGGACGAGCCACCCAACAAGAAGCAGCGCACCGAGGACAGCCTCGTACCCGAAAGCCACTGGCTGGCCCGCCACCCCACGGTACGTGCCTCTCGGCTGTTTGTGACCGCGTATTCGCCGAGTCAGCACGAAGGCACACTCGACTGCCTGCCGCTCTGCGCCGGACCGTCCCCTGTGCTGAGCAGTGCTGACGGCACTGCTGTCGTCACGGATGAGCCGGTGTGAGAGTGGTGCGGTGGTGGTCCCACAGGCGGGGCTGCCGTTACCGCTCGCTGGCTACTGGCGGTGTGCACTGTGTGGCCTGTGTTGCTACAGCTACGGAAACTGCCAGTGTGCTTCACATTCTTTTGCCCAATCTTGTTCGACGAACAAAAGGTGAACTGACCGTCTCTCAGGTGACGTTCCGCATGTCTGACCGCTGCCCCCCGTGTTGACCTGACCCCCTGCCCGGATGACCGCAGGGCCAGGTGACGTTCCGCATGTCTGACCACTGCCCCCCATGTTGACCTGATCCCCTGCCCGGATGACCGCAGGGCCAGGTGACGTTCCGCGTGTCGGTGCCGGTGGTGGCGGACAAGCCGGAGTGGCGGCTGAGCGGCCAGAGCCTCTCGCTCACCATGCCGCTCACCGACATGGTCTCCGTGGTGAAGGCCCGCCTGCACGACGAGACCGGACTGCCGCCCGGCAAACAGAAGCTGCTCGGAGAGGTGAGACGCCCCGGCCGGTCGGCGTGTGTCGTCTGCCGCCTGTCCGGCCCCTGTGGCGGACCACTGCAGGGGACGGACGGACCGAGGCGCGCCCGTCCGTACTAACCGCCGGTCACCCCTGACGGCCTGATTGGTCTGGGCCGAAGCTCCGAGTTGTTGTGCAAAGGTCGCCTGTTTGCTTTTCATAGACATGGTTCTGTTAG
The DNA here is from genome assembly GCF_011947565.3 of Pollicipes pollicipes. Lineage (NCBI taxonomy): Eukaryota > Metazoa > Arthropoda > Thecostraca > Pollicipedomorpha > Pollicipedidae > Pollicipes > Pollicipes pollicipes. The sequence continues at coordinate 59,505,568 of NW_023597054.1, read as the reverse complement.
CTGGCCACAGCTTGGGATCATTTGTGTTGTTTAAAATATCTGAAAAGTGAGGTTTTTAAATCAGGGTGTCGTCGTCGTCATGTTATACCGAAGTGGGATATGTTATATGTCGTCATGTTATACCGAAGTGGGATAAGTGCAAAGAATGAAGGGTTGTTAGCCCATGCTAGTAGCGTCGTTCATAACTTGTGCACTGGCTTCGATTCTTTTTGACATCGTACCTTACGTCGATAAAGAAGAGTCTCTGTGGCTGGGTGGATATCAGCAAAGACTATCAGAGTTATCATTGTGGCTGCATTTTAAAATGTACCACTACATGAAGTTTGTTTGCTTTTAGGGCATTTTCTTCAAGGACTCCAATACGCTGGCATATTACAATGTGGCCAATGGCAGCACCATCAACCTGCAGCTGAAGGAGAGAGGCGGTCGGAAGAAGTGATCGTGCAGTCAGCTGTGTCCGGTCAAAGAGGTTCATTCGCGGCCTGAGAATAGCAGTTAACTGCGAGCTGATTTTCGTCGTCATACACAACATCCCACTTTGTGTCGTTCTGTGGCCAGAGCCCGCCAGGCGACCATCATCTCAGATGTGTGCGACCTGCGGACAGAACTTGAGCAGCCCGTACTCTGTACCGAGGTTCGAATACACGGCTGAAGTATGTGTGTTTTTTAAGTGCTGGTTATGGGCTCATGGTAGCTGGAGACTGCAGGCCGAAAAAAGGTAACTGGACTGCTTGAGCCATCCAGCTCGTGGGGACCAGACTGAAGCCATTGTAAAAACCACCGAAATGCTCCCGAAGCGCATCTCTTCATTTACCAGGGTGATGATAGGGTCCGAGGTTGAAGTCGTCCAGCCTGAAGGTGAGACCAGGCAGAGGGCAAACTCGGTCAAGCTATGCCAAACCTGGATGAAAAGTACCAGGCAGGGTCTGATAGAGTACTGCCTTTCAACTGTCTGGCTGGAATGGCATATGGCCAGTTGACGCGTAAGATCGGTGATATCATAGTGGAGCAAACTGTACTGAGCAATGCGGCACGTTCAACGGACGCCGCAAAGTTCTGCTGTTGGAACTCATACTGGGTATTTCATCGTGGGCGCCAAGCCCACAAATTCATGCAACGAAAAGGCTCGGATCACATTCAAAAGTTGCATTGCTCCCTTTCAACATCTAGTTTTGAAATGTGACCCGCCCGAACCCGTTGTTTTCACGGAGCAATCAACAACCAGCGGATTTTGGGAAAAACAGCTGCCGTTATACGGATGGCGTGACCCGTTTCCACCCGAAAAAATCGTCGACGGTCTCGAGCTCAAGCATATGCCTCACAACACAAATTGATATGGTGACCCAGGTCCACGGTCAACAGCATGGTACGGTGGTACGCCAAATTTGTCGTCAGATCATCTGTTGAGGGAGCTCCAGGCAGCATGATTGTCTTTCACTGATCAAAATTGAGGGTGCCTCGGATACTCGCACATCCATCTCTTCCGTCACGTCGGCTGATCGCAATCCGATGTTTTCAGACATGCACACGTTTGTCGTCCGCGCGTCAGTTTCGCCCCGCAGTGTTTCGACGAGCGTCGTGACTGTTTTGCTAGTTCTCATTCTCAATCACCCCGAGGAGGATTGGGATTTACGGGGTATGTATGGTACTGACGCCAACAATGGTACTTTAACGGCCAGAGAAGACTTGTAGTAAAATTTTACCTGGAAACAACTTCGAGAAGAGGGCTGTTTTTTCGGAACCAGTGCTTATTCTGGGCTGAGAAAGAATGTGCCATCATGAGGTCATGAAGAGATTGTTCCTGAGCAGACATGTGCTCGATGCAACTCAATTAACATGAGAAATCGAATATGAGTATAGTAGGTATTTGTAAGCTCACATTGAAATTTTAATTGAGTTTGCTCTCCAGGCAGTGATTTGCATAGGTTGTTGATTCTGGCTAGTTGGGTTGTGATGCAACCCTGGCTCTGGATTAGGGGGTTGGAAGCAAATTAGGGTCTGAATCATTATGTAAGCCAATATTAACAGAACCTTAAGGCATATCTGCAATTGAGAAATATGTGGCAATACCACCATGATTGCAGGTACATGTGATATGCAAAAGCTGAGGTACTGCCAGCTCAGAACTGTTGTGGATTCTTTTAACCAGAGGGCACAAGAAAGCACTCTAGGATTTTGTTGATGTGTGTGTGTGATAATTTTGTATGGCAATAGTGTGGCAAAATTGCCAATACATGGGACAAGTAAATGCAAGTATAGGATAGGTAAAAGCAAAAGCTCTGACTAGGCAACTTTGTAAATTTATTTCTTATCTATCTTACATATTGATGTATCCATTTGCTAATTTTGTTACGCTATGTGAGATCTTGAACTTAGACTCTGAGGTTTGCATCAGTGTAAGAGGTGTTATTCATGCTATCTTGTGATGGTAGTGGTGGTAAATGGGGCTTTACAATCCATTAAGCTCCAATGTTACATGGTGTCTCCTGCCTTTCATCCTGGCAGGAAGGTTGGACACCATGGGAGATCAAACCCTGTGTCTGTGGCTTTCCTGATACTCAGCTTAACCACTACTCTATCTAGTCCCATTTATTTCATCATTTGTTTTGGTAAGACCTTCCATTTATGCTTCAAATCATGGGTGCATTTGCAGCATATTAAGAATATTCTCTTCTGTGTGACATCACTGGGACCTTTGCTGAATGTGTTAGCAGCATGACACACTTTGTTTACATCTTTATGGGTTTTGTGACAATAAGTGAACATGTGAGACAGAAACACGTTTGTAGGTACTACATGCACTCCTTACTGTGGAAACTGCAAATTATCCCATTTGTGATGTAAAAGATATATTTTTGGGAGATCAGACATCTCAAAAATATGCAAATTGACATCCCTGTCAATAGGTACTTGTTAAACAATGTCACCAAGCAAACATTGGTTATGCTATCCATACTCAAGGAAGGCTAAAGAATAGTCAGGATAACATCTCTGATCTCATAATGCAGTCCATGCCTTGCTCTTTGCCCTTTCACAACAGTTGCTTGCTTGGCAGGACAGCATGCTGAGGTTTTGGAGCTGACTGCAGTTGGTCATTGTGAAGTTCAATCCCTTTTGCCAATTTCTTATGGTGGCAACTGTTTTGCTCATGTTCACCATTGTTTGGATGATCTTGGCATTGGGTTGGTGGTCCTTTACTCTTGAGTCTTTAAACTTGTGGATTCTTGTAAGCTTCTGGTCATTCACTGAGACATGAAGTGTTGGTCTTAATCATTTGCTGATCTTGTCTGTGTGTGTATTCATGTATGTGTTGCATGTCATGCATACTCTTGGTTAGATTTGAGGAGTCATCCAGGGTTACATGCAGTTATCACTGAGCCTTGTTCTGTCATTGGAATCCCATCAATTCATTCATTGCTGGGCAATAAACCAAGTGTGGGCAACAATGCCATTGCTAAGGACAATGGCTGGAATAGTTGGTTCACATGTACTATTACGCTGTCCCAAACATGCGTGCTATTTCTTAGAATTTTGCAAAAAGCCACAAGCAATTTTTTAGGCTCTAACTAAGTCGTAGGCATCTTAGAAGGATGGTTGTCATGGTTAATTGCAGACAAGTGAAACTTCCAGTGCCGTGACAAGGGAAGGTGTTGACTTTTGTGTTTTCCAGGTCAACTATGGATCAATCAAGAGGAAACATTGGCAATGGTTATTATGGTGACACCGTGGGGGAACAGGTGGAGGCGAGGCCCCAGCCAAGAATGATTCATTTGAAGACTATATGTGGATGGCAAATGAAGAGGAGGCAGAAAGGGAGGTAAGAAAAACAGTACTTAAACTGTGATGGTGACTGAAATATCAGTGAGTACTGTGATCCCAGAAGGCAGGTAATACTTATTGATGTCATTTTTTTCCAATCAATGCTTTGCATTTACAGCATATAGCTGCAAAGTAGCATGTTGTTATTTTCTGGTGGAGGTGCTCATACAGATGCCTTATAATTCAGACTAGTTGGGTGGGAATCTGGTCAGCTCAGCATATAAATGTTCTGCAAATGGTTTTGAGCTGTTCAATATTACATCTACCTTCTTGGCAGATGCTAAAAACAAATGAGGATGAACAAGCAGCTCAGAAATGTTTCAACGAAATGCTGGACGAAGAGGAGCGTATTGTGCAACCAGAGGCAGCCAGCCCATGGCAAATCAGGGTACGCGGGAAGCATGGTGCCTTGTTGAGTACGTGAGCTTTGCTGATTTAACTGAGCTCTTGTAATTTTTGTCCTGGATCTTTTGTTCCTGTTAACCAATGAACTGAACCAACTGAACTAATTCATGAATTGAATTCACTGATTGTTTGTTTTGCTTGTTCTGCACGGCCCAGAATGTTCTGTTTCGGAGTGAAGCTCGCCACTGCTCAAGGGGCTGGGGTATTTATCGTCGGTTTTGTTTTGTTTAGAAGCAGACAGCATGCATCAACCCTCTTTAGGAGCCTTGCCCACTGTTGGTCATGTTGGCCCTACAGGCCATGGCGTGGGGGACTCGAGCCCAGACCTTGCGTGGTTGTCGGAGATCCCGACCACTCCGTCATTACGCCGCTACCCAGTCAGCCATGTTATGTCCTCTGTCCTGCAGGCAGTGGGCTGGTCGAGCGGGTGCGCGCAACAGGCGCAGCCGGGCCAGCCCTGGGGCACGCACCCTGCCCCAGTTCCGCCGGAGGAGGCGCTGGCCAACAACATCCGGACCATGTCCGTCAACGACAAGCCGAAGGTGGGGAATAGCTATCTTTGGTGACTTGGACCTCGCAGGGGCTCAGTGATTGCCAGGTCACAGTGTGTGGGACGATGTCTTCGTGTGGTTGAACCCAGCGGTGGCCGGGATGGTACTGGATCACCTACTTCGGTCAAGGACAAGTCATACCCCATGCCCACCCCCATGTGTCGCTTCTTTGCAGGTGAAGTCCATACCAGTCGGGGTAGTGCCCCTTCAGGGTGTGGGTTTTTTATCGCTGTGCACGCTCTAATCGCCCTGCTGTGTGTAGTCAGAACCCTTACCGGTTGATGGTAAAGTTGGCCGGCGGCGAGTCGTCACCTCCGCGTGTCCCCCGCCGCCGCAGGTGGAGCTGAACCCGCTGGCAGCTGAGTTCGTGCCAGGCCAGACGTTCCAGCCGGCGTCGGGCTGATGGCGGGCCACGCGGAGCGGGCGGCGACAGTGGTGGCGGGACCCTCCTGTGTGTAACTGAGGGGTGACGTGGGCGGCGCCGGCGCCCCAGTCGGCGCCGGCCGCCCGGACCTGTACCGGCGACGGCACGGTGCGGCGTCGACCAGCGCCGGCCGTCGGGTGCGGCCCAGTGGCGCCGGGTGTCCGGGGCGGTGTGGTGTGGGTGCTGGCGGGTGTAGCGGCTCAGGCCTCTGCTAGAAACCTTTGTCTCGTTTTCCGACCGCCGCTTTAGTCCCGGGCGAGAGTGACGTGGGCAGCTCTCGGGTGCGTCGTGTCGTCACGTTCCTCATCTGGGGTGGTCTCATCTCCACGGGTACAATAAAATGGCTTCCCGGTGTCCCTGGGCGAGGGAGGGTGGGTGACAATCAGGTTCGTGGTCTTGACAGACCTCGGCCTTGTCATTCCTGTTTCTGGCCGTGGTCTAAGCTGCGCTGCATTTGACAGAGAGCTGGTCACGTTTCTGTAAACGAATAATGATCTGTCTTTGTTGACATCGACCCAATCAAATATCGTCCGCCTTTCGTACCGCGTTTTGTAACCCGACTTTTTTCGCATTGGCTGTTCACCCTGTCGTTTTTGTTGAAGACTCATCTGCGAATAGATGAGAACATTACAAAGATATTCGCCTGTCAACAAACCACTGTGTGGAATGTATCACGCACTATCGGCTGCGATGTTTGAGCCCGCGTACGCTGTGCAGGGGATTCGCATAATATGAACGACAATAAAAGCCAACCTTTTGTTCAGGGATACCATAAAATACATAACTTATGCAGAACGAATTCTTCTATTCCAGTGCATGTGCTGTTTTCCATGAAAGCTGTTGAGGGAACCGTGAAGCAGCCCTCGTGTTTTTCCATGTCAAATATATGTTTCTGGAGAAACACAATTCGCCGAGCATCCGCTCTATCATACTGCCTAAGTGGCGGCAGCGAATATTGGTAACTACTTGGTATGCACAGTGTCATGGTGATTGCCGCGAAATGATGGACAATGGAAGTTAATTGACCAGCACAGCTGGTGGAGGTGGGCGTAGAGGCGTATAATGAAAGAACAGTTTTGATCCTCTTGTTAAGTATTGAGGATGAGAAGCCCCATTTGATTACAATAATTGTTATTGCTACTGCGGTATTAACTGCAATAACACTGAGTTGCACAGAACGCAGGCCATACGCGCCATGCGGGTCCGGAGACAGCGTTGGGTCAAAACAGATCGAACAGGGCAGGACCGGCCATCGAGGGGGACGGGCGAGACGGTACTGGGTGGGACACACCTGGCAAGAGATAACAGGACGGGACTGGGGATGACAGGACATGAAAAACGCAGATCCATGCAGGACAGCGTGGCGATATGGCACAGCGGGATACAACAGGATAGAGAGTGGCAGGTTCTTGCACGGTCTAAGACCGTACCGGACTGGCCGAAACGAAGCAACCGAACCGTATTGAGCCCGGTTGCACAGGGCAACAGATGATGACACATATGCCAGAGCAGGATATAACGTATTAAGGCGGGATGGAGCCGCGATGAGCCAGCGCGGGGTACCACAACCCGCGGCAGGGCTGGACAGGACGAAACATAGCTCAGTGTGGTTCAGCTCGGCCCAGTCCTGGAACAGACCACACCGGGCAGGACAGGATCGGGGTGATGACAAAGGACAGTATGGGGCTACACAGCACATGCACACTTTCTCAGCCCGGTACCCTCCAGTGCAGGACCGAATCGAAACAAATGGGACCGAACTGCACACGACAGTGCAGGACAGTGTAACTAGGACGCGACGGGGTAACATGCGCTCTGTCCTTTCCCATCTTATCCAGTCCTAAATTTGGTCACAACTTGCCAACAAGTCTGTCGGAAGCCTGTTTGTACCGCGCGAAATGACAAAACGAGAAATGCATCGAGTAAAAAAATTAAGTGAAAAATTGACGTATTCATGTGTAATTTGTATCAGAGATGGCTGGGAAAGTGACGCGCGTGGGTAACAAAAACCAGGGCGGGAGGGGCGCTGGGGTTCTCCACGTGCATCGGGTGTCGGAAGGTTGGTTTGGGGTAGGTTGCCGCGGGCGCAGGTGACTTGCGTTGTTAATCTTGTTTCTTGACTGCTATTGTTTGCCTTGTCAGGAAGCCCTATCAAATGTGCGAAAATGGTGGTCCCAAAGATGTGGTTGAGTCGTCATACATCGCTACATCGCTACAACGCTGAACGGCGCCGGTTGACTGCGGACTGCAGCAGCCAGGGTTTAACCAGTGCCAGTGACACTGTAATAATGCAGCCAAGCCATGAAAAAACACATTATGTTGAACATGTCCGCCTCATCAGCAGCATTGTGACGATTCTAGAGCATCCACACCTTAAATATGAGAGCCCAGCATGGCCACTGCCAATTTCAGGGCATAGGAAATACAAATTGGTAGTTGGAGTTAGTTTCTATTCACCAGGTGTAGAACATGGGTGTGATTTAGGCATCCTGCACAGTGGGTGAATGTTTTGCAGACTTGGGACTGCAGGGGCCAGTCTGCCAGAAATACATTTACTGTGCTGGATGACTCTGCCACATTGGTGTGCTGAACCCCCTTCCTGTGTGGCCTAATTTGCCCAGGCCCAGACTGCTTAAAATGCAGGTGGCACCTTACATAGAACATGTCCGGCTCATCACCTTGACCATACTCAAGCAGTGTGCACATGTTGTACATTTCAGTGCTTTGAGTTTTTATGGTGCTGAGAAAGCATTTTGCAAGTCACCCCAGAACATTTCAGGCTGAAGTAATTCAAAAATGCAGTGCAATATCTCCTGGCCTGAGGTTGGTGCATACAAACATGAGTCTCAGCCCATGTGGGTAGGCATGCAGTACAGTTGATATATTTTTGCAGGCTGAGCCTGTGCCAAATTAGGCAGAATTTTCCAGGGATTCCTTGTATTTTATTTTTTAAAGTCTTGTTGCATTATACCGCTTTTATCATGTTTCTCTGTATAATATTTTCATAATTCAGGACAAAGTATCATCATAATTCCTTGAAACATAAGCTCTGTGATTTGTATGCACTTGAGTTGATGTTGATTATGCACCAAACTTGTGAGAGCTCAGAGTTATAGGGTATGTGTGCTCTGAAATTGCTTCAGTGATTGGTGATGCGATTCCAAGTTACATGGTCATGTTCTGTGGCAACATAAATTCAGTCTAACTTGGTGCCTCTTGATGAGTCTTTTGGGCCTGATGTTGGCATGTTAGAGTCCTACATAGGTGGTAATCAAGGTTCTTCTGTGTGCTTGGGAGCCCCCTCCCCCTGTTGATTTTTTAAACATTGTGTCTAATCTGTGTCATCATTGTCACCATCATCATCATCTGAATGTCATCTCAGACTGCCCATCATCAGTGCTGCTCAAAGAGCTTGTTTCACTAAAGTTGTACAAAACATTGCCCATGCACAGTTCAATTATCCAAAATGATTGAATCCTCTGCAATGCCACTTGCATTGACTAATGCTGGTTACCTGGGGCTGTCCTTTCCAGAGCTTCAGCAGCTGCACAATGTTTGGAGAAATATCATCATTCTCCAGGGAATGTGAAAAACCCTTGGAAATACTCAGAGAGAAGAAACCCACATTTGTGTGTGCCCCAATGGTTCGGTATTCCAAGTAAGTTTGAGTTGTGTGTTGTGCAATGACTGCCACCATACATGCCATGACTTTGGTGCTCTGTATTTCCTTGGCTATGCATTGTAGCCATCCCATGTCACTATTTTTTTAAAAATAAAGTTGGCAGATCAGTTTGCTGGGAAAAGGATTAAGATCATAGTTCTTGCTGAGTGTAAATTGTTTCAAAACACCATTACTATATAGGAGGGCAGCTGAGCTTAACAAAGTTTTTCTCTTGTATTTCACATGCTCTCATTGATGCTGAAGAATCTTTATTATGCACCATGACACCACAACATGGTCCACCACTCCACCTGAATGCCCATGGCCAACTGCTAGTTCTGTCTGTGACAAGCAAAATATCTAGAGCTTTTGCTAGAAGTTGTGCCCTTTTTGTCTCATAGCATTGTGGTGTCAGGTCTTCCTGGCCAAATATTGTAAGGCGGGAAAGCCTAGCAAGGCTTTTGTGATATGAACATTGCCATCTGTTGACATGCAAACTTCTGGTTGTCAGATTATTGTGGTGACTGGATAACACAGGAAATGAAGTGGCCTATTACAATCTGATTTTTCCTGTGGCTGTCTGTCATTATCATGGATGCTGATAGAAAATGAAATACCTTGTGTGACTCAGCTTCATCAGAGTGAAATCAAGATCTAAGTCACTTCAGATGGAGTTGATTCTAACTCAATCCCACCAGCCCAGGAGTATCTTAAACTGCTAATGGTGTTTCTTTTCTCCCTTATTTTAAGCAAGTGCTTTTGCTGTTGCATTATCCTAAACAACATCACTAAGATCCAGTTTCTTTCAGTAGCAAGCGATCAAATACCAGAGAGTGCAGAGCTGTATGTAATAATACTTGTGCCATGTTTCCAGGCTGGCATTCAGAAACCTTGTGCGACCTGTATGGATGCGATATTGCGTTCACTCCAATGATAATGTCGGACTCCTTCGTTAGATCTGAAAAGGCAAGAGATAATGAATTCACCACAAACACAGGTAAGTCAGGTGATTTCACCACACATATTTAACACCACAACATCAAGCATGACGCTTGTATTGGAGAGCTAGCGAACGCATATGTGAGGGAAATAGACTGGCGATGATGGAGTGAAGACGGCCAAAGCATTTCGGTGACAGTTTGCCCTAGATCACCTTGATGTGGCTGGCCGTGGCGCGGGTTGGCGGTATGAGTTAACCGGCCGACGGGTTTGGACTTGGCCCGCATGTGCGCATCAGTTCTGCTGGTAGAGGCTGAAGTCGGTAACGGACCACCACAGATGACCAGTACGTGTAGTCTGGTGTTGGCACCACGGGGCTCCAGCGGAGGGAGCTGGGCATACCCCTCGACTGACAACTATGGGAAACCTATAATTACACAGACCTACAAGGTGTGGAAAGAAGCCGCAAAAAAACACTGTCGCCCCCTTCCCCCACACACACACCACACACACACACGCACACACGCACACGCACACGCACACGCACACCACACCACACACACCACACCACACACACACACACACCACACGCACACGCACACGCACACGCACACGCACACACACCACACACACACACACACAACACACACCACACACACACACACACACACACCCACACACACACACACACACACACACAACACACACACACACTCGAGGCAAAGGAACGGGGAGGGTCCGTGGGTGCTATGGAACTTCCACTGTCTGAAAACGCTTAACACTAACCCCATCGCGACGGATGGAAAAAATCGACAGCAAACTTGGTTTTGGCACTTCCACTTCCGGAGATGCCCCTTCACATTCGCCCCTGCATCCCTCTCGAAGTTTCATGTGGCGTAGCTCGTATTCAGCGGCAGCCCGCAGTCCGGTGTTTGCAGCAAATCCCCTGTGGGTGTGATATTCCAGATGTCATACGGCTGTAGTTACAACACGGCAACGGCAAATTATTCGAGCCAGCCTGCGTCACTGGCGTGCTACGCGAGCGTTTCCCGCGCCACCGGTCGTTTGCAGGCGTTGAGTACGGTACACGTCATGGTGAGGCCTAGGCGTCCTTTTTTTGGAAAGAGCAAGTTTCAGCTATTTAAAAGTTGCCCCACAAATGAAGGTGTGAAATTTTTAAGAGCCATCTGACAAACGTAGGTTTGGGCACCTCGGGCCCGATGCAGTGTTGGCGTTTGCACCAAGCGTTGCAGTCTCCTGCGACTCCGCGCCGTTGCAGTCGCCGCTCAGCACCATGCCAAACCAGCCGTGCGGAGCGGAGCGATGGCAACGAGGTTGTAGATGGTGCCGGGTCCAGGAAATCGCCAAGGAGGTGCTATCTATAGTCATGAGTGATCTGGCCCGGTAAAAGGCCATATGGGGCGGGGGAGGGGGGGGGGGGGGACGGAGACCACGGCCTAAGCTTGCTTGAAAATTAGAAAGCCTCACGCTTGTCGGATGACAGGGGTTTCTGTTTCGTTGATACCGGCACCGAGCAGGCGGCAGAAGTCTGACTGTAGGCGCAGAAGACACGCTTGTCGGATGACAGGGGCTTCTATTTCGTCGATACCGGCACCGAGCAGGCGGCAGAAGTATGACTGCAGGCGCAGAAGAGGCGCTTGTCGGATGACAGGGGTTTCTATTTCGTCGATACCGGCACCGAGCAGGCGGCAGTAGCCTGACGATAGGCGCGGAAGACACGCTTGTGTGGTGGCAGGACCTGTTTGATCTGTTCGATAGACGTGTGATAGGGTACAGAGCCGACTACGGGGAAGGCGAAACACATGTTCACAGATGATCTGACCAAGGGGCATTGGAGTGACTTGAGTCCGCTGCTACCATGTCTTAATGGAGGACAGGTGCCTGAGGATCAGGAAACGGAAGACGCCATGAGTGCCAATACTTGTATCATAAAGAATCATTGACGGACAATTAAAAATAACGCCTAGCTACGTAAAATGCTTATGCATGCTTTACGCATATTCTGATTTCACTATATATTTGGGCATACACGAGCACCCCACGTTGGGCTCGTCTGCCAAGATTGAGGTAATGATCCCTCACATTCAGCACCGTGAATGTTTTATATTAACATTTTTAAAGACACGTGTTCGTGCTTGAATCGAGCGCACTGTGGCCGAGATATCCTTTGAACTCTTCGCAGCAGACCAGGTGTCCTTTGCGTCATGTCCGTCTGAATTCTGCCATCTGGTCGTTGACAAGCTGTTTCATTTCGACATCCGTCATATCCCTTTTCCCATCAATCCTGTGCATTGCACCTTACCTTTCACATCTTTGTTTTCTCTTCTGCCGACCTCTCCATCTTCTCCTCACTTGGGGTTGTAGCCTTGTCAATTATGTGTGAATTATCAGCCTCAGAAACAGTTTCCAAATCCAACAAGAGGGCAGTGCTCATGGCATTTTAGCAGCATTTTAGCCACTGATGACCGATGATTGAAGGTCCATGCCTTTGGCGAAGTTCGCTGTGCCTGGTTGGCTAAATTTAGCTTCCAGGGATTCGTCTGAACTAAGCGCGACACCAGTGCCTGTTTCTAGATGCCCAGGTCGAGGACCATCTTCCACTTGAGTTCATTTGTTTCTATGCAGGATCTGAGCTGACGAATTGTTGATGCCAGCAATAACTCACCGCCATTTCCCTTTTTGTCCCTATAGAAGCGGTCGCGGGGCGAGGGGACTTAGCAATCTTTCGGACGCGTGCAACTCTCGTCTTGCACTGACAAAAACTACGTCAGTGATGCTGTCAAGCTCATATCTAGCCTGTAGTTTACGTTGTCTTTTCCTCTTTTGATTTTTTCTTTTCACCTTGCAGAGGACCATACTTTTAACACCGAAATTCCTCCGTCTTTTCTTATTGTCCTCTTTCTCTGTCTTTGCGATCTTTCTTTTCCCGTATGTTGGTTGTGGAGACGACCTCTTACATAC